>NC_056674.1:49689772-49991363 GCF_018350195.1 Panthera tigris
TTATTCACTGCTGTACATCTAGTATGTCATACTGTACTTGACAAGTAGCAGAAAGTATCTGTTGCATGAATGAATGAATGAATGAATGAATGAATGAATAGAATGAGTTTCAGCATAAATCTCTATAGAACTCAAGGCTTTGGGCTTCTAAGCCCCATTGTTGGGTTCAGACCTCGAGGAGGTTTAAGCTTCACAATCCTGTTGGGAGCTGAGAACTGGGAGCTGAGCCTTTCCTTGGTAGAGAAGTGATTAGGCACAATGGCCTGTTCAGAAAAAGGCACTGTCCACTGGCTGTAGCTACACTTCAGCCAGAAGAGCTTTTTGGGAAATGCATCTATGGATAAGACAAACATAAGGAAAAAGACAATGTAACATCAACGCAAAGGCTTGAATATACTTACAGGGTGTATGGCTGGAGAAAAACACAAACAAGATGCCTTGTCTGAGTTTCCACAGCCCTCTCTGAGTTCCAGGGACAAAAATGCTATTCTCCTTCAGGGCGGCCGCCAAGTGGAGCTGATGCAGAAGGTACCTAATGGGGTGCAAGATGTTATCAGAATGAACGACCGATCACTGCGATACAGGGAAAGACTGGCTGGGTGATTGTCTAAGAAAGAAAGAGCTACTGCAGCCCAATGGGACTGGCACTGGAATCAGGAATTACGAGAATGATCTAGACCAGTGATTCTCAAAGTGTGGCCCTTGTACCAGCAGGATCAGCATCATCTGGAATCTGTTAGAAATGCGATCTGGACCTGCTGAGTTGGAATCTCTAGGGGTGGGCCCAGCGATCTGGGTTTTCACAAACCTAGGTAATTCTGATGCACATCGGGCATGAGAACCACTGTGTAGACCAGTGTTATTCAAAGAGTAGTTCACAGACTGACATGGTCAGTATTACTGGAGAGCTTATTAGAAATGCACATTGTGGGACCCCCAAGGCAGGCTAAATCAGATTGTCTGGGGATGTGGCTTTACCTTTGGAAACTCCTCCTGGCTATGACCTCAGCATGGCTATCATTGAGGATGTCTCCTGCGGCAAAGACAGGACACTAGTGAAGACATATAGAACATGGAGAGGCCCTGTTTCCTAGAAGTAGAACACAGTGGTTTCCCCCAGCAGCCAGGATGGCCACGTAGCTCCTGGAGGACTTTGTCAGAAAGTATTGCAATGATTAAAGGCAATGCAGAGTTTCCTCAACTCAACGCTACTGTACGTTTTAGGTTAAAAAATTCTTTGTTGGGGCAGTCTGTCCTGTGGATATGCAAGATGTTTAGCAGCATTCCTGGCCTCTACCAGAGGCAGGTAGCACAGTATCCCCCTCCCCCTAGTTGTAACAACCGAAAATATCTCCAACCATTGCCAAATGTCCCCTGGGGGCAAAATCTCCCCATAGCCAAGAACTACTGATTTATAGGAAAATATCAGGGGTCCAAGTCTTTTGTACTCTGGTATCACACTTCCTCTTATGGTAATATAACCTCAACAAATTCAATCCATAATGGTCCTGGAACTGGGAGGCAAGGCGGGGAAAATGAGGAAAGCAAACTTGAGAAGGAATCTGCTAACTGGAAGCAGAAGGTGAAGATGCCAGATCTCTAAGGGATTTCCATATTCTTGCTGGTGCCCAAATCTCCATTTGATTGCTTTTGGAGGCTTCAGATAAAATGTGGGGTGGCTAAGTCCGGGGGACTTCTGGTTTGAGCATGAACATATTGGCCAACTTTCAATCTACTCAGAAAGTATGTTCCCGGAGGCCTTTGCTTTCACAGTTTATTTCCATTCTTTAAATGAATTCTATGGGGTGCCTCGGTGGCTCAGCCAGTTAAGCAGCTGTCTCGTGATTTTGGCTTAGGTCATGACCTCACGGTTCGTGAGCCCTGCATCAGGCTCTGTGCGGACAGTGTGGAGCCTGCTTGGGATACTCTCTTTCTCTGCCCCTCCCCAACTCATGCGTACGCTTTTTCTCTCTCTCAAAATAAATAAACTTAAAAAAAAATGAGTTCTGTCCTTCCATCTGGAGTGACAGTCAGCGGGAACATTAAGGTTGGCCACCTCGGCCATACAGCCCCTTTGCTGAGAAGAGGAAAAGACAACATGGACAGTGGTTTCCAGACCCCACCTGGGCTTACCGCTCTTCCTCATTTTGGACTGGCCTATGCATTTCGTCCCCGTTCCCATTGAGACAACTTCCTTTGTCACTGAGAGGAAAAGAATGAATCATTAAGTGAGCTCTCATAATGTGAATGGTCCCCCTCCTCAGGTTTCACATCTGCAGACTCCTCCAGAGCATTCTTACAGGCTGACCCAACCGGGGGCTGTGGTTGTGGTTCTGGCATGGCCAACTCCCACCACCGGAAGGACTGCGGCACCTGGTGGAGAGCAGGGGAACATTCCCACCACTGCATCTGCCCCCAGCCAGGGCCGTCCGGCACGGCCAGGAACAATTCTACCATCTTTGACAGGGAGAGGGAGCATTTGGAGGTGGAAAGGTCTCACCTTGCACCGGTTTGTTAGCGCCGCCACAGGCCTGGTCGATGGCAGGCTGTATCTTCACCACGGCTGCTAGCAACGTCCACTCACGGTTGGGCTCAGGCTTCCCCTGCTTGGGCAGCCTGGTCTGGTAGTGCTCGTAACACAGCCGCGCAATCTCATCAGCGGTCCACATGGTCTGACTTAGCGCTGAGCCTAATCAAGAACCACAACCATCAGAAGTACAGAAAGGAGAACCAATGCGAGGTGCTACAACGTGCCTGGGTGCTTCAGGAGGCTTTTGGGGTGGCCCGCCCGCATTCATGCTGAGGTTTCTGTGCCTGGAACTCTATGGGTCACGTTCTGCTACTTCCCTGTCCCCTTTGCATTTTTTTTTAAAGTTTACTTATTGAGAGAGAGAGAGAGAGAGAGAGAGAGCACGCATCAGGGTAGGAGGGGCAGACGGAGAAGGAGAGAGAGAACCCCAGGCAGGCTCCGCACTGCCAGTGCAGAGCCCGACAGGGGGCTTGAACACAGCAAGCGTGAGCTCATAACCTGAGCCAAAGTCAAGAGTCGAGCACTTAACCAACTGAGCCTCCCAGGCGCCCCTCCCCTTTTCATTTTTAAGGAAAGATCAAAGAAGTCCCACATCCCATCAGCCCCAGAAGACACCCTCTTTCTTAAAGCTGTTTGTTGTTGTTGTTGTTGGATATCTGACATGAATCTATGAATCTGAACCTACTACTCAAAATAAAAGCACATGAGAGGGAAGTATTCCCCACTACTCCAACTTTCATTTGGAAAGTAAAGTATTTCATCTGCATGTAAACTATTGCAGACCTTAGCCGGCTTTGGGCAGCCTCTAATCATACAAGGTTTATCTTTCTGGGCAGATGCTCTTTTCCACCTTCTTTCTCAGACATTTTATTTTTCTTTTCTCTGCCTTCTCCCCACCTCCCAGCAGAATGACTGGGAGTTTTACTCTGGTAAAACACCACTGATGCCATCAAGAAAACAATTCTTAAATTTCTCCTGTAATGTTTTATGAGACAGAGGGGGGAAGTGACAAAGCGCAGAGCTTTCTCACCAGTCAAGTGTTCTCTCTGCAGGAGTATGTGTTAAGGTGTGGACTTTCGAGTTACCCTATCTGGGTTCCAATCCTCGCTTTGCCACCAGTTGTGTGATACTGGGTAGATGACTTATCCTGTTTATCTGTTAAAATAAGGGTAACAGTAGTATTTGATCTATGGCTTATTCTGAGGATTAGTATTTATAAAAACCAATTGCTGGGGCGCCTGGGTGGCTCAGTTGGTTAAGCGTCAAACTTTGGCTCAGGTCATGATCTTGTGGTTTGTGAGTTCGAGCCCCACGTCGGGCTCTGTGCTCACGGCTCAGAGCCTGGAGCCTGCTTTGGATTCTGTGTCTCCCTCTCTCTCTGCCTCTCCCCGATTCTGTCTCTCTCTCAATAATAAATAAATATTAAAAAAAAATCTTAAAAAAGCAATTGCTACAATATTAAGCATAATTAATGTCAACTGTGATTAATATTCCAAAAAGGAACATTTCATGTTCCTAAATGATTTGTCCTAAGCTCCTTGGGGAGCAGAGGGGCTGTAATAGCAATGTAAAGCTATGCATAAAAATCATTAAGCAGATCAGATTTGAGAGACCACTTTGCTATAAAATACTCTTTTACTCTTGACTCTGCGCTCATTCAATGATCCCATTTAGACTCAAATGTATGAAAAGCTTCTTAGTAGAAAATGAGATCATATGATGACGGATATAGCTAAGTGTTAAAAAAAAAAAAAGGCTTATTTGAGTTCCAATGCATGCAATTTCTGAAAATTATGAGCCCCTGCATTGGGTCAAATTAATTAAACAAGGAGGCTACTAGACTGATGCAGCTTTAAAGCTGTGGTGGCCTGTGTAAGCAAACCATGGTCTAAGCCTGCTCACGCTTCTAGGTTACAAAAGCAAAATGCTAAAGAAAACCAAACACAAACAGCCTCCTAGGCTTTAAAATATGGCCAAACACTTTCCTTTCTTGCTGCATTTTATTACGTCTCTCTTCTGGTTCTGATCTGCAGAGTCCTCCTAGCCATTTTTGGTTTGGTGCTAACTGGAACTGATTTTTGCCCCAAAAAACTCTTAAAAATTTTTAATATGCTTATTTATCTATTAAATGTGGAGGCCTGCTGCTGCAATAAAAAGCCATGGTAAATCAGACCACAGTGATTTAAAACAATCATCTGGCAGGGACTGACCTAAATTGTAACTTTTAAGTCAGAGATCCAGCATGTCACGTATGTCCCAAAGCAAAAGCATGGGAGATCCTAGAATCCTCCATTTCTAAGGGGCTTTTCCCCTCTCATTTCAGGGAGGTGGGAAGGTGGGGAGGGACGGGCATCACAAGGCATCAACCTGAAATTAAACCAGAGGCACATACCGCCAACTATAATAGCCAGGGAAGACAGAACTTGCCAGAAGTAATATCAACTCCTTAAGATGAAGCAGCCCAGAACTGTAGCATCATCTCATTCGCAAGGTTGTATGGATGAGCGTGCACAGTAGTTGAAATTAATGTTTTGTTAAACTTGGTCCCCTAAAATTCAAATACATTCTCCTATATCTTGAGTAACTTCATAGGAAACAATAGCTCAGTTAAACAGGCATTTCTTTGCCCACAAGATCGCACATTACAACAGGTGCAAGGAGCGTTAAGAATTCTCCTTTTCAAAGAAAAGTTAAAGCAAGTCGGCTGCCAGGGGAGAAAAGGTTTTCGCCTTAGGCCCCCCTCCTCAATACTTTCGGCCGCGGCCCCACCTCAGTCAGCTCTAGAATAGATTGGCACCCATTGTGCAAGTTACGGGAGAGGCTCTGGGCCTGAGAAGCAGAGCCCCGGCGCGCGACTGCCTCCTCGGGTGCTGTGGACGCTGCCGTGAGGTCACACACCCCGCGCCCACCCGCAGCGGACACCGGCACTTCCGGGAAGCCAGCCGCCCTTTCCACGCGGGAGACACGATCCTCACAACCGGTTCGGACAAATATGGGCTGGGGAAGTTAGACCGAGGGCAGCTCACCCAGCAGGGTTGGGGCCTCCCACATTCGCGCGCCCTCTACCCCGCTACCTCTTCACCTCCCAGACGCTCCCCTCCCACCTCCAATGAGCGCGCCCTGGGAAGGAGGGAGAACAGCGCGGCGTAGCGGACGTGATGTCACAAAGAGGCTGGTCTCTCAGGTTCCGCCCCCAAAGGCGCGCGGTGCACGCTGGCCCTTGTAGTCCGACTGGTTTGGAGCGGGGGACTGTGGAACTGAGGTTAATAAACCAGCGTGTTGCGGCGCCCGGGTGGTTTAGTTGCTTAAGCGACTTCGGATCAGATCATGATCTCAGGGTTCGAGGGTTTGAGCCCCGCGTCGGGCTCTGTGCTGACAGCCCAGAGTCTGGAGCCTGCTTCGGATTCTGCGTCTCCCTCTCTCTGTTCCTCCCCTGCCCTCACTCTGTCTCTCTCTCAAAAATAAAGATTTAAGAAAACAATAATAATCCAGAATGTTGGACCGTCGGTACCGGTGAAATGGCCTGATGAAAGCTGACTTTCTGGTTCGACTAGTAGAATGGCGTCCTATCATGGACCACTAGTCTAAATTTCTAAAATAGCGCTGTACAACAGAAATATAATTTGAGCCAAATATTGTAAAATTTTCCAATAGCTACATTAAAAAAAGTCAAAAGAAATAGGTGAAATTAATTGTAAACACATATTTTATTTAGTATGTCCAAAGTAGTATCGTTTCAGTGTGTAATCAATATTTTATTTTATTTTTTATAAATTAGCCTTTTTTAAATTTATTTTTTATTTTTTAAAATTTGCATCCAAATTAGTATATAGTGAAGCAATGATTTCAGTAGATTCCTTAATGCCCCTTGCCCATTTAGCCCATCCCCCCTCCCACAACCCCTCCAGCAACCCTCAGTTTTTTCTCCATATTTATGAGTCTCTTTTGTTTTGTCCCCCTCCCTGTTTTTATATTATTTTGTTTCCCTTCCCTTATGTTCATCTATTTTGTCTCTTAAAGTCCTCATGTGAGTGAAGTGAAGTCATATGATTTTTGTGAGTGAAGTCATATGATTGTTGTCTGTCTCTAATTTCACTTAGCATAATACCCTCCAGTTCCATCCACGTGGTTACAAATGGCAAGATTTCATTCTTTCTGATTGCTGAGTAATACTCCATTGTATATATATACCACATCTTTATCCATTCATCCACCGATCGACATTTGGGGTCTTTCCATACTTTGGCTATTGTTGGTAGTGCTGTTATAAACATGGGGGTGCATGTGTCCTTTCGAAACAGCACACCTGTATCCCTTGGATAAATGCCTAGTAGTGCAATTGCTGGGTGCATGTAATCAATATTTTTAAAAAGCTGAGGTATTTTACAGTGTTTTTTCATACTTAAGTTTAATAAATCTGATATTTTATACTTACAATATATCTCAGTTTGAACCAGCCACATTTCAAATGCTCAATAGCCACATGTAGCTAGTGGCTGCTGTATTGGGTAGCGCAGGTCTAAAATCTTCAGATTGCCAGGAATAGGTAGTATAACTTGTCTGGATAATTCAGGAACCTGTACCATCCAACAATTGTATACCTCATTTCCTAAAGATGAGAAAATTCACTTTTCTTCTTGTTACATCTCAGAAGTTACAAATTAGAGTGCAGCTTACTTGACCCTGTCCTTCTTTCTAGTTCAGAAGAAAAGGGCCACAAGACTCCTTCAAGGCTAGGGACTCTGCTCCTCTTTCCTGTCTCTCCAACATCTTTAATCCGCAACTCTCCCTCTTCTGTCTTTAAAGAAGCACTGATGGCCGGGCGTGGGGGGTGGGGATCATCAATCTCAGGGATCAGTACCACCATCAATCTAGTTGTATAAATGGAAAAGTGAGTCACCCTCCTTGTCATTTTCTTTCCCATAACCGCCACAATATAATCCACTGCAAAATCCTGTTGATTTTACTCTGTCTCTTGGATCCATTCACTTCTGTCCACTTCCATGGCAACAGCCCAGGATGTCTCCCTCTTGGATTGCTATGCTAACCTCTAGACTTTCACCTTTCCTTGCCCAACTCCAATTCTTTTTCACAGAGTAGCCAGACTGATGTTTTATTTATTTGATTTAAATTTTTTAAATGTTTTATTTTTGAGAGACAGAGAGAGAGAGAGAGGCAGAGAAAGAGGGAGACACAGACTCCAAAGCAGGCTCCAGGCTCTGAGTTGTCAGCACAGAGCCTGAGACGGGGCTTGAAGTCATGAACTGCAAGATTATGACCTGAGCCGAAGTCAAAGCTTAACCCACTGAGCCACCCAGGTGCCCCAGACATGTTTTAAAAACACAAATATGATGTTACAGTCTTGCTTTAATACTTTAGTGGCTTTCCAGCACTCTTACAATACAAAATCCCATAGCAGGGCTGAGACTACATAAAATGCCATCATAATAAGGCTCATACCCCTGTGTGGCCTGCCTCCTACTTTATCTGGTGGCATATTTTCACAGTCTTCTGTACTCTATCTGGTGTCATTGGCCTTTTCTATGCTCTTTCCTATCTCAGGGCCCTTGCACTTGTTGCTACATCATGGAAAGCCCTCCTTCTTTGACTAGTTAATGCTCTATCTTCTTTCAGATCTCAGATTCTTGTGTCCTCAGGGAAACCTTCCTTAACTAGATGTGTTAGAGTTTCTCAACACCCCACAGCCGTCTCCTTCAAAGCATTTATCAGAGCTGCCATGAAGCTTGGGACCGTGCCTTTCTGTTCACCACAGTACGGCAGATAGCACATTGAGCCTTCAACCATTTAAGGAAGTAATGGGACTTTATAATTACAATCCTTCTGTTCCTTCTAGCTTTCATCCTGTTTGTTACTCTTCCTGTTAAATCCCAGACAAGTTGCTACTGCTTCAGTTCATCTCTATCTCCAGTCTTCTTGAGGCCAGATAGCTGGCTTCTGCCCCCAGCCTACTAAACAGTGCTTTAAAGGTCACTCGTGACCTCATTGTTCTTGTTGCTTTTTCTAATGGTAGTGTTGCCTGAGGTCCAGTACCCCATCTTGACCCTATACCCTCTCCTTTGGGGGGAGGCGGGGAATGATGGTTTTCATTTTAACGCCATCTTGCTGGGGGATGTGCCATATGGGAGGGTTTCTTTTGAAATTACACCTGGTCATCTATCACTATGGCCAAGTGATCCTAGAGCCTGTGTTTAAACACCAGCAAGGGTTGGAGGTGCTCAAAACTCTGAATTAATTCCTAGGGAGGTAATTCTGCATGCTAAGATCATTGAACCAGCTACAGAAGTAAAACCTTGCTCTGTGAAAGTAGACTCTTAAACTGGGCTGCTTGCAGGCTTTGCTGAGATGCAAAAGGCAAGTCCTTTGTGGTAGGACTCATTGGAAGGTTTCCCCCAGCTGCCTCGTGCATCAGGGGTCAGGGACTCCATTATACCAGCACGGCCTCAGCCATGACCTTGTGTCATTCCTAACCTAGATGAAAGGAGCTGAAAGTAATGATAAAACTCCAGACTCACCATTCAGCATCGTACTGTTCCCACCTGAGGCCAAATGATGTCCAAAACCTAACACTCTACCTTTCCTCTCAAACTGCACTTCCTGTTTGTCCCATTTCATAAAGGACAACTCTTCAGGCCCCAAACCTTGAAATCATCTTTGGACTCTTTTCTCCTGATCCACATCCCATCACCAAATTCTATCGACTTGAGGAACAGGTAGAGTCTGTAAGCATCTCTGTCACATTAAACCATTGGCACTGTCATCTCCCTTTCACTGTTGCCCTCCCTGTGCTCACTAGAACAGTATTTTGAAAGCCCTCTATGCAAAACCCTCCAATGGCATCCCACATCACTCATGATAAAACACACACTCCTCAGCATGGCTTACAGGGATCTTTCCGTACTCCTCCAGCCACACCAGACCCTTTGCCGGTCCTTGAAAATGCAGTCCTCTGGTCTGGATTGCCCTTCCCCTTAGACGTGTCTCCAGCTCTCTACTTAAATGTCACCTAGAAGAGTCTTCCCTGATCACATATTTAAAATAGCACTGTCCCCATCCACCTCTTTCTAGAATAGCACCTCTGTACCCTTACCCCCCTTTCTTCTTAGTATTTACCAGAAATACATATTTTTATTTAGTTGCCCTCAACCCCTAAAAAAAGAATGAAATTTCCATCAAAGCAGGGACTTGCCTTTTGTTCACTGCTGTGTCCTTAATCCCTTAGAAAAATGCCTGGTACTGAGCAGATATTAACATAAACTTGAATGAATAAAGTGATATAATGCTAACCATGCACTAGGCCAGCTGTCTGAGTAAAAGCTGACATTCCGTGGTAAATAGTCAGGAGACAAGAGTAGAGACAAATGGTTTATTTGGGAACAAGGAGTAAAAAGGAATTCTTAATTCCTCTTCTCTCGTCTGGCGGCCCAACTGAATGGTGATCGTCAAATGGACAGCAACACACAAAAATTCCCCTGCCGTCCTTGATCTTGTGCAGAAACGCAGAGAAGCCTGAGTTACACAACTTGCAATTATTATTTTCTAGACAGAAGTACCAGTTGTTGTACTTTCCAATGTATCCGTGGTGGCTCCACTCTCTTTCTTGTCTTCGGGCTTCATGGCAGGAAACAGAAGTACTTCCTACAGGAGAGAAAATCACTTTGAAGGAAGAAGCATGCTCTTTTTCACAGCCATCCACCCATTCCTTTTGCTTCTGGTTATTGTTGCCACCCAAATTCAGAGATCTGTGCTGGTATTTCAGCTTAGAAGATAAAAAAGAATGAGTGAACACAGAGTTCTCTTAAAATAGGATTTCCCTATCTGCAAAAATGAGATAACGATAGTTTCTCTACCTCATAGGGCTGACTTAAGTGAAATGACATAATGGCTGCAGAGGGCCTGGTGTGTTCCTTGGATCCTCAAGAAATGCGAACAATGAGTATTCCTTCTGCCTCAGGTAGAAAAAAACCCAAATCTCATAATGTCAGACCCTCTGGTCGTCATCCTGTAGAGTCATGTATAACTGCTCTGCCTGAAGCCCTTCCTTTGCTCTCCAGGCCCACCATGCCTTGCCCCTGAGAGCAGAGCTCCTGCAGGGCAGTGGGTGTGGCAGGAAGACCACTACGTACCTTGATGTTATTGGAATCTGTGAGAAACATGGTGACACGGTCGATGCCCATGCCCCAGCCAGCTGTGGGGGGCAGCCCGTATTCCAGGGCAGTGCAGAAGTTCTCATCTATGAACATGGCCTCATCGTCGCCAGCGGCCTTGGCCTAGAAGAGAACCAAACAGTGACACTGTCTCAGGCCACGCTGTCTCTCAGTGTCTGAACAAGCACATTAACACGTTTAGAGGGATGACCATTCCAGGAATGCTCTGGAAACCAAGCACTTGTTGGGAACTGGTTTCCCAGTAACTTTAGGATGGACCCATTTCTTTCAAAGACCCGGTCAAGTCTGGCGATCCCCACTTCAGAACACAAGCGCATTTCTCTGTGAAATGAAAACACCTCCACTGTCCCGGACAACTTGGTGAGTCCAAGGAGACTGATTTTCAGAGACTAAGGATTCCTAAGAGTCTTTCCCTCATTTCCTGAAACCAGCCATCACAGGCAGCCTGTGAGGGCTTGGTCTTCGTTAATCTATCTGCCTCTTATCCCCAACCCACCTTAATAAATGTACCATCTAAGAAAAATTATGTTCTTTTTACGCAAACGTATTTTCAAGGCAAGTATCACACTCCCCACACAGACACTATCATGTCTAAGCTCCTATGTGGAAATTCTAAGGCCCAAACTAGTCAAGTTCTCCATCTTGAAATATGACCTCCTCCAGTGAAGCCTGTGGCTTTATCCTTCATTTCTGTTGAAGTCATTAAGAGATGCAGACAGTAACACAGACCAGAGTTAAGGCTGATATTTTCTAGTGAGTGGGCACATGATGAAGTAAATGCCTTTGACTCGCACTCTCCTTCCTTACCTTGGCCTGTTCTTCAAAGAGCTGCCGCTGCCGCACAGGGTCATTCAGCTCGGTGTAGGCATTGCAGATTTCCTTTTTCATGACAAATAGCTCAAAGCGCTCAGTGAGACCCTCCTTAGAGCGGTGCCTGGAGATAGGAGACCAAAGGAGAGGCTGAACATACAGGTTCTCTAATAACATCTGGTACAAACACAGGAGTTCCTGGATTCTAGTTGACTCAAAACTGTTACGGATGAGACCCGAAGCCTGTATGCACTCTAGCACCAAACCATTTGGTGCAACGGTGAGGAGAGTTAGACACAAGGAAGCTTTAGTCATCCTCACAACACACGTGGGTGGTAAATGGTTACACTGAACCATACCTCCTGAATTCATGGCCTTCTGTGCCTTGTCACACCGACTCTGGGCTGCCCGTATGACTTGCTTTGGACAATGGGACATCAGGAGAGGCTTGATACGTGTTTGCACACTGGGGTTTATTCTTTTGGAACCCTTCCTCCTGGAGCCCGGCCACTATGTAAGGAAGCTCAGGTTATGCTGCCCCAGACAGAGGCTAGCTACATTTAGAGGCCCTGGAGGAACAAGAACCCAGCGGAGGAGAAAGAAGGTGCCCGAGTTTCCAGTTACAGCTGCTTGGGTTACCCTAGCTACCACTTTGTAGAGCAGAAAGACTACCCAGTGAACCCACAAAATCTTGAGAACTGTTGTTTTATGCCACTATAACTCTGAGGTTGTTACGCAGCAACAGGTAACTGGAAAACCACGTTGTATCTTACCATTTAGCCAAAGGGCTCATTATCTGCGGGTGATCACAGATGAACGTAGGATTGATGCATGTTGTTTCCAGGAACTCCCCGACAAGCTTAAGGAGAAAGCAAAGCAGAGCTACAGATCCCTTCTGATGGCATTTTGATTGTTCCAGTCCTGGCAGAAGGACTCTGCTCCTACCCACTACCGGATGCTACAAGGGTTTATCATAAGTCTCTCCATGGCTGGTAAGGTTTGACTGAGATTATGTAACTACCCGGTACAGAGCTTAGAAGAGCAGTTCAAAACTGGTTAATTCTCTTATTTCTCTCATTAGGGCTTTCCTGTGAGGCTGTGTAAGTTAGTTCTCCACAGTGGAGTTCACCTTCCCAGGGAGCAGGGGGCTGGTTACCACTGGATGAGGGCATGTACTCGAAGAGCACGGTCTGTCACCTTATCAAGGAGTCTGGCAGTGGTCCGAGGTGGAGGGCATTCAACAGCTCTTGCCACGCAGATATCGTCAAGGATTTTACGAGTTTCTGTAATACAAATGTACAAGTTAGGACAGAAGAATCACATTACCCCAGTAAAAAAAATGTATGAAAAGAACAGTGTGGGAAAATTCTAGCCCTGATCTCATCTAATTCAAAGCTGAAGAGAAAGGAGGGCCATTCAGTGGAGGAGTGCATCACTTTACCTTCGGTCTCAAAGAGCCTGGTTTCTGGCAGCTTCACCCCCAAGACCTTCTCAAGTTCTTCAACCATGCTGATTCTCCGGAAGGGTGGGGTGAAGTCAATCTCATGGGCTTGGCCCTCCGGGCCATCTGGATGGTAGGTGATCTTGTAACTGCCTGTAATATGCTTCACCATCCCTGGGAAAGAAATCTACCATTTGAAAAGGACCAACAGGAAGTCCTCCTACAAGCAGCACACCAGCCGTTCAGACACATGTGAAAGACAAAAAAGGGAATAGGAGAGGTCACCTGAAATCATCTTCTCCGTGATTTCCATGAGATCGTGATAGTCTGCATAGGCCATGTAGAACTCGCAGGTGGTGAACTCAGGATTGTGAGTCAAATCAATTCCTTCATTCCGGAACTGACGTCCAATTTCATAAACCCGGTCGATGCCACCAACCACCAGGATCTAACAACACATGGCCAAGGTCATGGCAGCTAATCTCAATGACTCTGGAAAGTTTCCGTCTACAAAACTAATTTGGTTTTCACAGCTGAGGCATGTTTTCAGTTCTCTACCCAAATGTCGAACACCCTACTCTCTTTAGACCCTCGTAGTGGATAGTCATCATTCGTTTTGGCTGCCCAGGACCTCTGAATACTCTTCCTTTGTCAGGACAGCACCCCATCTTGTGAGTGTGAGCCTCCCCAAGAAAGAGGCCTCTCTTGGGGTTAGGATGCAGGCATGTGACTCAAGCTCCCCACCAGACATGCCCATGCAACTTCTGAATGCTACTGAAAGAAGATGTAGATATTGCAGAATTCCTCCTGGAGAAGGGGGCCAGAGATATCTAGCTTTTAGAGGTAGTAACTGCAGAGGTCCTAATGGATAGTGCTGTGGTTCTGAGCTGCGTTAGCTGTCCCAAGTAGAAAAATCTGGGCTCTCCATGGGAAGAGCCTGAGATGGGCCTGAGAATCATTCCTAGTCCTGTGGTCTCCAAGCCTGATTCTCTGATCCTCCTGGGACTGTGAGCTTCCTTATGTATCTGAATACATTTTTCTTGTGCCTAAACTAGTTACACCAGGTTCTGTTGTCTGCAACTAAGAACCTTGAATGACAGTCTCTGGTATTTACTCTGGTGACTTATAAATCTTTATTTCCAATTTTTGGACAGATATCAAGCTTTCTATAAAAGACTAAAATCAGACCTAATCTAAGGAAGACAATAAACCTAAAATATTATGAGAACCAAGGCAGGTTAGGAGGAGCTATACACCTAAGAAAGACAATCCCTTTGCCCTCTGACCCGCAATGCTCTACTGATCCTGTAGAGAATTTCCAGAAGTGTTAAGGCTCACAGGCGTGCCAAATTAGAATACTCTCCTGGCTGTTCTACTCTTTTTGTTCCTTTTATTTCTAACTACATCTATCTAGCCAATGGATTTCTGGCCTCTGTTTCTCCCAGGAACAGGGCATCTTCTTACTTATTACCTTATGGTAGAGTTCTGGAGCAATTCTCATGTATAAATTCATGTCCAGCTCATTGTGGTATGTGATGAAAGGCTTGGCCACAGCTCCCCCTGGGATGATGTTCATCATGGGAGTTTCAATCTAAAAGACAGGGAGATACACTGAGTGCTCAGACAGAGGTCCGCAAACCAGAGGCCTTGGGGGTAGCTCATGTTGTGCATGGATATAGTTTAGCCGGTTATATACCTAAGTGAAATTTAAGTTTAACAGTAACGTGCAAGTGTTTGACAAAAGAAGTAGAGATGTCCTGGGGCGCCTGGGTGGCTCAGTTGGTTAAGCCTCCGACTTTGGCTCAGGTCACGATCTCGCGGTATGTGAGTTCGAGCCCCGCGTGGGGCTCTGTGCTGACTGCTCAGAGCCTGGAGCCTGTTTCAGATTCTGTGTCTCCCTCTCTCTCTGACCCTCCCCCATTCGTGCTCTGTCTCTCTCTGTCTCAAAAATAAATAAATGTTAAAAAAAAAAAAAAAAAAAGAAGTAGAGATGTCCTGATTTTCTAGAAGTGTCTCAATTTCCATTAATACCAAACACCATTAACACAGTACCATAAACTTCCACAACTTATAAATTATATTTTAATAAACACTGTTAAGTTGAACTGTTTATGTTCTTTGAATTAGTTATAGACATGCAAAAAGGTCCAATGTCTATGGGGGGGGGGGTAGGAAACAGCAGGTCCGTCAGAATACATGTAGTGTGACCTCATTTATGTTTAAAACAAAAATTAAAACGCTTCCAAACTGTTTACACACGTACCTCATATAGAACATGCTCAGTATGTAGTTATATATGCATAGCAACTGGTGTGGAACGATATGTATCAAACTCAAGTTTGGGGAAGAAAGTGAGTTGGGAGATACAAAAGGGGACTTTCAGTTTTGTTTCTGTTTCTTTGAATTTGTTTTACACGTGTACTTACGTTTCTTCATATAATTAAAAGGGTTTTTTTTTTTTCTTAATGCTACAAAAAAGCAAAATGAGTTGGTAACTCAATGAACATGACATCATTAGTAGGTAGACAGCCCTACACTTTGTCCATTATCTTAGAATTCAAATCCTGCCTTCCTCATCGGGGCACTAAAAAAACAAGGTGGGACAAAGACACTGGCCATCAAAGGGACTTTTCGCTAAGCGTGAATAGTATGGATACAGGACATGGAAAAGGGAAGAGAAGGAATAGTAAGAGGCAGGCATAGCAAGGCAGCTAGCTCATCGTGACAGGTAAGAACTCTCTCACCTCCAGGAATCCTAGCTCATCCAAGAAACTCCTTATATATGTGATGATCTTAGAGCGGATGATAAACTTTTGCCTCACGAAGTCATTCAGGATCAAGTCCAAGTATCTCTGACGATATCGTGTTTCCTAAAGCAAAAGCAACAGACAGAAATCATTGCCAAGTCTAATTCAACGCTATGACAGACCACAGCGAGGAGGCCACAGAGCTTACCTTGTCTTTGAGGCCAAAGTGGAGGTGAGGTAACATATGCAAACACGGCGACAGCAGTGTGATCTCATAGGGAATGATGCTCAGCTCACCCTTCTTGGTCTTCCCAGGATTCCCCTGAACTCCAATTATGTCTCCCCGACGCAGTTTGTTATTGATATGGATAAATTCTTCTTCTGATTTGTAATTCCTGAGTGAAAGAAAACCGTACTTCAGTGTATGATATTCCGAATTAAAACCAACCACTGCTTTAGTTTTTAAAACTGCCCTCTGGAATCCTCACTAAACTGCTGGTGCTCAGTTTGGGCGAGCCCGGGAAGAATCTAGACTCTTCTGTCAACTGCTAGAGTGTTATCTTTTATCTGTAACTGCCGCACAACCTGAGGGCAGTTGTTATTCTCTAGGTGACCAAATGGCCTTTTTATTCTCTTTTCAGCCTTACCCAACCATAACCCGCTTTTAACTTTAAATGCCAATGAGAAAGGAAGATCACGTGGTCCCCAACCATGTTGCCCTGGGTCAATCCAGAAAGGCCCGCAACGCGGTATTTCTACATACCTGGAATTGGCCATGACTTGCAACTTGACCCCCTCTCCTCGAAGGTCATAGAAGATGAGCTTTCCCCCAGAAGCTCTTTTGGCATGTATCCTACCTAGAAAAAGTACAACAAAAACACTGATAGAACGAGAAGCCATTTTGTGGCATCAGTGCCCAAAAAGTTCCCTCTGCAATGTTTACGTCTAGGTAGAATGTCCTATCAACATAGACCAGAACAATTCGATTTTAGCCCAAGACTTAAGCCCAGTCTTTTCCTTCATGACAAAAATCTTACTTAAACCAGTTAAAGAAGTGCAGCAAGACCTGGCTTTAAAGTTGTTTACTGGACTCCCGGAAAACCGCAGCGCTGGTGGCAGCATAGTTTTCGGCTCTACCTCAATCCTCCCATTAAAATAAAAAGCACAACTACACAGGCAAGGCCAAAAAGCTATGGACAACATTTACAACAAAATTATGTGGGAGGATACTCCCAAGAATCCCCAAACACAAGCAGTGGGGCAAACCACCAAAGATCCCCATATGGGAGAAAGCTGTAGGGGAGCCTTTGTGGGGTGTCTACCGAGTCTGAGAACTGGAAATCTCCAAATCGGCCATAGGTAGTCACTGGAAAACGTGGCAGCTAACTGGAGGACAGCAGCTGAACCCAGGAGGAGATGTGCCCACTGCCACGTGGGTGAGTAGAGGGAGTTGGGGCTGCATAAGGTCTAAAGGGGCTGAAGCCCTTCAGCATAGCCCCAGGAACATTCTTAATTTACTAACCAGGGCTCCCTTCTAGGACAAGGCCCCGTAAAACTGGAAAAGACCAGGAAACCACAAAGGGGTCCGACAAAAGTGAGGAAGGGGAAGAGAGCCTTGGTATCTCAGAAAGCAAGCTGCTGTAATTCTGAACACTTCACAAAAACAACAGAAAAGGTAGCTCAGTGAAGCTGGAAAAGCTATTTGAATCAAGCTTCCCTTAACACTGAGGAAAACTAGAGGCCTGGGTGGCTCAGTCAGTTAAGTGCCTGACTTTGCTCAGGTCATGATCTCACAGTCTGTGGGTTCAAGCCCCACATCAGGCTCTGTGCTGACAGGTCAGAGCCTGGAGCCTGCTTCGGATTCTGTGCCTCCCTCTCTCTGCCCCTCTCCCACTCACACTCTGTCTCTCTCTCAAAAATAAACATTAAAAAAGAAAACATTGAGGAAAACTAATTTCACATAAAAATAAGCAACATAAAAGTACTGAGATCAAATACCAGTTATTAAATAAAAAAGCACTCAGGAAGGACATGCCCAGAAAAAACAAAAATTCCATTTCACAGTAAGTTGAATGACATTAAGAAAATGCCGTGAAACAAAAATACCCACATTAGAATCATCGAAACTAAGTAATGAGGGGACACATGAAAAAATCAGAAATAAAGTAAAAAACCATTTCAGGAATGAAGACTGAACTAAAAGAAAATAAGAGTGAATATAGAAATGCTTTAAGAGAAACCCAGAGGAAAGAAAGACAAAATTTAAACATCAAAGTGTAAAGAAAAAGGTACAAAAGGTTTGAGAAAAAAGTGACATATTGAAAATCCACCATATGAATAAAAGGAGTCTCAAAAGAAAACCAAAGAAATAATATATTCAAGGGTGCCTGGGTGACTCAGTCGGTTGAGTGTCCACGTCTTGATTTCAGCTCAGGTCATGATCCCAGTGTCCTGGGAACGAGCCCCGCCTTGGGCTCCACGCTGAGTGTGGAGCCTGCTTGAGATAGTCTTTCTCTCTCTCTCCCCCCACCCCCGCCACCCCCTCCCCCCCGCCCTGCTCCTTTCTCCTGCTCCTGTGCTTGCTCTCCCTCCCAAATTAACAAAAAAAAAAAAAATTATATTGAAGAAAAATTTCCTAAAAAACTTGAAAACACATTTTTAAAGGGCACTCTGTACCTGAGAATATAGACTCAGAGCAACTAACATCAAGACATATTTTAGTAGAATTACTGGACTTTAAGCTTTGGGCATTTAGGTACTGGCAGAGGTTCTCTCTGGGTAGTGGGATTATGGGTAATTCAATTCCTCTCTGCTTCCTAGAACGTCCCAAATTTTCTACAATTAGTAGTTTTATTATTTTTGGGGGGCAAATAAAGACAGATTTTTTAAAGTAACCTCTAAGCCCAATGTGGGGCTTGAACCCATGATCCTGAGATCAAGAGTTTCATGCTGTATGGACTGAGCCAACCAGGTGCCCCAGGTTTTTTTTTTTTTTTTTTTTTTTAAATTAAGGAAAGATCCTGTGCAAGATGCTAGAACTCCAAAATAACAATATTCTAAAAACACAGTCCCGGTGCAAAACTTCTTAGGCCACAGGTGGGAATTTTTAGGAACATGGGGTTGTGGCCCCACTGGTAAGGGGACGTCCTCATAAAGGACGATGAAGTAGCAGCGGCATCAGGTCAGGAGTTCCCCTCAGAGAATGCCCCCTCCTCTGCTGCATCACCTCGTCTGGAACACAATCTCGTGTCTCGGGGCTGCTCTACTTCTTTCTGTGAATGGATATACTTGCACTGTCCCTCGTGAAGTAGGAGCCTGCGACACAGGCTACTTGAAAGCAAGACCAACCCAGAACTTTCTTTGTGCTGCTGTAGCGGCCTGTCTCCTGTGAGAGCTCAGCATACTGCCAGGGAATCCTCCTACCTGCCACCTTTAAGGTGATGTCAGTTAGGTGGTCCCCAGGCTGCAGGTGACTGTATTCTTGGATAAAATGAGTCAGCGAGATGTCTACGTGGAACTTGTGTGGATACGGGTCTTCCCCACTGATCTTCAGTTGGTGGACTGCTTGGCTACGGATCTTGAAGTATTGCTATTAACAAAAAAAAAAAGAAAAAAAAAAAAAGAGCCTCTGAGAAATGGAACCTGACCGATCATACCAGTGGCCCACCTAGCAGAGTACCGTATTTTGCCCCAGAGTGGCTCCAATACAGTGAGGTCTCCTTAACTGAGCCCTCCACACCTTTGAAATCCCAAGATGGGAGTGAGATTTGCACTTAAAATATGCACATTGGCTAAATCCATAGGTGGAAACGAAGGCCAGAATTCCAAAATGCAAGATTCAATGAAAAGGAAAATGGGAATTCTGCCTAAAATACTAAGTTTAATTTGTACAGGTGGCCTTGGTTGCCACTTTTGCGGATGCATCTGCACAGTGAGTTACTTACCTTTTTTCCTACCTTCCTACCCCTGGCTACATGTCAGACTTTTCCCCAAGACAAGACTCTGGGGCCTGGAGGATGTAAAAAAGGAACACATTTTCTGATGCAACCACTCAACTCTGCTGTTGTAGTGTGAAAATAACCTTAGACATATAAAAAAAAAATGGGCATGGTTGTGCTCCAATACAATTTTCAAAACCAGGGAGGACAGATGAGATTAAAAGCAAGGAAAGGTGGATCCGGTCTATGGACTAAAATTTGCGAATCTCTGGCCCAGAGTAAACCCTAGTCAATCTTTACGGAGATACCTTTTCTGGATTTGTTATGAGGCGCAGCCAGTTTCAGGGAAGAATAATCAGTCACTTGGAAGTACCGATTCTCCCAACCACCTACTGGGAGTTGATTAGAGAAATGCTCATTGCCTGTGCCTTTAACCAGACGTAGTGGCAGCTCCCTCCCACCGCCCCTTCCCCCAACCCATCTGCAGCAACCCAGGGTTCACAGCTTGTTTTCAGTTCCTATTTCTCTTCTTAGTCACTGGTCCCAAGGAATTTGCCTTAAGCTTCATCAGAAGCTTCCTCCTGCCCAGCCAGAGTGGTGGTCCAGGGGACTCACATTTGGGTCCAGACTCTCCTCCTCGGCACCCACACCATTGTCAGTGGTGTGGTTGGTAGCGGCAGTGGTGGCCTGGCTTAGTTGTTTTTCACTGAGCTCCTTCTGCTTGGCTTCCTTCTCTGCAATTTTCTTCTCAGCTTTCAGGCGTCTCTTTAGCTCACTGTTGGCAAGATGCAAATGTTCAATGTGACAGATACCTGAAGAGTCCTCTACTATGTTCTGCCCCATAACCACGGATCAAAAATATGAACAGCCTGGGGGAAATGCTCTTGCCTGGTGCTACACCTCCACTTCTAGTCTCTTAGTCAACTCTATACGTGAATGAAACAAAGGAAAAAATAAGCTTAGAATAAAGATGTGAAAGATCTTCCTCACCCTCTGCTTTCCAACATGAGAACCCAAACTAAAATCAGGGTACCCCAGGACAAAGGAAAACCGAAGAGGCAACATGGTCTGGCTCTGTCTGCCACCCTTCCCTACACCTCTCCAAGGAGTGGGTTAGTCTGGGGTAGGTTAGGGTAACGGAGAGGTGGCTCTTCTGAGTTCAAGGAGACGCACCATTGACAATCCCTCCCTCAGCATTGGTCAGTGTATTAACAGTGACTCTCAGTGTTGACCTCCCCGTCTACTGTAGCCGGACCTAAGACAACAAATGGGGCAGAACAGTGTACAAACCAGCATAGAGTAGGGGGTAATATAACAGCCTTGGAGTCAGACTGCCTGGGACCTAATCCTGACATACCTGTCTAGCAATTACATGACCTTGGGCACATGACCTCCCATTTGTAAAATGTAAATAACAGAGGACACTCCCCTCCCCAAATGTGAAGACTGTAATAATGTATGCAAAGATAGGACCTGCCCTTAGCATTTAGTTAACATGCAAATGAGAGCCATTCTAGGTATCCTTCACTGTCTTAAACCCTTTATTCTCTCCACCCAGGAAAGAAATCTTAGATTTGGATACACTGCTGGTCCAATCTCTCACTATCTACACTCTGATCTGAAATCTTGCTATCTGAACCCAGAAACCAAACAGATTTGTGTAGAGGATATCCTCAGTATTCAAACAGAATTGGTCATTCTTTCAAACCACCAATGTTAGCTGAATATTATATAATAACCATAGCAAATTACACCAAGTCATGCTTGTATATTATCTGGCTTTATGGCACACTCTTAATTTTCAGTATGAATTTAGAGTGACTCAATCGAAAAAATAAATTGGTGATGTGAAATACTAATTTTTAAGAAAACGGACTCTGAGGGCTTCAAAGTAGGCGTCTCTGGATGTAATTTGTCTTGTAACAGTTTTAAATACAATCATTCCAGAACTGTGTGCTAGGCTTACTGTGCTGTAATTCAGTCAGTAGGCATCAGAGCCTATTTGGTTCTTCCTGGCATTAACATAAAAAACCTGTTTTCCATTCAACTAGGAATGGAAATTAATCCTAAAGGAAATCAAATTAATCCTAAGGGAAATTCAAAAAGATCCTAGAGATAGAACAAAGACTAGAAATCAAATTAATCTCGGGAGCAAACCAAGTTCAGAAAGACAGGAAAGGGAACGTTTGTTCTCGGCACTGTTGTAGAATAAGATCCACAAGTCATCTCAAGAATTTAGAGTGAGAGTCTGAATTTATTAAAGAGAAAATGAGAAACCACTATTGGTTTTGGCAGTAGAGCTCTTTGTTTCCTTAGCAACAAGTGCAAAGAGTCAGAGGCTTAACAAATAAGGACCCAAGTAAGGAAGGATTTTTGCTCCCAGAGCAACAACGAAGGTAAGGGCACCAACCTTCTTTTATCAGAAAGTGGCTTGTCCTTGTGAAGCGCTGTGAAAGGAGCAAGTTGATACAGTCGCAGCTCCCTCTGCCCCCACTGTGCCCGGGAGGTTTGGCGCAGGGACCCCCTAACAAGCCTTACAGCAGCTTGCGTCAACATGGCAGAACACCCCGGAACTAATGATTACCACCACCTAACAGGAAACAGAGATGTGGTGTCAGATGGGACAAAACAGTACATATACACCCAACCAGCAGTCCTACTCTTACGGGTAGGGGAGGCTGCGCGACCTTTTAGTGTTCCACTGAAGACCCTCTTAACTGAGGACAACCCTGTAACTCACTGTGCTGCAACCGTAACTGACAACATTCTGTCCTTGCTATGGTAAAAAGGTGCATATCTGGGTTAAAACTCAGGAGTAAGGCAACCCATAGTTTAAAGGTAGAAATGATCACAACAACCTAGAAAATAGGAGACAGGACCTGAGGCGGTGTTTCCGAAGCCCCTGACATGTGGCTTCTCTCTCGGAGATTAAAAAACCCTGGTGACAAAGATGGCAATGGGAAGCACGTGAAATGTCACTATCAATTGCAAACTCTAGATGAAGCTAAAAGCAAGCCACACAAAAGCACCTCTGAGTCAAAGATAAGACTTAATTGAGCTCTAGGAACAAGGAGGAAAGGAGAATTTCAGGAAGGATCCTGGACTACAGTAATCTGACCTTTCATTTGGGAAGGAGTCACCTGGCAGGCAGCCCATCTCTTTTTAAACTTGAAGAAGATAACTGGCATAAAATGGTACTCATGAAGAGGCAGACCAAGGAAGTCCCAAGAACAATTAAGATACAGAAGGAAATGTTAACCGTTAAAAAAAATTCTTTTAGCCCATGGTCACTAGAGTTATATACGTTAACAGCAGATTTTCTTAGACAATGTGGGGAGGTAAGGTGCAGGCAGGGTAAAGAGCATGGGCTGTGGAGTTCTGGACTGGGTTTTAGATCTCTGTTCCAGAGCCTCGATCAGCGACAGACCACACTTTAGGTGTGCACACTTCAACGTATTCAGTCGCCCAGAGCCTCAGTTTATTAATTTGAAAAACAGACATTAATATTTTCTTTGCAAGGTTATTATTAAGATTAGACAGAAAGTTTGTATGGTTCTAGCATTATGTCTGACATATAGAAGCTGCTTTAAAAAGTAGTAGGGTGGGGGCACCTGGGTGGCTCAGTCTGTTGAGCAAGCTGGGGGTGGGGGAGGAGAACCAGCGACAAAGAGAGCCAGAGAATCCCAAGCAGACTCCGTGCTGTGCTGTCAGTACAGAGCCCGAACTCAGGAACCGTGAAATCATGACCTGAGCCGAAATCAAGAGTTGGACACTTAACCAACGGAGCCACCCAGGTGCCCATCTCTTATGGTTTCCTTAAGAGATGTCTTTTCCCTAAGTTACTTAATTCTAAGAATAAAGCACACAACATACCTAACATACAAAACGTGTGTTAATCCACTCTTAAGGTTATTGATAAGGCTTCCAGCCAACAGTTGGCTGTTAAATTTTGGGGGAGTCAAAGTTACACTCAAACTTTCCACTGTATGGCGGGTCAGTGCCCCAACCTCTGAGTTGCTCAAGGGTCAACTATATTTATGTAACAGATCAAAGTCGAGTCAATTTTCCCAAAGGCAGAAGTCTGAGACCAGGTTCCAAACATTTATAGAGATGTGTATCCTACCTTCAGAAGGGTGCCATCAAACCATTAAATTTAATGTTTCCTTTCTCATTTTTCTTGAATATTTGAAGCATAAATCCAGAGACACAAAAAGAAAATTAATTTTTACTGGTTAAGGGCCTATTCCATCAGGATTCAGAAAAGAACGGAGCCCAAATGCGGTAAGGCAGCCATTATTTGTAATGAATTAACTTTTCTCCTGCCTCTGGAATAGTCTAGTTATGCCCCTCCTTGGGAGTACTGAAAAAACAAATCATTGCTTGTGTTCTGTGCTTCAACTGAAGAACCCTGTTTGAGAGGGTATACATCCAGGAATATAAAACATAGCCAGTTAAAGGGCGGCTACTCTTGATACATTCCTATTTAGCTTCACACACCAAGGATTTGAGAGTGGGTAACTAAGATCTATCCAGCAGTGCTTGAAAGTGCCACCTAGTAGACTGGTGGACTCATATTCTATTACTGGACATCGGTCATTCACTCAATACTCACAGATCCTTTAAATAATCCACATATTTAGGTGCACAATACAGTTTTAGAAATGATCCATTTAATACATAAGATTCAGAAAAGCCGAGGTGAGGCCAAGGAAAATTTCAAGGTCTTTCCGAAAAGCTCGGGTATTTAACTTCCTTCCAATGGTAGCGAGGCGTGGCTCGGCAATAAAAGAAAGCATTTTTTTTTTTTTCCAGAAGGAGGTAAAGGAAGGAGTAAATTTCGTTTTTCTGTAGTCAATTCTCATTTTTCTGTATACCCTAACTCCAGGAATGCGACGACAGGACTCCGCCAGAGCCGGGCCCCGGAGCAACCTGGGGAATGTAGTTTCGCGGTTTAGCGGCTACGTCCGGCGTGTCCAGACCCACGAGAACCGGCAGGAAGGCCATAGGAACAGCCGCCTCGGCCGGAGCCTCGAGGCGCATCCTAGCCCGGACTGTCCGGGCGCAAAGACCTTAAAGACTCAACGGCGACACTTACTTTTTGCTCAGTTTTGGCTCGCTGCCGTCCACTTTCACCTCAGCCGCCTGCACCGCAGCCATCTTTCCCGAGGGCCCGACCTAAAAGGGACGAGGGTCGCACAGCAATTTCCAGGTCACGGCCGGAATCTCCGCCTCTTCCGAGAGGAGGGGGCGGGCGCTCTTCGCGCGCTGCTACTGCGCAGGCGCAGGGCGGGGCTTCGCGGCCGACGCGTCTAGAACCGTCGTTCGTTCGGGTTCGCTCTGTGCGTCAGAGGCTTGTTTGGGGGACCGCTGTCGTGGTGCCTGGTGTCAGCTATGGCGGAGGCGATGGATTTGGGCAAAGACCCCAACGGGCCCACCCATTCCTCGACTCTGTTCGTGAGGGAAGATGGCAGTTCCATGTCCTTCTACGTGCGTCCTAGCCCGGCGAAGCGTCGGCTGTCGACGCTCATCCTGCACGGCGGCGGCACCCTATGTCGGGTGCAGGAGTCGGGGGCCGTCCTGCTGGCCCAGCCCGGGGAGGCGGCGGCCGAGGCCTCGGGCGACTTCATTTCCACGCAGTACATCCTGGACTGCGTGGAGCGCAACGAGAGGCTCGACCTGGAGGCCTACCGGCTGGGCTCGACGGCCGGCCAGGCCCCCGAGACGAAGCCCGCGGCCCCGGCCAAGGGGGGCGCCGCCGCCGCGGCCGCCGCGGCCGCCGCGCAGCCCGAGCCGCAGCCGCCCACGGGGCGCATCGTCTTCACGGACGCGGACGACGTGGCCATCTTGACGTACGTGAAGGAAAATGCCCGCTCGCCCAGCTCCGTCACCGGCACCGCCTTGTGGAAGGCGATGGAGAAAAGCTCGCTTACCCAGCACTCGTGGCAGTCCATGAAGGACCGCTACCTCAAGCATCTGCGGGGCCAGGAGCATAAGTACCTGCTGGGGGACGCCCCAGTGAGCCCCTCCTCCCAGAAACTCAAGCGGAAAGCTGAGCAGGACCCCGAGGCCGCCGATAGTGGGGGTGAGGTCTCTGCCGCGAACGCGGGAGCTCTTGCTGCACCTGTGCGGGTGGGGGCGGGGCTCCTCCCCCCTTCGGTCCGGTGTCCATGTTGGCGTCTCCGGTAGCGTCGCCCGGCCCTCCCCCTCCCCTTTAGACATCCGGGTAAAATTGCACCATTTTCTACTCGCACTTCGATTTACCTTTTTCCGGTAGCTGACGTGGTTTGATGCTCAAATGGTACAAACAGGCTAGATAGACATTCCACCTGATTCTAGCCACCAGCTACCCCGTTTTCTTCCCCGGAGGCAATGTGTTGTTAACCGTATCTTTTCCAGAGGCTGGTTTCCACAAATACTTCTCTCTGTTCAGGTAGAGTCAGTGTAAGCTTTTTCAAAGGCATGCCAGACCAGTTTATTTTCATGTTTTGGCGTCTATGCGTACTCACAGAAGGTTCTCGTCAGTTGGAATGATCTTCCTGGTCTCGCTCAGGTGAAGTGCGTTTTTAATGTAGTTGAACTGAACGTTGGGATTCAGGTGCGGTTAGGGCTTCAGTGCAAAACTGTTAAGATGCTTCACTTTTCATGTAACCGGTATTGACAGGTTAAACTGACCTTTTTGTTTAAAGAAGCATGTCTCCCCCCCCCCCCCCTTATGTGGCGATTCCATATAACATTTCGAGATGGGGAGGTAAATCTGTTTCTCCTGTTCAGCATGCTTAGTAGGAATTTTGTTTTTGGTAAAAGTGACATTTCAGATTCATTCATTCAACAGATATTTGAGTGCCAGACACTGTTATCCTGCTGGGATATAACAATAAATAAAAGTCCCTGCGGTCATGGAGCTTAACATACTAGCTGGGCAGTGGTAAGTGTTATAGAGAAAAATAAAATCAGGGTAAGGGCTGGGGAGGAGGTTGTTTTCTATAGGGTGATAAGGAAAGTCACTATAAAAGCTTGTATTTGAGCAGAGACCAAAGGAAAGAGCAAGCCAGGTGGTTATCAGTGGGTGTTTCAGGCAGAGGGAATATTGAGTGCAAAGGCCTGGAGGTGGGAATATGGCTGGTGTGTTCTTGGAGCAACAGACCAGTGTGGCTAAAATGGACTAAAGCAAGGGGGAGAATTCTAGGAGAGAGGATAAGGTTATGCGTATGGGTGAAGTAGATCGCATGGGGCTTTGCTTTGAAATCCAGTAGGGTTGGGACTATGGGCAGGCCATTTGGAACCTTGGAGAAAATTAAGCTGGATTCACCCTACTGTAATTTAATTTTGATGATCAGAATTTAATTGTAAAAATTAAAATTCTAAAATCACTAAGAAAATAAGGACGAGGGGCACCTGGCTGGCTCAGCCAGTAGTGCATATGACTCTTGATGTCAGGACTGTAGGTATAGGTTCAAGCCCTACCGTTGGGTGTAGATATTATTTAAACAAACAATATAGATGAATATACTTTTTTATTTTTTAATTCTGCTATTTATTGATCTTTTTTAAAAACTGAGGTACATTTGGCCTACAGTGTCAGTTTCAAGTATACAACCTAGTAATTCTACGTTTTTATATGTTGCAAACTGATCATCACAGTAAGTCTGGTTTTTGTCTGTCTCCATACAAGTTAATACGGTATTACTGATTGTATTCCCTCTACTGCATGTTAAAGCCCCCTGCCTTACTTACTTTGTACCTGGAAGTTTGTACCTCTTGATGCTCTTCATCCATTTTGCTGCCCTGTGCCCCATGCCAACCCTCTTCCCTCCCTGTTCTCTTTTTCTGTGAGTTTGGGTTTTGTTTTGTGTGGTTGGTTTTTTTAGATTCCACTTATCAGCGTGGTATTTGTCTTTCTTTGTCTGAGTTCTTTCACTAGCATAATGTCCTCTAGGGCCATCCATGTTTGTTGCAAGTGGCAAGATTTTGTTGTTTTTTGTCTTGTTTTGGTGGCAGAGTAGTATTCCAGTGTATATGCACATCACATCTTTATCTATCGGTGGACGCTTTGGTTGTTGCCATATCTAGGTTCTTGTAAATAATACAGTGAAACTGCAGTGAACGTAGAGTTGCATGGAGTTTTTCACATCGGTGTTTTCATTTCCTTCAGATTGATACTCCAAAGTGGTATTGCTAGATCATATGGTAGTTCTATTTTTAATTTTTTGAGGAACTTCCATACTGTTTTCTGTAGTGGCTATGCCAATTTACATTCCCACGAACAGTGCACAAGGGTTCCTTTTCTCCACATCTTGCCTAATACTTGTTATTTCTTGTCTTTTTGATAAGTCATTTTGACAGGTGTGAGGTGATACTTCATTGTGGTTTCCATTTGTATTTCACTGATGATTAGTGATGTTGAGCATCCTTTCATGGGCCTGTTGGACCCTTGTATGTCTTTGGGAATGCATCTATTCAGATTGCTTATTTTTAAATTGGAATGTTTGGGGTTTTTTGTTATGAGTTCTTTATTCTGGCTATTAACCTCTTTTTGGATTATTGGATATATGACTTGTAAATACTTCTTTCTTTTTTTTTTTTTTTTTTTTTTTTTTTTTTTTTTTTTTTTTTTTTCAACATTTTTTATTTATTTTTGGGACAGAGAGAGACAGAGCATGAACGGGGGAGGGGCAGAGAGAGAGGGAGACACAGAATCGGAAACAGGCTCCAGGCTCCGAGCCATCAGCCCAGAGCCTGACGCGGGGCTCGAACTCACGGACCGCGAGATCGTGACCTGGCTGAAGTCGGACGCTTAACCGACTGCGCCACCCAGGCGCCCCATTACTTCTTTCTATTCAGTAGGTTGCCTTGAGTATATTTTTTAATATGTGCGTGGTAATAGTCCTGAAACCAAGAAGATTTAAAAAAAAAAAAGTTGTATATATGTGATTACTTGAAGTTAAAAACTTCTCATCATAAAAGTCAGCAAACCGGAAAAATATTCCTAATACATTGGAACAGAGTTAGTTTCCTTAGTGTCCAAAGATCTTGCAGAAGTTAGTAAAAGAAAATCTAGCAGAACAGTGAACAAAAGAAATGGAACAAGAAGTTTCTAGAAAAGGAAATAAATGGCAATAAACAAATGCAGAATATTGTTATTAAATAAAAGTAAATTAGACCCTGAACAGAGGCATGATATAAGCCATGGACTTCTGACTCATGGAAAATGAAATAACAAACGTGCATGGTGATGTTTTTCAGGAAAGTGAACGAGGAAATATTGTATTTTGTCTATCAGATTGACAAAAATTAACAAAGTGGGTAATATCTACAGATATTGGGTAAAATATACATTACATAAAATTTGTCCTTTTAACCATTTTTAAGTGGTCAGTTTGGTGGCCTTAAGTATATTCACATTGTTATGGAACCATTACCACCATCTGTCTCCAGAACTTTTTCTTCTCCTAAAACTGGAAAACTACCCATTAAACACTGACTCCCCTTTGCTCCCTTCCCCAGCCCCTGACAATCACCATTTTACTTTTTGTCTTTAAGAATTTGGTCTTTCTAGCTACCTCATGTAAGCGGAGTCATATATTTGTCCTTTTGTGATTGGCTCATTTCACTTAGCACAGTGTTTTCAGGGCTCATCCATGTTGTAGCATGTGTCAGAATGTCCTTCCTTTATAAGGTTGAATAATACTCCACTGCATTGTGTATACTACGTTTTGTTTATGTGGTCACCCACTGATGGACACTTAGGTTGTTTCCGTATCTTGGCCGTTAGGAATAATGCCGCTATGAATATGGGTGTACCAATACCTGTTTGAAACCCTGGTTCCATTTGTCTTGAGTGTACAGAAGTGGAATTGCTGGATTATGTGGTAGTTCCATGATTAGTATTTTGAGGAACCACCATGGTATTTTCTGGTTATGTGTTTTAGTCCCTATATGGTTTGTGTAACCACCACCTAAATCAGGATACAGAAGAGTTCCATTACAAAAAACTTCTTTATGCTGCCCCATAGCAGTCAGTTTTTGTTAAGTGGAAAAGAGAGCACAGTTAAATGCTAAGAGAACAAAGTAAAACAGAAAGAGGAGGATGCTGAGCTTTAGGAGGGCCTCCTTTCTGTTAGATGGTATGTGGTAGATTGTGATGTACCTTCCACATCTGTCTTCAGCTGGGAGAGCTGCTTCACCCAAAGTCTTGACATCTTAGGCTGGCTAGCATTTAGGGACTGATCTGTGCAGAGTTCTGCCATGGCTCCCACATCCCAACACAGTTGATTCTGAAGGGACTTCCTAGTTCAGACTTCCCTATGGTTTCAGCTGAGGCTTTGTTGGAACTCTTTCACAGCTCAGCTTCCCTCTCTGCCCACTCATGCTTTCTTCTCAACAGTGGTTTTCCCTGGGTCACTCCCTACTAAACACCATGTGTTAATCTCCATCTCACAATCTGCTTCCCAGAGAATCCAGTTTATGGCAGTTTTGTTAATTTGCACTATGGATAAATACAAACCAAAAAATGACTTATGCTTGAAGAGTATTTTTATTTTCCGTATTACAATCTAAGGAATATATCACCATTTGGATAGTACAGCTCTTCAGAAGCAAGAGTAGACATTTCTGAACATGTGTATTTTATGTTTTTCTTATCTTGATGAAAAACTGATGTCTTCTAATAGAAAAAAAGTACAGGCTCACTTTTGGCTCAGAGTTCACAGAGCACTGTATTTTTGGTTTCTGCAAAAGATGCTAATTGTAATCTGGTGCTGTTCTTTTCTTTCATAGAACCACAGAATAAGAGAACTCCAGACTTACCTGAAGAAGAATATGTAAAGGAAGAGATCAAGGAGAATGAAGAAGCAGTCAAAAAGATGCTTGTAGAAGCCACCCGGGAGTTTGAGGAGATTGTGGTACGTAGACTAGATTTAACTCCTATTTTCTCTCCTTCTATTCTTCTTCTTTAAAATTGGTTATTGCATTTAGTTTTTGTACACCTAAGGCCCTGAAAGGTAAGGTTCGGAGTGGGAGAATGGAAAGTGGGACTGATCTTGGTTTCAGGCATGCAGTTTTGAGGGTGGGGCGTGTGGGTGGCTCATGCTGTTAAGCATCTGACTCTTGATTCTGGCTCAGGTCATGATTCACTTGTGATATCGAGCCCCCTCGTCAGGCTCTGCTCTGGGCATGGAGTCTGCTTGGGATTCTCTCTTTCCACCTCCCTCTGCCTCTCTCCTGCACATGTGTGCGTGTGTGTTCTCTGTCTCTTAGAAAAAAGGGGGAGAGGGAGAAAAATTGGGGAGAATTATTAAAAAATTTTTCTTTAGTGTTTGTTTATTTTTGAGACAGAAAAAGAGAGACAGAGTGTGAGTGGGGGAGACGTAGAGAGAGAGGGAGACACAGAATCCCAGGGAGGTTCTAGGCTCTGAGCTGTCAGCACAGAGCCCTATATGGGGCTCGAACTCATGAACTGTGAGATCCTGACCCAAGCCTAAGTCAGATGCTTAACCACCTGAGCCACCCAGGTGCCCCTGATGAGAATTATTTTGAAACAGTAGACATCATCCTATTTTGGATACTTTGATCACAGTGTAAGGTTTTCAAAGTTAAGACTGTGGATTTATCTTTTGAAAATATTTTTGTGCTTCTCAGGAAAATAAATGCAATTTTTGAAGGAGTTTAATTTTTTTTTTTAAAAGCAAGTTTAGCTTTTTGTGTACTTAGAGTGGTTTTGGGATTTTTTAACGCTTCCTTATTTGGTCTAGCTTCTGATACTCTGTTGGAGTCCCATATTTGATCATAGTTACAGGGAAAGGCAGGAACTATAAAGTAGTGAGGAGTAATTTAAAAGGAAGACTCAATTATATGTGCATATTTTTTCCATGAAAAAGGATCTTTTAAATTAATTTTTCTTATTGTAAAGGGAAGTGATCAGGCCTCATTGTTAGGAAAATAATTTAAAGATCTATAATTGGTGAATGAAGGAATGCACAAGAATTGGCAGAATTTAGTGATTGTTGCCTTTTGAAGTCTGAGTTTTGTTTTATATTTGGTCAATTTTCCATAAACTTTGAAATGCAAGCATGGTCTACGTAGGTTTCTTCTCACATAACGTGCTTTGTAATGTGCCTAAATGTAGTATAGTACGGAGACCCTAGTCTGCTCATACATCTGTGTGTTTTGAGTAGTTAAGTGAAGGTATTGGTATGTACTGGGGGTATAAGTGATGAGAGTAAAAGAGATACAGTTCCTGTCCTTAGGGAGCTTACAATCTGACACTGAAGCCAAAGTTTTTTTTTTTTTCTTTATTTTTTATTGTATTTATTTTTTTTACGTTTATTTTGAGAGAGAGAGAAGGGGACAGAGGATCTGCAGTGGCCTCAGCAGAGAGCCCAGTGTGGGGCTCAATCTCAGGAACTGCGAGCTATGACTTAAGCCAAATCTGATGCTTAACTGACTGAGCCACCCAGGCACCTCTTTTGTTTTGTTTTTTTAAATGTTTTTATTTTTGAGAGAGAATGAGAGCGTGAGCGTGAGTGGGTGAGGGGCAGAGAGAGAAGGGGTGCACAGAGGATTCAGAGTGGGCTCTGTGCTGACAACTTTGGCATTGACAGCAGCTAGCTGGATGTGGGGCTTGAACCCACAAACCGTGAGATCATGACCTGATCCGAAGTTGGACACTCAACCATCTGAGCCACTCAGATGCCCCTGAAGTCAAACTTTAAAAAATGACCTAATGAACATGTGTGTACACGTGGACACGTATGCACATACACATATTTTTCATTATTTACTGTAGCTTCTCATTTTCTGTTGGAATACCATAGTTGTATGTATACATGTATATACACATAATGTGCACATAAGCACACTTATATCCCCCACTTACGTACACAGACACTCCCCTCCCCTTAACCCATCATGTACGTAAACTTACATACACACATGCAACATGAGTAAGTATAAGAAGGAGCATGACGTATTGGAAGAACTGAAGGAAGTCCAATGTGATTGGGGTGAAAAGGGCAAGCAAGGTGGTGGGAGAGACTAGATATCGCAAGAATGTTTGGGACTTGGTAATTAGGAACTGGTCGTATTCATCACTTTCTCTAGGTTGATGAGAGCCCCGATTTTGAAATACACATAACAATGTGTGATGATGATCCACCTACACCCGAGGAAGACTCGGAGACACAGCCTGATGAGGATGAGGAAGAAGAAGAAGAAGAAAAAGTTTCTCCACCAGAGGTGGGAGCTGCCATTAAGATCATCAGGCAGTTAATGGAAAAGTTTAACTTGGATCTGTCAACAGTTACACAGGCATTCCTAAAAAATAGTGGTGAGTTGGAGGCTACTTCCTCCTTTTTAGAGTCCGGTCAGAGGGCTGATGGGTATCCCATTTGGTCCCGACAGGATGACTTAGATTTGCAAAAAGATGACGAGGATGCCAGAGATGCATTGGTCAAAAAATTTGGTGCTCAGAATGTAGCTCGGCGGATTGAATTCCGAAAGAAGTAATTGGCAAGACAATGAGGAAAGAAAAAAGATGTGGCAAGAGAGGTTAAAAAAAAATTTTTGTCAACGTTGTCGTTGGAACTGACACTTGTCTTCTGACCAATGCTGCCATTGCTCTATGAGTCTTAGATTTTGTAGCCAAGCAGAGTTGTGTAGGAGGATATAAGTAAAAGACATTTGATATATTTAGAGTTGTCCCTGGCAGTATTAGTATGTTCATAAAGGGAAATCCACACCAGACAGAGGTTGGTCTTTGTAGTAGTAATCCTTTTCTGAACGGAACCCTTGCTATATATTGGTTTCAGGAGCTAGTGACAAAGTCAAAAGAGGAGAGTAAAGAGCCTCTATCCTTTGGCAGAAACTCTTCTAGATTATGATAGATTCCAAATCAAGGATCTAGATATGTGGGAAGATTTAATTACAAGGTCTTGAACTTGGACGATCCTAAACCCTTGCATCACCTAGTGAGCTCTGATTTCTAGACTGCTTTGAAAATCCCATATTCCCTTTGCTAACTTAATATTTGGGGACCCTGCTCCTTTGGCTGTTCTTTTCTTTCAGTCTTTGTCAGTCGTACTTGTAGCACGTGTTTCTTTATCTACCACCCAGTTTTGTTTAAAACGCACACAAAACCCTAGAGAGTCTTAAGAACAGTCTTACTCAGTTATCAGTAACGTGTTTTTATTTATTAAAAACAATTTTGTGCTAAGGACTGTGTTAGATTTATATATTAGTGAATTGATTCCTCTTTGTTGTGTTACTTTTGTTGTTGAAAATAAAAAGAACTTTGAATCTCCAAGTGTTTTCTTTGATTGTATTCATGAAACCTTTTCGATATAAAAACCATAAAGGAACTGACATTTCTTGGCTCTTAATTAGGTCAATAATGAACAAAATGGTTCCATATTAGAACTAGTAGGCCATTAGAAGGATGCTAGATTTTCTGGATGGAGCAGAGAGAAGATCTGCGTCAAGGACTGTGAGGGACGGGAAAACACCATGAGCTGCTGAAAGCCGAAGGGTGAGAAGCCAATCAGGAACCATCAGGTGTGTAACAGAAGGTGTCTCTGCCCTACCCATATCCCTTGGGCACTTACATTCCTGCACATGCCACAAGTAGGGGTCCTACTGCAAGCACCTTCTTAAGGTTTCCCCTCTGCTTGAAGTGCTCTGGAGTTCATGCTGCTGGGAGTGGCTTTTGGCTGATGGCGGATGAGAATTAGAGGATGCATATCCAGCTTCCTTGCTGTCCAGAGAAATGACGCAACTGAATATTTGAGATGCACCCCTTGAGTGAGATAATGGGTTCCATACCATCTTTTAAAGGTCCCCAGCAGAAACCAGCATGGTTGCCCAGAGTGGTGGTGGTTTATGAATGCACTCTGCATAGGCTTCCTTCTGTGGTTTCACATCTGCACTTTCCTAATAAAATGCATCGTGGAATCCTCAGTTAAACACGAATTCTTAGAGTCTGCTTCTGGAGGAACCCATTCTAAATCAAAATGCTTCACTTTGCCCTTCTCTTGAGTATGTTGAAAGGATAAAACTATTCCCAGGAGTACCTAGCTCACTCCAGGAATAACTTTTAAGTGGATATTGGGAAGGGTTGGGTGGTAGGCATTTGTTTAAAATGTGTCGTCCAATCAGATAGGACTCTGGAGTGGTTGAAAATCAGTACTTCATGTGTGAAACGGAGATGTCATTTGGGATGTTCATACGTTAGTAAAGTTCGTATAGCTTTACAAGCCTAGAAATTTGTTTTGTCAAAGCGTGTGCAAAAGGGTCTGATTCATTATATCTAGACTCTGAAAAGATACTTAAACTGAAGTACTCATTATAAACCAGTAACTTCCAAATATCTGTTTTTGTCATTTATCTGGTGTTTTACTTTTTAGTCTGGGAGATAATATGTGGGGAAACAAATTATCAAGTATTTTTGGGAGCACAAATCTAAGCAAGGAAAATGAGTTGGATCTTAATGGCATTGAGCTATGGCTGCATCTGCTCCATAGACCAGCTGTTCAGTTCCTAAAGTTAGGATACCTCTCCTTTAATCTGCCAGATTCTTATTCTTTGGGTTTTCTTTCCTTGACTTCTTGAGGCTTGTGCTCTGGGAAACATCATTTCTTACTCATTTTAGCTCTTGAGTTAGACGCCTTCCTCACTATTTTCCACTAACTCCACAGTTGAGCTTTTGAAATTCTCTAGGTCTTAAATAACTTGTACACCTTCATTAGTGGCAGAAACATTTCTTTCTGTCTCCTCTTTGCAAACTGCAGCAGTGGGCTCTGCTCCTGGTATTCGGTTTTCCTTTGTTCCGTATCCCTTTAAGCAGGTATGGTTGCATTTTAAAAGTTTAAGCTGACACTTGGATTGTTGAGCTTTTCTCTTGTTTTGGTCTAATGCTGTGTGCTGGATTATATGCCCCCTCTGCCTATACCTGTAAGTTGTATTTAATTGCTTGTAACAGAAAACTTCATCTAAAGGACTTGAAACAATAAGGGAAATAAAAAGGGGATGTATATCTTATATGTATAGGAAGTCCTGAGGTAGTTACCTTCAGGATTCTATTTTTCTGTTCTGTTGTCCCTGGCTTGTCTTCTAGGCTGCTTCTTTCATGGTCAAAAGTTGGGTGCAATCTTTCTTGGAAGCCCTTTGATTTCTCATTGGCCAGAAATTTGGCACATGCCCCTTCCTAACTTCCTAAATGAAATTGACTGGGTTAACTTAAATCAATCAAAGTCTATTTTTCTTGGGTTGCAGTTTGTGTAAGCTTCCCTGAGAATGTGACATGAAAGGGAAGGTGAATACCCAAGTAAGAGTCTGCTAAAAACTTGTACAAATTCTAGTCACCTTCTCCAGGAATAAGAAGATCCATCCAGGAGTGGAATGTTAATCACTGTTCTCATCAAACCTGGACCTAACCTTTTGAGTTGGTTCAAACAATGCAAATTGATAAAATTCAAAGATGTTTTTATAGCACTAAGGTAAATCCACATACACCTTCATACACCAAAATCTACTTTGAGAGGTATTATCATTTCAGAAGAAGAGAGAAGACTGAAAATTTTATCCCAGTTTAAAAATTTTTTTTTTTTTAACATTTATTTATTTTTGCGACAGAGACAGAGCATGAACGGGGGAGGGTCAGAGAGAGGGAGACACAGAATCTGAAACAGGCTCCAGGCTCTGAGCTGTCAGCACAGAGCCCGACGCGGGGCTCGAACCCATGGACCGTGAGATCATGACCTGAGCCGAAGTCGGCCGCTTAACCAACTGAGCCACCCAGGCGCCCCTTATCCCAGTTTTAGATTAACATGTTAGACTAAGTGGTTGTATGGTGTTGCTACTGTATTTTCATTGTCATTTTTTTTTTTTATAATGTTTTAAGTAGTCAAAGGGAAAACAATATAAATGAAGAATACTCAGTATCGTGGATTTAATGTAATACATTTAATCGTTCTCTTATTGGTAGATAGTGGGATAGTTTCTGGTTCCCAGTTGAAACCCTCAGAGCTTTGGGGAAAAGCTCACTTTTATGAATTCACATTATCAGGAAATATACTGTCCTTTCATTTTCTGCATGACAAACTAATTTCAAGCTGGCTTTCCCATCTTGCTAGGAAGCAAAAGAGTGCTAATGTGTCAGCACGTAGGTATGTTCTTGCTTGGGTATGGTTATAGTTCATGCAAATTCCAGATTGGTAGACATGGTGATTAGAGAGGAGGTCATGTTTGTCAGTGAAATGCTTTTGTTCAGAAGGATTCAGCAGACCTGTCTACTGGCCTATGGTGCTTCCAGAGGCTGTATGCAGCTTAGAAACCATCCTTTCTTTATTCAATGAAGTGAATATAGAAGATAACCACTGCCCACAAAACAGTTAAAACTGCCTTTTGTGTTTCCAAGTGGTTTCTCCTTCCTCTTGCATTAATCTTGTCCCAAACAGGATGACTTCATTATCCACTGTCCTTTAAATTGCACTGATTTGCATCAAAAGAAGAGAGGTCTGGACCAGGTTCTGAGAATGACTTCTTTTTCTGGAATCTCAGGCCTTGGTAAGCTTTGTAGCATATGGAACACAGCCTGAAAAGCATCTTCACTGAAGCACAGTTGGGGTCCTGGAGGGTCCTCTTTTTGTGGGCCAGGACTCGGAAAATGTACTTGTTCCTGAAAATCTGTGGATAACAGTTGACATAAAGGCTTGAGGTTTCTGCACATTGCTGGTGAGTTGGCCAAGGGAACGAGATGGTTGTCCAGTTGACTGTGCTGCAGATGACTGTCTCAGTGTGTCCCTCCTCCAGGATTCCACTTCGCAATCAGAGTCTGGCAGATTTCATCCCACCATTGCAGAATATATGTCTACCTGCCCCAGATCCTGCAGTTGGTGGTTTTGGTGCTCAGGATGAGGCTGAGAGTAGTTCTTCAACTGTAGTACTTCTGTGTGCTTCAATTCTTTGTGATTCTGGCACTTTTCTTGCTTTGGTGGCCAGAAAGGAGCCTGAGTATCTGAGACTCGCAGAGTTGATGGTATTGGCTGGTAATTCCGAGGAGAGTAGAGAATTCTCTCTGCATAGTCTTTATGGGCTGTACCATCATGACGCTTGGTCCTTGGTTCACACAAGAGACAGGACTCCTGGGATGGGAGAGGAGCAGGTAGAAATGTTTGGTTCCTATGGAAAAAATGGGAGGAAGCAAAATGATGAGACCTGCCTGGGAAAGTGGGCAGAACAATTTGGTGGTGCTGAGCTGTCAGACCTGGTCTTGCGTTTGGACTGTCTGCCAAGGAATTCATGGACTCACTTCTCTGCCTTGGGTATAGAGATCTTTAATTCTGAAACCACATCTCTGTGAAGAAAAAGACCGTGTCATAAGACAAGTGATTCTGGCTCGGTTTCTCATACTATGTAAAGCAAAGGGGCTATTAATACAGGCCCCATTATCAGGATGGGGTGTGCGTGGGTGTGTTTCACGTGAAATAGAACTATTGCATATATATGTCATTAATTAATCTGATTCCTGTGTATAGTGTGTATGTATATATGTGTACATATGAATGTGTGTATACACATACACAAAAACTGAGGTCCTAACACACTTAGCAATCAACTATAGATGGATTGAAACTGGTTGAAAAGGCATATGCTTTAGATTCTTCCCTTTAATTTCAACATTGGATCAGCAAATAAGTTTTCCTGACCAGGTTGACATTTATCTCTTTGCCAACATGTGTATAAGAATCCCAATCTTATATACGTGGTTATAAATAAATCTGATCAAGGATTAATTAACACACTGTACTGATAAAGCTATGAATGTGTTTCCTAGTCATGAGCATTTAACATACACTAAACCACTGTCCTCATAACTTTAGAAGGTACCCAGTGAGAGTGATTTTTTTCTTTCAACTGGAGGGCATTGGACTAAGTCTGTAGATTTTTGAAGCTGTCACAAGTTGGTGGAGGGGTAGGTAGGCAGGGTATTTGGTTGAGGCCAGGAATGCTTAAAAATACTGATTAGGCGCAGGACAACCTCATAAGAAAGGAATTATCTGGACCAAAATGACCAAGCAGTGTCAAGCTGTAGAAAACCTGACAGGGTATTCCCAAAATAGATAGTATTAACTTTCATATTTCCCCCCATTTTTGCTGCTGGAGATTCTAAATGGTTATCACACTGACAGAATTCTTCATTTTGCAGGAATCTGACTTGGGATGCTAGATGTTTACCAATCCATACTGTTACCCATGATGATTGTGATAATCTCAGGTCAGTTTTTCAGCAGCCCATCAGAGGGTAATATAACATCACTTACAGGTAGAACATATTTGGTGCCATAGACAGAACTTACATGAATTCTTGATTCCTGAATGTCTGTTATTTTAGCCAGTTTTTTCCTGGTTGTAATATCAGGGAATTGGTTCCTCTCAAAAGCTTAAAGTAGGATATGTGATTGAGGTCCTGTGATGGATGTCCAGTCTTCTCTGGCTGCTTTTGGTAAGTATTCTAAAAGAGAACATGGAACAGAAGGTGTCTTTTAGGACAGTTCTTATATTTGAACTGAAAACTTGAACCTGGGAAGATAATGCTGACACTCCCCTGAATCCCTGAGGTTGACAGAACAGGATGCCACCCTGCTTAGAGCAGCAAGACAAAAGGCCCAGAGCCTTGCGTGCTAAGAACCTGCCTGTCGCAGCCAGCTGTGGGGCCATGCTTTTATTTCTGACGCTAGGGTGCCCAGAACAAGCTGTAAGTGCCTCCTAAGATAATAATTTTTTTGTCGAGAACATGGGCACAACATGCAGAGCCGTTTTCACTTTCTCTGGGATCCACTGAAGAAATGCATTTGGACCAGTGGATTCTTACCTTGAGACCGAGGCAGCTGATTTTGTTCCTGGGTTTCATCTTAAGGAGCATCCAAATTCCAATTGTCTTTGTTTGGATCTGAGGTTTTTAAGTCAAATCTAAGTGGGAGAAGAAGATGTTGAAGTCATGTAACTCAATCTGTGTTGTTCCAAGTATCAAGGCAAGGCAATTAAATTGATTTGATCAACTGCCATTGGGATAATATCCATAAAAAAAGTGATGTATTATCCTAGGAGTTATTATGAGCATACAATTCAAGACAGCATTTCTTTTATGGTCATCCTCATGGTATCCCAAGTAAAATTCCCTGATTTAAGAGACACTGTTCTATCAAAGGAGATCAATATTTTTTTTTCTCCCTTTCCCTCCTCCCATCTCTCTCTCATAACATGTCTTCTATGTGTGGATGTCTTTTCTTGGGCCCTATCATCTCTTCATAAGAAGTACCATTTTATTTTATGTAATAAACACAGAAGAAATACCATTTTATTATATATAATACATATGGAATTGATTGCGAAAAGAATTTCTTTAGATGGGGAGTAAATTAGCCATGGTCCTAGAGCTGTACTAACATTCATCCACATTCCCTCTTATCCCATAATCAGCAATAAGTAAGGAGACTTCTAGGACCCAGTACACCTTGCTGTGAAACTCTTGTCACTAATATAACCAATTGAACTCTTTCTTTGTTTCCTCATTATTGGAGTCAGATTTGCAGTGTACTTTCTAATTAGTTGTTTTATTTTGATAATTTGCAGTAGGAATTAGGGTATTAATGACAACCAATATTTAACAAATCACTCTCATCCAGGCATTGTGCTAAAAGGTTATCTGTTTTCTAAATGAGAATATTTGCAGGTAAGCCTTAAGCACATCACCAGATAGTCCCATAGTATGTACTTTTATTACTGGGAATTGAATAAGCTATCTCTTCACACCCAGAACTAATGCATGAAGAAGAGTAAAACATTTCTCTTCAGCACCTCTCAGACTGAGGACCTTTTAGCCAATGGCTTATTGGAGGCTCTGTGCAGACACAAAACTAGGAACTCATAATTTTCTTCTAAAAGCACACTTTCATTGATCTTCATTGTTTTAAATGCTGTTTGGTATAATTGTTTACAGCTATCGAAGAAATCCAACTTAGTTTAATTTTTACATCAGTACCATTCAAAATAATACAATATGGGATTTTCATATACTTAAAAATTTTTTTAATTAAATTATTTTTAAGTTTGTTTATTTTGAGAGAGAAAGAGCGAGCACAAGCTGGGGAGGGGCAGAGAGAAGGAGGGAGAATCCCAAGCACAGAGCCTGATGTAGGGTTCAAACTCACAGACATTGAGATCATGACTTGAGCTGAGATCAAGAGTCAGATGCTTTATCAACTGCGCCACACAGGCACCCTGTTCGTTTTTTAGTTTTGAGAAACAGTATGAGCAGGGGAGGGGTAGAGCGAGAGGGAGACACATTCAAAGCAGGCTCCAGTCTCTGAGCTGTCAGCACAGAGGCCAACGTGGGGCTCGAACTCATGAACCTTGAAATCATGACCTGAGCCAAAGTCAGATGCCCAACCTTCTGACCCAGACCCCTACTTCATATGTGTGTGTGAAAATCACATTTCAGGTGTTTAAAAAAACCTAGCCTGAAAATTGGGAATTTATGTGAGTTCTTGCCCCACAGTTTCCTCATAATTACGTATTAATCATCATTCTGCAGGATGTATCAGAACATTTTTTTTAAGATTTTTGTTTTTTAATTTTTTTTAAGATTTATTTTTGAGAGAGAAAGCGTGAGTGGAGGAGGAGCAGAGAGAGGGAGAGAGAGAGAATCCCAAGCAGGCTCTGTGCTGTCAATGCAGAGCCTGACATGGAGTTCGATCCCACAAGCCATGAGATCATGACCTTTCTCACGTTGGACACTTAACCAACTGAGCCACCCAGCTGCCCCAAAGATATTTTAATTTATTTTATTTTATTTTATTTTATTTTATTTTATTTTATTTTATTTTATTTTATTTTATTTTTTAAAGATTTTTTATTTTTATTTATTTTTTCAGTATATGAAATTTATTGTCAAATTGGTTTCCATACAACACCCAGTGCTCATCCCAAAAGGTGCCCTCCTCAATACCCATCACCCACCCTCCCCTCCCTCCCACCCCCCCATCAACCCTCAGTTTGTTCTCAGTTTTTAAGAGTCTCTTATGCTTTGGCTCTCTCCCACTCTAACCTCTTTTTTTTTTGTTTGTTTCTTTCCCCTCCCCCATGGGTTTCTGTTAAGTTTCTCAGGATCCACATAAGAGTGAAAACATATGGTATCTGTCTTTCTCTGTATGGCTTATTTCACTTAGCATCACACTCTCCAGTCCCATCCACGTTGCTACAAAGGGCCATATTTCATTCTTTCTCATTGCCACGTAGTATTCCATTGTGTATATAAACCACAATTTCTTTATCCATTCATCAGTTGATGGACTTTTAGGCTCTTTCCATAATTTGGCTATTGTTGAGAGTGCTGCTATAAACATTGAGGTACAAGTGCCCCTATGCATCAGCACTCCTGTATCCCTTGGGTAAATTCCTAGCAGTGCTATTGCTGAGTCATAGGGTAGGTCTATTTTTAATTTTCTGAGGAACCTCCACACTGTTTTCCAGAGCGGCTGCACCAATTTGCATTCCCACCAACAGTGCAAGAGGGTTCCCGTTTCTCCACAACCTCTCCAGCATCTATAGTCTCCTGATTTGTTCATTTTGGCCACTCTGACTGGCGTAAGGTGATATCTGAGTGTGGTTTTGATTTGTATTTCTCTGATGAGGAGCGACGTTGAGCATCTTTTCATGTGCCTGTTGGCCCTCCGGATGTCTTCTTTAGAGAAGTGTCTATTCATGTTTTCTGCCCATTTCTTCACTGGGTTATTTATTTTTCGGGTGTGGAGTTTGGTGAGCTCTTTATAGATTTTGGATACTAGCCCTTTGTCCGATATGTCATTTGCAAATATCTTTTCCCATTCCGTGGGTTGCCTTTTAGTTTTGTTGGTTGTTTCCTTTGCTGTGCAGAAGCTTTTTATCTTCATAAGGTCCGAGTAATTCATTTTTGCTTTTAATTCCCTTGCCTTTGGGGATGTGTCGAGTAAGAGATTGCTACGGCTGAGGTCAGAGAGGTCTTTTCCTGCTTTCTCCTCTAGGGTTTTGATGGTTTCCTGTCTCACATTCAGGTCCTTTATCCATTTTGAGTTTATTTTTGTGAATGGTGTGAGAAAGTGGTCTAGTTTCAACCTTCTGCATGTTGCTGTCCAGTTATGCCAGCACCATTTGTTAAAGAGACTTTTTTCCATTGGATATTCTTTCCTGCTTTGTCAAAGATTAGTTGGCCATACTTTTGTCGGTCTAGTTCTGGGGTTTCTATTCTATTCCATTGGTCTGTGTGTCTTTTTGTGTCAATACCATGCTGTCTTGATGATTACAGCTTTGTAGTAGAGGCTAAATTCTGGGATTGTGATGCCTCCTTTGGTCTTTTTCTTCAAAATTACTTTGGCTATTAGGGGCCTTTTGTGGTTCCATATGAATTTTAGGATTGCTTGTTCTAGCTTCGAGAAGAATGCTGGTGCAATTTTGATTGGGATTGCATTGAATGCTTTGGGTAGTATTTACATTTTGACAATATTTATTCTTCCAACCCATGAGCATGGAATGTTTTAATCACTATCCCAATGTAGGGCTTGAACTCACAACCCTGAAATCAAGAGTTACATGTTCTAGTGACTGAGCCAGCCAGGTGCCCCAGTATGTATCAATACTTAATAATACCATATTATTATAGTGTCCTAATTTCCTAAATTGCCTAAATCTCAAAAGTTGATGTATCTCCCATTGGGAGATCCTGAACCAGTCTATTCTCCTGTCAGTGAATATACCCAGTCGGTATTTCCACAATTGGTAAAAGATACACAGTTCTTGCTTTTGGTATACAACAATAAAAATCTTCTGAGTAACATACCTGACATAAAAGAATTACCTGAGAGTCTTGATCCCAGCATTTCTCTTTATCTGGAATCTGACAGATCATGAAATAGAAACCTAATGCTTATGTGAATTTTACACTCTGGAATGCCAATTTCCTTGCCCCATTGTTTCCTGGTAGCTTTATCAGCGTAAGGGTTTTGTTCAAACGATGCTTGGAGGATATCCTTCTTTGTTTTCATAAAAATTAAAAAAAAATGTTTTATTATCTATTGTTGACAGAGAGACAGGGTGCAAGAGGGGGTTGGGAGGGCAGGGGCAGAGAGAGAGGGAGACACAGAATCTGAAACAGGCTCCAGGCTCTGAGTTGTCAGCACAGAGCCCGATGTGCGGCTCAAACTCATGAACTGTGAGATCATGACCTGAGCAGAAGTTGGAGGCTTAACCAACTGAGCCACCCAGGCCCCCCTTGGAGGATATCCTTTTGACTCTGGTTGTAAACAGTCCTGCCTTGCCAGGTTTCTTTTTGTAGTCTGCCTGGTCAAGAGAAAATGGGAAGAGGAGTACGAAGGATATGTTTATGGATTAAAAACTCTGTGTGAACATATGTCATATGTTTTTTAGGATGAAAGCCTGTAGGTTCATCAATGATTCTGTATATTTTTAAAATTTTTTTAAAAAGTTGATTCATTTTGAGAGAGAGAGTTGTGGTGGGGGGGGTGGGGAGAGAATCCCAAGCAGGTGCCACACTATCAGTGTGGCACCCAACTCAGGGCTGAAACTCACAAACCATGAGATCATGACCTGAGCCGAAATCAAGAGATGCTTAACCAGCTGAGCTGCCCGAGCACTGCAAGTGTCTGACTCTTGATTTCGACTCAGGTTATGATTTCGCAGTTATATTGAGTCCTAGTTCTTGATAATGAGACTCACACTGGGCTCTGTGCTGTCAGTGAGGAGCTTGCTTGGGATTCTCTATCTCCCTGGCTGCCCCCTCCCTCATGCTTTCTTTCTCTCTCTCTCTCTCTCTCTCTCTCTCTCTCTCTCTCTCTCTCTCTCTCTCTCTCAAAAAAAAAAAAAAAGCAAAAGGAGACCCAGGTGCCCCATACATTTTAACGGTAGGTGTTCCATATATATACTTTTCTCCATTTACAATGTCAACTTTGAAACTTTTGACAACCTACTTGTGGGACTCCTGGCTGTTACTTTAAATGGAAAATTCCAATCTCCAATTTTAAAGCACCCATCAATCCTCTAACAACTTATCAATGCAAAACAGCTCTGTTCCAACCATCTGTCCCTCTAATTATGATTGTGATTTAATGTTTATAAACTCTGGGAAATAAAGCACATGGCATTACTGAAGAAGAGAGCAAAATGCAGATGAAAATTTGCCACTCGCAGTGCTGTTCAAACCCATCTTGGGAAGAGGTACCTGGACTCCGTGGAGGTCACTGGGCAACTGAGCCGCTCTGGAAGACGACAGGCTTATCAACACCAAGGGTGGCCCACCCATTTCTTATATACCTTTCTATCTAATCCCTTCATTATTGTTCAACACTTGTAGAAAGAAACTTGAAGTAATCAGATTAAGAGGAAGTACAGATTCTACCAGGCAGTTTTAAAACTTTAAAGATACCCTAATATCTTTCCAAATATGTCTTAGAATCTGTGCTCTCTAGTGTACATACACTGTGCAATTTATATATATATATATGCAATACATATATGCATTTATATATTTAAAACATGTTCTCCATGTTATACTCATGCTTTTTAATTTTGGCTTGATATTATTTATAATTTTGGAAAGATCTACCTACATTATATATATTTTTTATTGAAAATAATTTTTAATTGTTTATTTTTTAGAGAGAGACACAGCGCATGAGCTGGGGAGGGGCAGAGAGAGGGGGAGACAGAATCCGAAGCAGGCTCCAGGCTCTGAGCTGTCAGCACAGAGCCCAGTGAGAGGCCTGAATTCAGTAACCGTAAGATCGTGACCTGAGCCGAATTTGGATGTGTAACTGACTGAGTCACCCAGGCACCCTTTTTTCTTTTCCTTTTTTTTTCTTTTCTTTTCTTTTCTTTTCTTTTCTTTTCTTTTCTTTTCTTTTCTTTTCTTTTCTTTTCTTTCTTTCTTTCTTTCTTTTTTTTTTTAAGTTTATTTATTTATTGTGAGAGAGAGAGAAAGTACAAGTTCGGGAGAGGCAGAGAGAAAGGGAGAGAGAGAATCCCAAGCAGGCTCCACACTGTGAGTGCGGAGCCTGATGTGGGGCTTGAACTCACGAACTGGTTAAGTTAGATGCTTAACTGACTGAGCCACCTAGGCACCCCTATATTTTTCATCTTTTTTTTAATGTTTATTTTTGAGGAAGAGAGACAGTGCAAGCGAGGGAGGGGCAGAGAGAGAGACACACACACAGCATCCAAAGCCGGCTCCAGGCTCTGAGCTGTCAGTACAGAGCCCGACGTGGGGCTCGAACTCACAAACCATAAGATCATGACCTGAGCTGAAGTTAGATGCTTAACTGATTGAGCCACCCAGGTGCCCCTATACATTTTTTAAGTTTATTTTTCTTGAGATAGAGAGGGAAAGAATCCCAAGCAGGCCCTGCGCTGTCACCATGAACCATGAGATCATGGCCTAAGCTGAAACCAAGAGTCAGATGCTTAAATGACTGAGCCACCCAGCCACCCCCCAGAAATCTCATTCTTGCCTATCCAAAGGCCACAGTTGTATAAGCCAATTCTTTATAACAAATGTCTTTATTTGTACATATGTATATATACATGTGCACACACGTGTGTATAATTTCACTAGTTTCCTGTGAGTTCAGAATGCTACTGATCCTCTTTCTCTGGTTGAGACCAAATGATACAGAAGTTAGTACTTCAGGTCACCTGACCAGGCAAAGAATCAACACCATGTGAGGTGTGTTGCTGAGGTCAAAGGAAATTTGAATTGGCAATGGAAGAAAATAGCTACTATCTTGGACCATTTGCAGAAGTGAGGACATACTAGTTATGAGAATTTTGCTATGAATTTGTACATATATTAAAATATTTTTTTGTATTCTTCTCACATTTATTCCCTAATGATCCAGTATAAGGTGCTTTAATAATAGTTAACTTTATAATTATTTCAAGTAGGCTCCACGCCCAACATGGGGTCTGAACTCAGGACCCTGTGATCAAGAGTGGCGAGCTCTACCAGCTGAGCTAGTCAGGCGTCCCAGTAATAGTTAACTTTACATCATCATATTTAAGGAGCATCAAAAAAGAAGGATGCACATCTCCCAAGGGTGTTGCATCTTTTTTTGGAGAAAGGATTAGCATGTTTCTATTGTAATCAGGATAGTTGTGCCATATTAGGCAGAAATTGCACTTTGTTGTAATTTTTTAAATTTGGAGATCATTTATGGTTCTAGGAGAGGTGTATGGTTTATAGCTAGGCAATGTGTAGCCTGAGATGGTGACTTTTAAGTGTCAGCTAAGCTACAGAACTTAGTTTTTCACTCATCTAGGTGTTTCTGTATTCATATTTTGTAGATGTGTTTGAAGTCCACAATCACTTGACTTTAAGGGAGATTTTCCTATATAATCTAGCTGAACCTAAGTCATTCAACTGAAGGGCCAAAAGGTCAGAGTGGAGGCTTCCCTTCAAAGACATTCTTCCTGGGGCACCTGGGTGGCTCAGTCGGTTAAGCATCCTACTTCGGCTCGGGTCATGATGTTGCAGTTTGTGAGTTTGAGCCCCGCATCAGGCTCTGTGCTGACAGCTCAGATCCTGGAGCCTGCTTTGGATTCTGTGTCTCCCTCTCTCTGCTCTTCCCCTGCTCATGCTCTCTCTCCCTCTCTCTCTCAGAAATAAAGAAACTTTAAAAGAAAACAAAAACAAAAACATTCTTCCTGTTGATAGATGCTTGGCCCATGCTCAAGAGTTCAGCCCATACTATGAGTTTTGGAATTGCTTAGTGAGTCTCTACAGTCACATAAACCAATTCCTTGCAATTAATCACTATATGTACTGATTCTGTATCTCTGGTTGAATAGTTGAACTCTGCCTAATACAATCACCAAATTGTTTATTTTTTTAAATGTTTAAGAGAGACAGAGCTCAACTGGGGGGGGGGGCACAAAGAGAGAGGGAGAGAATCCCAAGCAGGCTTCATACTCATCATGGAGCCTGACATGGGCCTCAATCTCACAGTTCATGAGCCAAAATCAAGAGTAGGATGCTTAACTGGCTAAGAGGCACCCCACAAATTGTTTCTTTTTTAAATGATGACATTTAACAGGAAAAAAAGTGTATATGTGGATTTGTCATGGAGACAAGCCACGGGTGATGGAAAACTTGATTGAATCCTAGAAAGATGGCTACTCATGTTATGCCTCTGTAAAGTTTTTGGTAAAAATATATTAGCTGTGGGGGCACTTGGGTGGCTCAGTGGTTAAGTGTCCGACTTCAGCTCAGGTCATGATCTCACGGCTCGTGAGTTCGAACCCCCCCATGGGGCTCTGTGCTGACAGCTTGGAGCCTGGAGCCTGCTACAGATTCTGTGTCTCCCTCTCTCTCTGCTCCTCCTCTGCTTGTGCTCTCTCTCTCTCAAAAATAAATAAACATTGAAAAAATATAAAAATCTTTATAAAAAGAAAAAATTTACGTTAGCTGTGAAAGCTTAGCAAAAAATGGGCGAAACCCTTTTGTGCTTTGAATTATGGGTAACAAAATATCTCTGTCATGTTTCATATGCTTTTGGCCATTATTGCCTGGGAACATCTAGAAAGAAATGAGCTCAGAAAGAAATGTGTTAATAAAGGTACATTCTATTACCGGTGAAAAGAAAATGAATGTCTTGTTCAGCAGGAAGAAGGGTAGGAGATAGAAAAGATGCGTGAACTTCAAGGTAAGGTGTACAGGTAGATTTCTACTCATTTCAATGAAGAAATAAGAACTTGGAGACACACTTTGTAACAAAAATTTAATGCATAGTTAAGAAACGCAAAAATCAAACCTGGGTCGTGATTTAAAATTTGGTTTATGGCAATGATCACATTCAAAATTCTACCAATAAATCATTCCTCAAGTATTCTTGTAAATTGCCACAGAAAAAAATGAAGCATGCTTTTGTCACAGACAACTGATAAGCTCAAGATATTTTAGCTGAGAGACAGAAAAATTAGGCATAATGAATTGGGGGATGGGCTAATTCCTCCTGGAAATAAATGGAATCAGGTTAATTGGTTTGTATTTGTGTGTGTTTTCCTTTGTGTTTTTCTTTACTGCAGTCTCTAGGGTCCCTACAAATGAGGCCAAGCAAGATAAGGGACATTCAAGGATCTGGTGTGGGGACTTCAGCCAGGAAGCAGAAATTGATCTAATGCTCAGTTAAAAGTCTACCCCAAAACATCTTGCCAGCTGAATCTTGTTACTGCTCTATTCCAATGGGTGCAGTCTTCTTTATATATAAGAGTGTGTTTGCTACATGGGTCTGTTCCCTATTCCAACTCGCTCATAGCATGGGCTTTTGTTCTTTGATGCTTTTTTTTTTTTTTAAGTTTATTTGTTTATTTTGAGAGATAGAGAATCCCAAGCAGGCTCTGCACCATCAACATGGAGCCGGCGCGGGGCTTGAACCCATGATCAGTGTTGTCATGACCTGAGTTGGACCCTTAACTGACTGAACCACCCAGGTGCCCCCGTTCTTTGATATCTTTTTTTTTTTTAATTTTTAAAAATGTTTATTTATTTTTGAGACAGAGAGAGACAGAACATGAATGGGGGAGGGTCAGAGAGAGAGGGAGACACAGAATCTGAAGCAGGCTCCAGGCTCTGAGCTGTCAGCACAGAGCCCGACATGGGGCTCGAACTCACGGACCGTGAGATCATGACCTGAGCAGAAGTCGGGCGCTTAACTGACTGAGCCACCCAGGCGCCCCTGTTCTTTGATATCTTGATGAAGGAGTTATATTGGGATCTTCTAGTTGCTTTGAGTTTCAGTGGAGGTTTTGGCTTGGAAAATACTTCATATTGTGTCTGGTGGAGAAAGGTAAGATAATTTTGTATACTTTAGGGATGGAAGCTAATCTTGACCAACTAAATGAACCACCATATATTGAAGAAGGGCCACTTATTTCACATCCACCCTCATGGCACCAGCCCAGTCAGGTCATATCTTCCGAGGGGACTATACTTCACAAATTGATTTTAGTCTTTGCCCTGTGATTTCTTTCAGCCAGTGAGATATGAGCGGCCTAATGAAGCAGTCTATACCATCTCTGAGCAGAATCCTCCCATCGTTTTGGGCCATTCCTCTTTTCTCACTACTATGAGCCTGTCCTAGATAATGATGATCCCATTAACTGAATCCCAGAAGGATGAGAGATAGACTTTTGTTGAGGTAAGCCACTAGTGTTTTGAGGTCATTTATTACCATGACATAATTGAGACTAAAGTGGATATACAGATTTCGTTGTTGTATCTTAAGCTCTGTGATCAGGGTTAAGTGTTCCTTTTTATTTACTTATTTTAATCTTTTAATGTTTATTTTTTGAGAAAGCGAGCGAGAGCAAGCCAGGGAGGGGCAGAGAGAAAGGAGAGAGAAATCCCAAGCAGCCTCTGCACTCTCAGCACAGAGCCTGACACAGGGCCCAAGCTCACCACTGTGAGATCATGACCTGAGCCAAAACCAAGAGCAGGATGCTTAACTGACTGAGCCACCCAGATGCCCAAGTCTTCATTTTTAAATAATTACCTGAATATTCCCAGAAACCCATTTGTTATAGTGCCTGCCCCCTTCTTTTAACTGCAGGAAGTTTTCATGAAATTTAGAAGGGCATGAGATCCATTTTCTAAACAAAAAGTCCCAACAGACTTGTTCTTATCTCAGGTGTGAAACCTAAGAGTGCTAGTAGGACAGGATCCATTCTGTTGAAGATCATGTGAAGTTATGTGCACAGGTGGTCACGTGACACACAGAAACTAAGGAATGTCCCTGTTAAGTAAGACTCAGAATGTTGCCTACATGAAACGAGTGTTTCCTTCATCCTGGGGAAGAGGTTTATTTGTACTGTAGGAAGGAAGGACGCAAAGGGGTAAAACAAAGACCTCCTGGATTTAGTTATCCAGTTACCCTATCTGTTTATTCAAAAGTGGAGACAGGGGGCGCGTGGGTGGCTCAGTTGGTTAAGTGTCCAACTTTGGCTCAGGTCATGATCTCTCGGTTCGTGAGTTCGAGCCCTGCTTTGGGCTCTGTGCTGACAGCTCAGAGCCTGAAGCCTGTTTTGGATTCTGTGTCTCCCTCTCCCTCTGCCCATCCCCTGCTCACACACTCTCTCTCTGTGTCAAAAATAAATAAGTATTAAAACAAAAAAGAAAAAAAATGGATAGAAACCCACAGTTTCAGGGCCGATATCAGGGGGACTTTGATTCAGAGAGTTGACTGAGATAGCAAAGACTTGGGCTTTGTCAGAGAGGGGTGAGGTACTCCTACCCTGGTAGCAGATGGGACAAGGGGATGTCAAGACAAGCTTTTTTCCTGACTGCGTGAGTGTGTGAGAAACAAAGGCTGTCTTTCCTAGGGTTGCACATGTCATCACAGAGGTTGTGTATTGCACTTTTCTAGAACCACAACCTCTTCCACTGGAGGCACTGGTTTACATTTAAGTCAAATCACCAAGCCCCACCAGGATGAACTAATGGCACACTATCTGACACCTCGCATTTCTATTTCTTATGTGCACATAATTATTATTTTTTAAATATAATTTGTCAAGTTACCTAACATACAGGGTATACAGTGTGCTCTTGGCTTCAGGAGTAGATTCCCATGATTCATCGCTTGCATACGACACCGGGTGCTCATCCCAACAAGTGCCTTCCTCAATGCCCATCACCCATTTTTGCCTCTCCCCTCCCCCACCCCCCATGAACCCTCAGTTCTCTGTATTTAAGAGTCTCTTATGATTTGCCTCCCTCTCTGTTTGAAACTACTTTTTCCCCTTCCCTTCCCCCATGGTCTTCTGTTAAGTTTCTCAGATTCCACACATGAGTGAAAACATATATGCATGTAATTCTTAGGTCATTGATGTTCACAAGCACACCATGCAATTGTTACTTGACTACAGGTTTGTTGTAGCACCCTGTTTCATTTAACTTCTCTGATGCTCGTTTTACTCCCTCATCTGCTCTCATGTCACAGCAGCTGTAGCCTGGAGGGTCTTAGCCCTGAGTGGGGTGCCAGGTAAGAAGGAAGATCCACTTGTATGGATACCGTGGTCAAAGAAAACTTAGGTGTATAGGGGGAATGGAATCCAACCCTGCTCCACTAATGAGGTTACAAGGAGCCTGCATGGCCCAGCCCCCACAGGAGGGGGAGGAGAGAGGAAGGGCACCTTCCTAGCATTTTCCTGATAGCCTTACTCCAGTCTGCAGTGGCCGAAGGGATTGTTCTGACCCTTTCCAGGGGCCACCGTCAAACCCTGCTCCTGGTCCTGCTTGTTCCTTGCTGATCCCCCCCATCCCCCAGTCCTCCATGGTTTGGCTGCTGTTGCCTTTGCAGAAGGACATTATAGGATTTCCACTTATGCACAGTGATTTTGGGGTGAGTTCATGGAAAAAGACTTTTTCTCTGGATTTTGTGCTGCCTTGAAATGGGGTGATTCTATGATTGGTATTTTAATAAATCATCTGTAAGGAGGGAAGCTTGAGCAAGGCTGGTGCCATAATTGTGAAGGAGTAGCAGTCACTCACTGATGTTGGTCAGGAGAGAAAGCAGTGGCATTTTGTGGCTTAGACAATGTTGCAATTTATCTGTGTTTAGACAGGATCATAAAGTGATCTTGTTTGTGCCTTGATCCATCATGGCCACAGAGTGGATGTGTTTGATGTTCATAGTCTGTAAAAACATTTATGTTCTGCAGAAGGACACCAAGATATAACTGAGGGTACCAGACCCAGTCCTGGCTATCAGGTGTGGCTTTACTCTTTCTCATACATTGCTTTGAGAAGTGGGGCAGGAGGTGAGCTGGAGAAATGCAGCCAGCTGTTGGATCCATTGTGGTGTCTGCTCTCAAATAGGGGTCTGGGCTAGACGGAAGGAAAAGAAAAGCATTGTCAGAAAATAATGGAGCCATGAGGAGTCCGACTGGGGGAGGGGGAGAGCTTGGGCTGGTGGCAGCCTAGACCTGCTGCAAAGGGAAGGGCCAGTACTCAGGCAGCCAGGGCGCCCTAGGGCATTCCCTTGAGGGCCACCTCCTTTCCATTCTCTCCAGATGTCTGACCCCTGTCTACCCTCCCCTCTCTCCAACTTACTTCCATCTATTGCCACCCCTGCCATCCTCACATCAGCCATATCAGTCCCAGAAAATGCTTAAAGGACAGTCCCACAGGGCTTAGGGCTTCCCTCACTGCCAGATGCCATCTTGGAGAGGGTGAGGAAGTAGAAGAGGTGGTACAGTGACCCCCATTTGAGCACCATGGTGCCTGTCCTACAGCACATCTAGAATATTCCAAAGAGCTAATGGAACTGATACAAAACAGAAATTTCTATTATGGAAAGCATTTTGCATAAAACATTCACAGCACTGAAAAAGTACTTCAATTCAGAAAAAAAAAATTTAGCTGTTCCTCGGAAAAAGTTTAAGCCATTCATGACTTAAGAGAATAAAATGGCGCTCTGTACAGTGGATCCAATATGTACATGTGGGCGTGTGTATGTGTGCACACATATTCCTTGGGTAAATGTTGGGTGCCAAGTTGACTACTGAGTCATTCTCACTGGGCACATTGAACCGACTCTCTTGGAGACAAATTTCCTCATGGGTTTAAAGTGCATCTTTATAAAAGAAGTCTTACCCATTTGGGGGGGAATCTGAGGACTTTTTTTCTTCCTCCAGGAGGGTACACCTTTCTTTTTCCCAGATTGTATTCTCAAACTCTTTACTTAAGAAGAATGACGACGAAAGATGTTGGCAATTACTGAATGTTAGCGTATGAGATGTCCTTTAAGTGGTGAATGGATAGGTAAAATGTGGTGTATTTTATAATGCAATATTATTCAGACATGTAAGTTAATGAAATACATGCTATTAACATGGGTGAACCTTGCAAACATTATGCCGAGTCAAAGAAGCCAGACATGGAAGGCCACTATTGTTTGATTCCATTCATATTGAAATGTCTAGAATAGACAAATCCATAGACACAGAAAGTAGATTAGTAGTTTCTACTAACTATTAAGGGAGGAGGGAGAATGTCACCGAGTGCTGACTGATAGGGGGTTTCTCTTTAAAGATGATGAAGATTTTCTAAAATTAGCTAATGTTGATAGTTGCATAACTCTTCCAATATACTAACAACCAGCAGATTGCACACCATAAAAGGATAGGAGTTTTTCTGGTGAATGAATTATATCTCAATAAAACTGTTATAAAAAAGAGAATTAACTTATAAAAAGACAGTATAATGGAAAGGGTCATGAAATGTTTACCACCCGAGTAAGTGAACGTGCAGAGGAAACTTCAAAAACAATTCGCATTGAAAAATTGCTTCAAATGAACATGTAAATGAAAAAGTCACACACTATTGTGAGACTTAAGGTCTGTGCTATTAATGCTTGTCAACATAATGTATTGACAGACCACGCGTTTTAGATTAAAATTGTCTGATTCACTGTAATTTGAATAATTATGTAACATATCTTTGACCAGAAAAAAGGTATTTTAAAGTAGGCATTTAATTGTGTGGATGAACTTCAACAAATTTTCAAATGAAGAAATTAACAAATATTGGAAATTTCAAAAGCATGGCATGAATAATAAGATCTGATTATGTTGAAAATGAAAGAACATTAAAAAGTAACGCAAAAGCATCCATTCATCTCCAATGATTCACTTTCTTTCTTTAGTCAAACAGAAAATAACATCAGTATAAGAAATGTTACTTTATTTGCCAAGAGATATTGCATATGACTCTGTATAAGTATTAATGGTAAACTTAGAAAAGTATTGCCCTAAAAAATTGTGAAAACATAATATTTTATCACTAATATTGGTAATAATTATATTCAAAATTAAGTTTCTGTTAATCAATATTTGAATACTTAATAACATAATTATTATATTGATAAAATATAGTTATTCTATTAATAATTATTTCATAACCCAGTATCAATAATGAGCCCAGATGATATAAAATTGTTAACAAAGTTGGAATTTATAATATGTTTACTATTAGAACACTCAATTATAATTGATGTTTAATATTTTTGTTAATTATTCTATGACTTAAATTGTAGTTATTAATGTATCATTTAAAGTTACCCTTTTATTTTAGATGCTTTCACATCATTCTGGTATTCTAAGATATTCATGCCATTTTTCTCTTGGCTCCCAGACTTGATAAAATTCAACGTTATCACTGAATCCTGCTGTTCTAAAATCTGAGGCTCCTTGCTGTCTGGGTGCTACAAGAAGAAATGAAAGTAAGTTTTAGTATCAGTCATATTTTATTTCCAGTATTCAATTTAAGAAGTTCAAAATAGGGGCACCCTGGGTGGCTCAGTTGGTTAAGCGTCCGACTTTGGCTTAAGTCATGATCTCATGGTTCATGGATTTGAGCCCCAACCACTGACCGTGTGGAGCCTACTTGGGATTCTCTCTCCCTCTCTCTCTACCCCTCCCGACTCACTCTTTCTCTCTCTCTCAAAATAATAAACTTAAAGAAAAAGTTCAAAATAAAAAGTGAAATTCCCAAGAATGTAAATTTTATTAAATATGATGGAAATGGGTACGTACAAAGTGTATTTCTTCTCATTCAATCCTAGGGTCCTTTTCAGAACTATTTCACATGCATATAGTCTTAAGGAACCAGTGGTAGTTCTCTGTGAATACATTGGTTAAGCTGTCACCGCTGGGATCCTAATGACATGGAAGACAGTGTGAGACCCTGGGAACCTGACAGAAGTAGCTAGAAATTTCATAATGTATTCAGATCTTAAGATTTCCTTAACACCAATTTTATGTCATAGCACATCTTCTTACCTCTAATCTTGGACTCATCATAGCACATACTTCATTTTTTATTGCTAATTATCTAGTGTAGCCCTTTCTTCATATTCCTTGTAACACATACTATACATGAATATGAATAAATATACATTCACTTATATTTATAGAATAAATTATTTATAATATACTCATGTACTTATTATATGTTCTGATAATATTCTTCTGTTATTATTATTTTTATATTCTGTTATTTTGTCTAAGAAAAAGACCTGTTGATGGAGCGCCTGGGTGCCTCGGTCGGTTAAGCGTCTCTTAGTTTCGGCTCAAATCATGATCTCATGGTTGTGAGTTTGAGCCCCATATCAGGTTCTGTGGTGCATTGTGGAGCCTGCTTGGGATTCTCTGTCTCTTCCTCTCTCTCTGCTCCTCCCCATCACTCTCTCTCTCTCTCTCTCTCTCAAAATAAATAAAAAAAAGACTAGTTGCCTTTCTGAAACCTGCAATGTCCCAAATAGTCTATCAATTCTATAAATTAGGTATGCTAACTGAAGAAATATAAATGAATAGTCTAACCAAATAATCAGACCTCAATTCTAGAATCTTTCTTCTATTCTAATTTTGTTTTCCTTAATTATCTTTCAGTCCACTGAGGAAATACAAAGTGTTATTAAAGAAAATGCTTCTATCGGCTGAAACTCAGATTCCATTATTTTGTTTTAAAGCGCCTTGGTTAATGCAATTATTTAACAGAAAAAAAAGTTTTGTTTTTTTTTTTAGCAAAATTATGTTTTTTAGGAAATTGTGCTTTCAGTTTATTATGGGATGTATATTCATTTGCTACATGCCTTTCCTTCCAGATCCAATTCTAAAACATCCTTAGGTTGGATCCAGTATCATAATCAAAATTCGTAAACAAAATTTATAACATCAAGAGGAATAAAAACTCAAGTTCTAAAGAGATAGATAATTGGAAACAAGATACCAAAGAGATTGGTGGACTTGGTGCCCAGTGTGGTGTGCTGACAAACAGATCTTTGCTGAGAGGCGATTTGCCTGGACCCATGTTGGGCTTGCCTTGGACATCATTAGATCCCTCAGGCACATTTGATATCGAAGAACACTTCGAGTAAATCAGTACTCAGTGATGTGTCCAGGGGCCGCGTCTCATCTGGGTCATGCTGGTGGTCAGAGCCTTAGGCCCAGCCTACGTGGACAGTCTGTTTAGGTTCAGGATGTATTGGGAAACCTCCAGGCAAAGGCGGTTCTAGAGCATTAACTGATGAAGCCCCAATATACTTGCTTTAGTTGGGGACAAATCTGCCAATCTCCAAAGTATTCATAATTCAATATGATCAAAGAAAACCCAAAGTCATATGATCAAGAAAAATGTCGTGTAGCTAAAAGCTCACACTGCTTCTTTGGCTGTGGACGGAGGGTGCTTTCTCTGGGCTACTATTTCCCTCCAAATGACCACTGGGTAATTTGTCTTCAGAAACTAAGTAAGAGCCTCTTTGGAAATTTTTTAATAATAGTCTCATTCATCTGTGGCCAAGGGCAGAGATGTGCATCCTTTATGCCCATCCCTGCCAGACTGGGAAGTCGTCTGTATTTTGTTAAGTTGAGCAACAGAATACATTTACTCCTGGACCACCCACCTCATTAAGATCAGCCATTCTTGAGGACCTCAGGGTCATCAGGCCAGTGACTTGCTGTAGCCCAGCTCGTGTGTAGATGGTTATTTCTGCCTGTGACTTGCTATGACCTCTGCACCAGCAATACTCCAAGGGTCGAAGGGCAGCTGCATACCCACAGCCTTGTGTAAGTGTCCTAGCAGCCCTGCGGTAGTGAGAGGAAAATAATCCCGGAAGAAGTAGGGCTTCCCAAGGTCCAGTTGTGGTGGGCTGGTTCTCAACAGGGGCCAGTGCCTCTCGGGTCACGTGTTCTTGTTCTGTCCTGGTGGAAGACAGAGCTCTAAACTATTTGTGCACGTCACCTTCACCTGTCACCAGGTTGGCCAGGCCAGGGCTGAGGATGGAGGTGACGATCTGGGAGCAGGGGAGGGTCGACAGCTCTGCTGAGGTCTCTTCCATTCCCAAGATAGGCCTTGACATGGGGAGGGAGAAGGACATTAGAACAGAGAAAGGAATTAGGGGTCCTGAAAAGTGTTTTCACCATCATACTTTGGCCTTGGGCTAGCCCTGGTAGAAGAACACTGGGTTGAAGTGTTAGCCTTAGGAGGGTGAAGCACCGTGTGGCCACTGGTTAAATCCGAGTACAGATTCCCTCTTAGGCACCCCAGGGACTCCACTTTACCAAATTCTCAGTCACTGAAGTGTGCACCCTGAGAGGCCGGTTCTGAGCGATGATAGTCAAGGCCAGTGGGGTCAGCAGGGATGGAGTAGGATGCTATAAGGAAAAAAAATGTGAAATTGGATGGCCTCTGAAGGAAAACTCCCTGTCTGTGTTGGTAAATCTTCGTGTAGAGTTGGATTTTGAGGCTGGAGGCTGAAGGCATCTGAATCCACAGGCAGGTCTCCTCGGAGCTGTTGATACAGTTAAATCCATGATGGATACTGAAGGAAGTGATGCTGGGCCTACGGAAGTTTCACAGACCACTTTCTTTCAAAAATTACTTATCAGTTAGCTATATCAGTCTTTGTAAATAGCATCAACTCAAGATAAACTCTCGTTATGGGATCTTAAGAAACAGCCATCTCTGAAATACTGTCCTTACACAGCCTAGGACAAAGAAACAAGGCACTCACCAAATTTACTTCCAAACAAAATCCATTTATGAAGCACTATCTTCAAAATAGTAATTCTTCTGAGCTTCAATTTTGAGCAAATATACAATTACTTAGCAACAGTAGTGAAAACAATTACAAGAAAGTCCAAACTGACATCAGAAGACGGAAAAAGTATTCCTGTTGTCATTCTATAGTAATGACAAAAATGTAACTCATATTTTGTGTAATGAACATTTATTAAAAATTACCCTAAAATTATAATCTTGTTAGTTCTCCATTTGAGGTATTGTACAATCACTTAAATCAAGAAAACAAAGAGAAAGAAATCGAAATTATTTCAGAAGAAAGACAAAATTCTTGCTGTGTTTCTGATTATTTCAGTGGACTTGTTAACAAGAACAAAGAAACTGTCATTACAACACCTCCAAATAGAACGACCTGGAAACACTGAATTTCGAGAGTCACACTGAAAAAACCCTACAGTTCTAGAATATTATCTAAGGTCGCCAGTGGCCTGGAGTGAGCCAGAGACCTTGTCACACTCTGAACTTGAAGACAGACTCAGACTCAAGTGCCGGTGATACCAGATGGTGACACGAATTAGTGACTTTGCCCTGCTGTCCTCAGGGCAGCTGGGGAGGGAATCACTCACTGAGATGTATATTATTATTTCAGAGAAGACCCGAAATGTTTCTTCTAATACTACCTAAGATACCCCCTTGTGTTTATTTTGATAGTGAGCTCTACAATCTTTTGTCGGTGTGTAAGCAGTGTCCCCTTGGTGCCTAACTGGGATCCCACATGGTAGTGACTTCTTAAGCATTTCTTTCACACCCTCACAGAGCCTGAAAAGCCCCCTCTAGCTGTGGTTTCCTTCACCTCAGGGGCAGTTCTTGTTGTCTGGCACTCAGAGTTTTCTGCTGAACCCCTCTCTGCTACCATGTCCCCACCAATGGTTGACTCTGTCCTTGAAAGCTGTGCCCATGTGCTTCCAGCTTGCATGCACCTGGCTGCGGCCCATGCTTACTCACAGTCGCCGTGTTTCCTTCTTCTGAGTGAACGATGCTTACCATTTTCCTCCAGGAAACATCCTCATACTGCCAACACTTTGAACCCATCTACAAGGCAAGCACAGTTTAAACACAGGCAGACAGTTTTTCAGAGAGTGGAAGTGAATGGAATTTGGGGGTAAAAGTCCCAGATTCAATACCAGGTGTGTCCTCAGCTTCGTTTGTGATGCTAAAAGGAACAGCTTAGTGGAGGGTTTACATGTGCCACGGGCTTTACGTAAATTCCTCTCTGCTAACCTGCACAACAACCCTCATCCGCGCTCGAGCTGGGACGGTTGAGGGCAGGCAGACTTAAATCACCTGTCCAGAGTACCTGGCTAGCAAGCTGCAGAGGTGAGGCTCACCCCAGGAAGCCTGGCTTCAGAGCTTGAGGTGTCAACCAACTGAATGTTGTGTGATTTGGAGCTTGTTTGAGTTTGAGCCTCAGTTTCCTCACCTCTACATGCCATCCCCTTCCTCAAGGAGAGCCAGAGTGAGCTTCAGTGAGATCAATAAAAACCTGGTGTGGAGACAATATGGCACTCTGTGCTTTGGTAGTCGTGTGCCCACAACATTCATTCCTGCATCCAGGGAAGACTTGATCAGTGCATGCACTTTTCCACCTCCTCACTTGGAACTGTCCAGGCCAGTGAAATGATCTGGGTCCCTGAGATCCAGTGGCTTTTCCTTTAACACAACAGCACCCGTGCTCTCTGCTGCTCAACTTTGGTTTAGGAGTTCCATCCTTACCATGTCTCTTTCCTTGGCATCTTCTTCCAACTTTCCCACAACCCTGGTTCACAACCATTCCACACCCACATTAATGTGGAGTATATGACTCACCATCAAGGGTCAACCTCAAAGGGGCTGGCCCATCACCCATGCGAGAGGGTGGAGCAGTCTGTAAGATAAAGCTGAGGTTCCTTAGGGAATGTGTGGGCAGCGGGGAACAACAGGGTCCTAGGTAAGGCTTGAAAGAGGCACCACAGGCGTGTGGGTTCTGCCCAGAACTGCCAGAACTGTATGAGGTCTCAGGTCCTGCCTGACTGGATTCATCCATTCATTTCTTGCTCGATTCCCCAGATCCTTAATGAGTGCCTGTTATGTGCTGGACAGGAGAGGGCTCAGTGAGAATAAGATTCACCTTTACCGTTCAGAGGGAAATGCAGACACTACATGGGCAACAAACATGAAAATAAAATTATTTCGGAGAGGATGGGTTCTATGAGGCCGTGAATAGGGAGAAGGGATCAAGAGGGACACAGTGAGCGCAGTCAGTAGGGTGTGGTGGTCATGAAAGTCACTTTCGAAGTCAGGAGCAGAGCTGGTATTAAATGAAGAAGGCAGCACCCACCTGTCTGGGGAAAGGTGTTCCTGGCAGAGGAAATAGCCAGTGTGAGGCTCTGAAAAACAAACAAACAAACAAACAAACAAACAAACCTGACCTTGACATATTAACAGAACATTAAGAAGCCTTTCCTGATGGAAGGCAGAATTGTAAACTGTCCATCGACATCAGTTCCAGTTGTCACTGGGTGGCAGGTGGTCACAGGGTTGGTAGTCTGGAAGGGACAAGGGTTGACAGACTGGCCTTTTGAGGTCCTTTCTAACCCCAAGTCCAGACTTGTGATGGAGACAGGAGGTGAAGGGCACAGAACAGAACCGAGGATCAAGGCCCTGAAAATGTCTCTGTTAGAATAATTTTCTTCTGGGGGCTGGCCTGGCTGAAGAGGACTGGGTTTGTCCTATGAATTCAGAAGGGGCCCACCTGGGGCACCTTTCAGAGTTAAGATTAAGATTGAGTCTTAAGAATCATCCCAGGTACTTTAGCTTGCAGAACGTAAAAAGCTTGTGGTCTTAGGGTTAGATATGAGTTCAGTGCTTCTCTTACACATTCTGATGACTCCCATGTCTTCTGTACCAAACTGAACTGAAACGTGTTCTTTGAAAGGCTGGTTCTGGTAGGTGTCAGTCAGGGTCATGGTGGTAGAGGGTGAGTGGAGAGCACTGACTCATAAGTGTGGGAAACTGGGTTGCTCCTGGAGCAAAGCTCCCTCTCTGGGCTGCTAATCGAGGCCAAAGCTCCATTCTGAGGATGAAGGATGAAGGTGGCAGAATTCATAGGGCAGGTCTCTTTGGAGCCATCATTACAGTTACACATGATGAATGCCGAAGGGGTGCTTGGCCATATAAAATGTTTCACAGCCTTACCTTTTCTTAAGTCAAACGTTGATTTTGTTAAACATACTAGTGTTATAACTAGAGTAACTCGGCTCTTGTCTCAACTAAAATAAACGTTGTGTTTCACATCTCCCGGTTGTGAGTCCACTCATATAAAATTGCCACTTAGTGTCTGTGTTATGGGGCCTTGTTAAATATAGCCAACCAAAATACCGTTCTTACTTATATACTAGCAATGAAAGCAGAAGAGGAAAAAAATATCAGTCATTTTAAGAAAAAAGAAAATTCTGTGTTTCTGATTATTTTAGTGGACTTTATTAATAGCTACAAAATACTGTCATTACACCTACAAATAGAACAACATGGAGACACTGGATTTCGAGAGTCACACTGAAAAAACGTGTAGTTCTAGAACATTATCTGAGAACTACAGCCCTATCCGGTTTGTACGTGAGCAGTGAGTGGTCTGTGTAAAAGGCCTGCAGGTCACCAGTGGCCAGGAGTGAGGCAGAGACCTTGCCACACTCTGAACTTGAAGACAGGCTCAGACTCAAATGCTGGTGATACCAGATGGTGACACAAATTAGATCTAGTGCTCAGAGTAGGGCAGAGGGAATATTCCCTGGGTTTCAGCTGCTCCTGTTGCCAAGAAGCACTCACGAGATTATTTCCGATGTTACTTTATGGACCCTCTCACATTTGTTCCCATAGTTATCTCCAAAATGTTTTTGCCACTTCCAGAAAGGATCCCCCAACCGCTGCCCCCGGTTCTAATTAGGACTGCGTTTGCCAATTGGATTCCCACTGTTTCTTACCCACTCACAGTGAGCCTGGAATGACCAGCCCTGAATTCCCTTGATCTTTCCCAGCTCCAGGGACTATTCCTGTGATCTGCACTCAAGGCCGAGCCCCTTTCCCACTTGCACCCTCTGGTGTTTGGCTCGGTCCCTGGAAGAGTGTGCTCAGATGTGTCCTCCCTGCAGACACCTGCCCAAGCACATGCATGTTCACAATTTCCGGGGGCACCTCTTCCTAAGTAAGTGACCATTTCCCTCCATGAGAGGTTCTCACACTGCATTTTGGTGCAGTGTGACAGCCAGTAAAACTCAGAGGCAAAACGGCTTTCCAGAGAATGGAAAATGAATGCGATTTGGGGACGGATGTCCCAGATGCAATGCCAGTTATGTCATTAACTTAGACTTGTGATTGTAAAAATAGCAACTTATTTGACCATGGGCTAAGTGTTTTCCATAAACTCATCTCATTTAACCTGTACAACTCTGTCAGAGGTGAGGAGTTTGAGGGAGCAGGTCTAGGTGACGTGCCCAAAGATACCCAACTGGGAAGGTACAAAGGGGAGCCTGGTCCCTGGGCTTCAGAGCACAAGCTGCAACCACCCCTTAATGTTTTATAACTTGAAGCTTGTTTGAACTTCCATCTCCCCATCTCTACATGTAACCCTTGCACTAGAGGGCAGCCCTATGTGGGTTTTGAGCGGGATGAAGTGGAAGATAGCACGGAGTTCCTATGAAAGTCTGTGCTTTCTTGAGTTCTGTGCTTTGCAAATATTTGCCATGACTTCTAGGGAAGAGCTGAGTGTTGAGTGCTTGCAAGTTCCTCCTTGCTAGGGACTATCCAAACCAGTGGAAAATCTGGGCCTTGAAGTCCAGTGGGTTTTCTTTTACCATAAAAGCGCCTGAGCTCCTTCCTGCTCAACACTCAGTACAGGAGGCAGTGACCACCCCACTGTGTCTCTTTCAGTAACATTGCTTCCTCTTTCCCTACAACCTTGAGTTTCCTCTACCTTCTACATGAACTGCATTACTGTGGAGCCTTTGGCCTGAAACCCACACATGAGACAGGAGCCGTTTCTAGGATAAAGCCTGCATTCTTCAGGGAACATTCAGCCAGTGGGAACAGCTGGGTCCAGGTTTGGCTCCAAGGAGGCACCACACGTATGTGGGAGACCCACCATTACCGTCTGGGCAGGTCTGAGGCTGCATGGCTGTCTTCCCACTGGAGTCACTTGTTCATTTCTTGCTCAATTTCTGCAACCCTCGAGTGCCTTTCATGCTCTAGACAGGAGAGAGGCCTCAGCAGGAATAAGATAATCTCTGTTCTACTTGTCCTTGTAGGGCGGAGGGTGATGCAGAAAATACATGCGAATAAACATGGAAATAAGATGATTTCAGAAAGGATGGGCACTATGAGGCCATACGTGGGGTGAAGTGATAGAGAGGAATGGATGAACACAACCATTAGTCTGTGGTGGTCAGGAAAGGGCGCCCTTCAAGAAGACAGGACCAGAGTGGGTGTCGAAATGAAGGAGGCAACACCCACCCATCTGGGGAAAGGTGTTCCTGGTGGAAGAAATGACACGAGTGAGCTTGAGATGCTGGTTGGACAGAAGGATGGTCAGTGGCTGTGTAGGAGGGGCGTGGGCCTGCACATGTCTGGACCAGGACATGCATCACCTCACGGGTCACTGGAGCATGGATTTGAATCTCAGTGTGATTTAGAGGCATTGGTGGGCTTTTAGCATCATGGCCTCATGGTCTCATTTAGGGTCTTAAGTTGTTTCCATTTGCTGTACAGTTGTAAAGTGGAGACGATTCAGGGAAGGAGGGAGTAGGGGTTGACTGCTGGCCTCTGAGGTCCTTTCCATCCCTAAATCCATGCTTGTGATGGGGCAGGGTGATACAGGACACAGGACTGGGAAGAGAGTCGGGGTCCTGGAAAGGCATTGTCGCCTTCATAATTTTGCCTGGGTCAGGTCCTAGGTGAAGAGTTGCTGGGCTTGACCTTTGAACCCAGTCAGGGCTCCCCTGGGGCACCTTTCAGAGTCAAGGTTAACGTTGCCTCTCAGTAACCTCAGGAGTGCAGGTTGAGTGGGGTGGAAGCAGGTGGCCTCAGGGTTAAATCTGATTCACATTCACATCAGGAACAAAATAATCCACAATTCTCAATGTTGTAATTCTGTCAGGTCTCCTATTGAGATGATGTGTAATCACTTTATACAATGGCAATAAAACCAGAAGAGAAGCATCAAAATTATTTTAAGAGAAAGGCAAAATGAAATACTGGTTTCCTGGATTATTTTAGAAGACTTCCTAAAAACAACATAAACTGTAATTATGCTGTTTGCAAATAGAATAAAATGAAGCAATTAACTTAGTGTCACATTGAAATAATCTACAACTATAGAACATTATCTACGAAGTATGAACCCCATGTGGTTTTCATTTTAGACATTACATAATCACTTAATAGCAATAAAACTTAAATTGTATTAGAAAATGATTTTAGTGGAGAGAATAAGAACATTTTGCTGTGGTTCTGGTTCTGTAGTTGTAGAATCAATGGAAAATGGGGTCAACTGGGTGGTGATTCACTTCTGTTTTCGGGTGGTGTGGACAGCCTTTGGTGCAGAGACATTTCCTGTGGCTGATGGAGGATGAGGAAAAATTGTGGGGCCAGTGAAGCCCCTTGTTGGAGAAGATTCCTAGGCTATTTTTTTTCTGAATTTCTGGCATGGGGGAAGACTGGCATGGGGGAAGAACCTGAGCTATCCGCTTAAGCTTTTCTAAAACATCTGAAGTCTGACAGCAGCAGCCCTGCCCCCATCTTCTGCAATGTTTACCTGGAAGCTTGATCTGACTTCCTTGATCAGGCTTCCTTGAAGTTGAGGATTTTTGTCCAGAGCATCTCTAAGAGCTCCCTGATTTTTTTTTTCTTCATTTTCCTGATGGATTTTGCAGAGGTTAACAGCGACAGTGACTTGATTTTGGTTCTCTGATGTTGCTTGTAAAGACTGGGTTTTTCTGGTAATGTCAGCCATTTGTTTGACTTGTTTCAGATCTTGAGATTTCTCCTCGTTGGGTAGTTTTGGAATGTCTCCTCTACAGGTCTTTATTCATGGTCTCCAACTTTCTTATTGCTGGTACTGTGTCTCCCCATAGGGTTCCGGTGAACCCTTCTGACTCAGGCCCTTGAAACACATTTTCACTTAGTCATAGCTTCTCAAAAATGTATTGTCTTTCCTCCGGAGGGGCAGAGTCTCCAGTGTCCACTTTGTCCCTCTAGGAAGTCAGATATATATTTTAAGTCAGATCTTGATAACAGTGAATCTGACCATGACTATCACGACTGCCACTGCACGTAGCAATGAGTGGGGAGCTGGGTCTGGCCTAAGGCCCCCTAGAAGTTCTGCAGGACCAGCAGCACACAGATCATCATGAATACTGGCACACCCACCGTGGCCCAGAGGCCACTGTGAAGTCACGTCACATCCAGAATATCATTTTTATCACCATGATGAGAACCCTCACGTGCAGTACACTTTGTCCTTCATGTCCTCTGCTTCTGACTTTGTCAGACCCTGTCCTTCCTGGGGAAGAAGACTTCAGGCTGAGTCAGGAATAAGGGAAGTGGGAGCACAGCCAAGGGCCCGGACTGAGGCAGATGACAAAGTCAAGCTCTCTTGGCATCATCTGGTGCCACTGCCTCCACACTCATCATCTCCACATCGGCGTGAACTTTGTCTTTACCTGGGACATGGTTTTGTGTGTGGCCAGGCTGGTCACAACACTCAAATTAGGTACCTGATCTGGTTGCTTGCCAGAACGGAGCTGGTTCCAGGCAGGGCATATGGAAATCCATGTGATATTAAATCTCTTGCACCCAGGGGCCTGCCAAGGGTGGGTGACCCTGTGCCAAGGATGTGATGCTTAGATGGCACCGATGACACACAGTGAGTGTGAGTGCTATGGACACTTGCTTGACCCACACCTGCAAAGGAAGCAAACAGAAGCCCTGGCCGAGCGGGCATGGAGGCAGGTGATGGAAGTGTGGATTCTACCGTCTGCTCCCCTGGAGGATGCTAGTGACAGGGGTGAGGTTGCCCGAGTGCAGTCTGTGAATGAAGGGGCAGGGGTGGGGATGTCAGGTTCTTGGGCTGGTGGGCACATCCCTGTCAGCCGCTGCCTTCATCCCTCACTAGGCATCGGACTTCAGACAATGCATACAGTGTTTTACTGGAGACCTTTTTCTAGGAGTGCAAAATACCTATGAAAGAAGTGAAATTTATTAAGAAGCTTAAAAATTTTTTTTTAATGTTTATTTTTGAGAGAGACACAGAGTGTGAGTGGGGGAGGGGCAGAAAGAAAGGGAGACACAGAATCTGAAGCAGACTCCAGGCTCCGAGATGTCAGCACAGAGCCTGCTGCAGGGCTTGAACTCATGAACCATGAGATCATGACCTGAGCCAAAGTCAGACAGTCAACCAACTGAGCCACCCAGGCGCCCCTGAAGTGAAATTTATTAAATTAAAACAATTTTGTTCTCTTCGTGTTGTATTTAATTAACTTTTTCATCCCTAGGATCACTAAGATTTTCTCTTAGTTTTCTCCTAGAATGTTTACAGATTTAGCTCCTGAAATTGGCCTATGATACAGCCTGAGTTAGTTTTTGTATATGGTGTGAGGTAAGGGTAAAGGTTCATACATATATTTTATTGTTTCAGTACAATTTGTTGAAAGATCCTTTCCCCATCAAATGGCCTTGGTGCTTTGGTGGAAAAATCACTGTATATGTATAAGTCTGTTTCTGTATTCCTCACTCTGTTCCATTGATTTGTCTATCTTTACAGCATTTGCACTGTTTCAGTCACCATGGCTTTATATTAACTCTTGAAATCAGGTAGTTTAAGTCATCTACTCTTGTTCTTCTTTTTCAGAACTGTTTGGAAAATTTTCATCATCTCTCAGCCTTGGTTCTGTTGACATTTTGTAAAAGATCATTCTTCATGGGAGCTGTCCTATACAGTTAGGAGATCTTTGTCTGTATCCCTATTTTCTGTTGCATTCAATGCCAGTAGCATCCTTCCCCAACATGACAATCAAAAATGTATCCAGGGTGCCAGCATCACAGGAGTGTACCTTGTTTTTGCACCTGCCCCCCCCCCCCCCCCACCGGTTTGGCATTCATCCACAGACAAAAGTGGATGAGCTTTGTGGGAGCTGTTGGATCCAGCACCACATGCCAAGGGTCCCAGGCGGAGTCTCACCCACCTGTCCATTGGTGAATAGGCACATAGATCTAGGTCTTGGCTGTGGACCCTGCATTGGTCCGTGAACCCACTCCAGTCCCTCTTGGCTGCCAGTCTAGGAGACCCTGGAAAATACTGATGAGAGAACTTTGTAGAAGTTTGAGTTTCCAGAGGAGAATTTCCATCACACTGTTGGGGCACAAATAAAAGTTTGGACACATTGGAGTGGATAGAAGGAATAGCTTGACCTTCCTCACACCTTCCCCAGGGCTGCACAGCTTAGGGCCAAGAGAGCTCTCATCCTCCCTCTGATTTCTCCTATGGGGAAAGGGAGAACCTACGAGTGAGTACCCGCTTTCCTGGTTGTGTGGGACGCTGCCAAAGGGAGTCATTTCTCTCTTGCTCCATCCAGAGGACTAAATCATGAGCTTCAGGACTAGGGGAGTGGGGCTGGGGGTCGGGAAGAGGCTGGGAGCGGCAGATAAGACTCTTAGAGGGCATTAAAGGCACGTGATCCTACTAACTGCATCGCAGAATCCATCGAGAAGTCTGCCCCTTGGCTGCTGGGAATGTCTCACCTGTGGATCCCCGCAGCTGGCCCAGGGGTACCCCCAGAGCTCTGAAAACCTTGCCCACATACACTGTGCAGTGCAATTTTAGGTTTATAGAAAAAATTGAGCGTGAAGTACAAAGCGTTCTTATAAACACAATTTCTCTTATAATTAACATCTTGCATTAGTGCGACACAGTTACAGTTGATAAGCAAATATTGACACATCATCAATAATGACTCTCCTCTCCCCCCGCCGCCGCCCTCCTTGCACTGTGGTCTGGGATCTCTTTCAGGGCGGCAATCAATCTGGGGACAACTGAGGGGCTGACCTTGTTTGTTATCTGTTTCACAGAACTAGTGTCCTTTATTGCCTGTTATCCAGTATCTTGCAAACAATTGTGTGGTATATTTTATCCGTTTTTCCCCCCCCCTGGTGGAAGGGCAAATTCATCCTATGTTATTCCACTATGGCCAGAAGCTAACTTAATATATTATCTTTGAAACCGTGAAAATCGGATTGATTTACTGTGTTACGAAGTCTACCACTAGGTGGCGATGTTGTACAACTGAGACGCTTTTCAGAAAATGCCCAGTGCCAGAATTTCTAGATTCTTTTAAGAGATCTATGAAATTATATATTTGGTATTAGTTTGGGTACACAAGTCCGTTTTGTTGAGCTCTGCTTTATTCCTGTATCTCTTCTCATGGCATTTTTACTTCAGTGTAAAATTTATAAAGATATTTTGCCTACAAGCACTCGTCATAGATGGCAGTGATTTATGACATTCTCCTCACCAGAACCAAGTAGTGGAAATATTACAGTTGTTAAGGATACTTTGCCACCTCTAAATGGATTTAGATATATTTACGAAGGCGTTGATTAACATTCATTCCTGTTTGGTGTAGAAGACCTGCAGAGAATAGGATGTGTTTCCTGCCTCACAGGGCTCCTGTCCTTATGGGGGACACACGGATGTGGATCCCCAATGGCTAAGATGGCATGCTTCACAGAGCAGGTGACCATCCATCAGGGTGCAAAAGATGTGTGGAAATTTGCCACTTGAGAAGGGGGAAATAACAGTCGTCCCCAGCTGTGGAAATATCATGTAGAAGTAGATACTCAAAGTACTATAACCAGATCAGGGAAGACTGAATGAGTCCATGCAGTTGGCAGGAATAAAAGAGTGGTAGGAATTAAGGATAAGAAAGGGGTTTGGGACTCTACCTTGTAGCCAGTGGAGATTAAATGATAGTTTTCAATTAAGGGATTGGTATGATTAAGATGGTGTTTTAGACTAGAGTCTCTAAACTATTTTGACTGAACAGCCTTTCTAATAAAATGTTGTGTTAGAAACATCCTCTATATATACATACATGTATATATATAAATTATACGTATGTGGTACTATGCAGATATATTATGTAGATTACAAAATAGGCACACAACTATGGAGGTCGTGGTAATAATGAAATAGCCTTTGGCAGTTTTGAATTTCTTGCAGGTTATAAGTCAGGTCTGATGAGATCACTGCTTTCTGTCATAATGGAGCTAATTTAAGTAGAACCGAAGACATTTGAGTCTTGATGTTTTCTTGATCATGTCAAGAAGCTCAAATATGGCAGTGAACTCCGACTCTTTCTTCAAGCCTGGCATCCTGCACATGCTGTATGACCATTTCACACGTAAACACTAAGATTGTTCTCCCAATGATTAATAGAAGTCCAACTTCTTTCTTATTTATGAATATAAGACTAGTGCATATAGGAGACTTACTGTTTTATGTGTCCCCTGTGGACCGTTCTGTGAGCCCTGGGACACAGGTGCCCTCACACACCCCCAGGTCAGGTGGCTAAGGCTGCAGCACAGAGAGAACGCAGAATGCAGGTGGGAGACCAACATAGATGCCAAACACGAATGTCTCGTCTGTTGATAATTAGAGCAGAGCTCAGTTAAAACCGAGGTAAAGAATGACAGTATATGTTTCACTTCAGCCTCTTATCAATTAACAAAGTGAAATATCACAAGTAATAATAAAAAGTTCTGCTATTACAAGTGAACATGGATTAGAATTATCTCAGAAAGTAGACTTTGTGGCCGATCAGAAAGGCCAAGACTTCTTAACTGGTGAGAACACAACGAGAAATTTGAGGTCTGCAACCGAGAAGGGGCCTTCACCAGAACCTGGCCATGCCGGCACCTGATCTCGGACCTCCAGCCTCCAAAACTGTGAGGCAGAAATTATCTGTTGGTCACAGTGGTATTTTGTTACAGGAGCTCAAATGGACTAGGACCGAGAGCAAAGATAAGCTGGAATATTTGACCTGTGTTATCTGCCGCAGGGGTACAGAGGATGCCGAGGAACCTTGAGCTAGCGTCCCTGTCTCCAGCTCGCTGCCATCCATTGATCCTTCAAATGAACACGGCTGCTTCACTGAGGATGGCTGAGCGTCCTGCATGTAGCAAGAGCATCACGTCCCTCCCTCACTTTTGCAGATATCTTTGCCGAACACATTTATAAATTACCGTTTACAAATTGCATTGAGTACTTGAAAGACATTATATAAATTCAGAGAAGGTTTGTTTCTTAGTTAATATCATGTCAAGTATTAAAAGAGCTGTCTTGGGGCGCCTGGGTGGCTCAGTTGGTTGAGTGTCTGACTTCAGCTCAGGTCATGGTCTCGCAGGTCGTGAGTTCGAGCCCCGCGTCAGGCTCTGTGCTGACATCTCAGAGCCTGGAGCCTGCTTTGGATTCTGTATCTCTCTCTCTCTCTCCCCCTCCCCTGCTCATGCTCTACCTCTCTCTGTCTCTCAAAAATAAATAAATGTTAACAAAATTTAAAAAAAGAGCTCTCTTGAAAGAAATGGTTATAAACAATCCATACCTAGACCATTTGCAGCTACCTTTGCCCTCCCACGTCGCATTTTGACTTTGTTAATTTGTTGATTGGAAAATCGCATCCCTTTCCTGACTTCCGAGTGTGGTGGTGGTATCAGTTCAGTGAGACCTTTCAGGATTTATAGTTTTTGTGTTCTGTCTTCCAGACAAAGTTGAAAATGTGCTTTTTTCCCCTTCGTGGCTAAATATCAGAATTGTGGCTAGTCTTTAGGCGCACAGCTTTTGAAAGCTGAAACAGGAGGGAACTACCTGTGTTATCAAGGTGTGCCCCCTGAATCTAATGGGAGACTTTTTAAAGCCGACCCCAGTTTAAATCTGATGTGAGTTGAATGTTTTTATTGGTACATTGATTCCTTGCCTGGCCTTCAAACATCTGATATTGGAATATGTTATGTTTCCACAATATCCTCTGCAAAGGAACTCCACTGGTTTTTGTGGGTGCAAGATGGCCCGATGAGCTGACCGCTCTCTCTGTGTGCTTTAGTGAACCTTTGTAAATTGTCTTGCCTGGTCCCTTCCCATTTTGTTCAACTGTATTTTCTCCGTAGCGCTTATCAGTATTTCAAATGATTTTATTCACATATACTTTGTTTACTTTCTCCCTCCCTTCACTGAAATGTAGAACTTCAGGAGGTCAGGGGCCTCGTTTTCCTTGTTTGTTGTCCTGTCACCAATGCCCAGACAGGGGCCTGGCACAAATGCGGTGGTCAATACGAAATCATTGATTATGTAAATAAATGAACATATGTAATAGTACCTGATGTCATGTTCATTGTCATTGTCGTCAATATTGTGAAGCATTTATTCACGTGTGCCCATAGTTAACAGTACGGCGTTGTGAAGCTTAAGATATGTTAAGAATATATATCTCATGTTAAGTGCTCTAACCCCCAAACCAGCAACAAATTAAAAAAAGCCCACAAAAGAGCACAAGGAAATTTTTGGAGGTTATGGTTATGTTTAATACGTTGGTTGTGGTGATCGTATGACAGGTGTGTGCAAATGTCAAACCCATCAAGATGTATATATTAAATGTGTGCAATTTTTTATATGTCAGTTATACCCAAATACAGTTTTTTTCTTTTTAAAGAAGGATTTAAGCAGGGCTATGGTGTTGCACAACCCCACTGGGCTGTGTGTGTGTGTGAGAATGAAAGACAAGGTCTTGCACAAAACAGACACCAGGAAGACCCGACTAGAAACTTGTCATCAAAGTTGCTTCTGGATGACGCGCCACTGGATTCCTTTATATTTGGAATCAACTTATAATGAGGATGTCTGGGTAGTTCAGTAGACAAACTCTTGAGTATAGATCTCCACGGAGCCTCCTGAGACTGAGTATCAACCCTGTTCTGTGATAAACAGCATTAGAGGCAAACAAACCACCCTTCATTCCCACATTTTTTTCGTAATCACAGCAAGAAACTTTTAAAAATAGAAACAAGTATACAAAGTATTTTTTTAAATCAAATTGGGATTCAGTGCTATCTAACACTAATTTGGAGAGAGAGTTAACTTTAATTGACTGATCTGGGCAGGGTAAAATGGCAATAATTGTTGGACATGGTAGTTCAGTTTCATTACTTGAATTTCTTATGGCTTCTTTTCACGTGAGAATTACCTTTGCAAATACGACATCATAGAAAACTTTTCAAAGGGCTTTTCCTTGGGTTTTCTCTCTGAGGGGCCCTGGTGTCGTATTCAGGGACTGGTGACTCAGAAGAACATAATGAGAAGACGAATGTGCTTCAACCTTAGAAGTGTTTCCTGCTACTGACTTTGTTCTTTCCCTCAGGCTGAATGAGGTGAATATAGAATATCTTGCAGTTGAATAATTTGGATTGCTTTTAGGCAAGAATTTTTGTGATGTTATAAAAATTGAGATCTAAAAGGAACCTTAACCTTCAGTTCATTCTTTTGATGTATTTTGCCCGAAGCTTGGTGCTAGGACCTGTTATCTTAAATAGGCAATATAAAAATATCTTTCTAATTCACTCCTACAGTTGGAAGTTCCTCATGGGTTGAAATTACTGTGATCTATCAAAATTTACTGTGTTGTGGAAATAAAATAAAATCACATGTCAGGCAAGGAATGATGACAACAATGGACCAGCTTATTATAAGGCTTAAAAGGAAAATGCTTTTCTGGCAACACTATTGGACTTTTGAAAGATTGAGAATATGTGTCAAAATCAGAGAAGCCACAGTGTTGGTGTTCTATTTATTCTTACTGATATGGCTGGTTTGCCCTAGGCTTAAGGTCAGTCTTTTGGAATCCATAGTGGTATTTGGTTTAATTGCGTGCTGTTGTTGCTGCGATGTAATTAACATACCATAAGAGTCATCATTTTAAAGTGTATATTTCAGTGATTTCGAGTACATTCACAAGGTTGTGCAACTTTCTTAACTAATTGAAGAATATTTCGTTATTTCAAAAAGATGAAACCACTAATATACGCTTTTTGTTTGAAGTTTTTTATTTAAATTCTAGTTAGTTAGCATATAGTGTAATATTAGTTTCAGGAGTAGAATTTAGTGATTCATCACTTACGTACAACACCCAGTACTCATCATAACAAGTGCCCTCCTTAATACCCATTACCCATTTCACCTTTCCTCCCCCCCACCTCTCCTCCACCAGCCTTCAGTTTATTCTCTATAGTTAAGAGACTCTTGTGGTTTTACTCCCCCCTTTTTTCTTCCTTCCTCTATATTCTATATAAATGTTTTATTTATTTTACTTGTTTCTTAAATTCTACATGAGTGAAATCATATGATATTTGTCTTTCTCTGACTGACTAATTTTGCTTAGCGTAATACTATCTAGCTCTATCCACATCATTGCAAATGGTAAGATTTCATTCTTTTTGATGGCTGAGTAATATTCTATTGTGTGTGTATGCATGTGAGTGTATATACATACATATATACGTATATATATGTGTATATATATGTATGTATATGTATATACCACATCTTCTTTATCCATTCATCAGTCAGTGGACATTTGGGCTCTTTCCACAGTTTGGCTATTGTTGATAATGCTGCTATAAACATTGGGGTGCATGTGCCCCTTTGAATCAGTATTTTTGTATCCTTTGGGTAAATACCTAGTAGTGCCACTGCTGGGTCACAGGGTAGTTCTATTTTTAGCTTTTTGAGGAGGCTCCATACTGTTTTCTGGAGTGGCTGCACCAGTTTGCACTCCCACCGACAGTGTAAGAGGGTTCTCCCTTTCTCCTCATCTTTGTCAACATCTCTTGTTTCCTGTGTTGTTAATTTTTGCCATTCTGACAGGTGGAGTTGGTATCTCATTGCAGTTTTGACTTCTCTCTCCCTGATGAGTGACATTGAACATCTTTTCATGTGTCTACTAGCCATTTGGATGTCTTCTTTGGAAAAATGTCTATTCATATCTTCTTCCTATTTCTCCACTGGATTATTTGGCTTTTGGGTGTTGAGTTTGATAAGTTCTTTACAGATTTTGGATACTAACCCTTTATCAGATATGTCATTTGCAATTATCTTCTCCCATTGCATAGGTTGCCTTTTAGTGTTGTTGATGGTTTCCTTCACAGTGCAGAAGTTTTTATCTTGATGAAGAACAAATAGTTCGGTTTTGCTTTTGTTTCCCTTGCTCCAGCAGTGTGTCTAGTAAGACAATGCCACCATGCCAGAGGTCAACGATAGTGCTGCCTGTGGTCTCCTCTAGGATTCAGATGGCTCCCTGTCTCACATTTAGGTCCTGCATCTATTTTGAGCTTATTTTTGTGTGTGGAGTAAGAAAGTGGTCCAGGTTCATTCTTCTGCATGTGGCTGTCCAGTTTTCCCAACAGCATTTGTTGAAAAGACTGTCTTTTTTCCATTGGATATTCTTCTCTGCTTTGTTGAAGATTAGTTGACCATCAAATACACTTTCTGTTGCAATGGATTTACCTGTGCTGGACATTTTGCATAAACTGAGTCATAAAACGTGCCTGGCTACTCTGGCTTAGCAAAAACATCAAGGTTTATCTATGTTGCAGCAAGTGTCAATATTTCATTTCTTTTTATGGCTGGATTGTATTCCATACTATCACTAGCTATACCACATTTTATTTATCCATCTATAAGTTGATTAACATTTGCTTTGCTTTGCTTTCATTTTTTGGCTATAATGAATAATGCTATGAACATTTGTGTACAAGTTTTTGTGTGAACATATATTTGCATTTCTCTTGAGTATATATCTAAGAGTGGAATTGCTGAATCATATGGTAACTGTATGTTTCACTTTTTGAGGAATAGCCAAACTATTTCTCATCAGAGCTGTGCACATTTTCATCCCCATCAGCAATATATGAGGATTCCAACTTCTCCAAATCCTTGTCAATACTTGTTATTTTCCAGTTAAAAAAAATTATAGCCAATCCCCATTCTGTGGGTTTTGTCTGCTGATGGTGTCCTTTGCTCTCTCTGGCACCGGGGATGCAGACTGTTGGTTTCTAAGGCTACTGGTGAGATGGGCAGCGGAGGATAGTTCTAGAGTAAGTTAAAACACCACAAAGCTTGCTGTTTGTATGACTGTCTAGCATTTTTTTTGGTCTTGAATAAACACTCCTTGGGTTACTACAAGTCTTTGTTTAATATCAAGAGCTTAAAAAAGTTGATTCTGACCATTTTTGCCATTATTTTTTCATTGCTTTTATGAGGGGGTAAATTTTAAGTTCTTATTCTGACATTTTCACTGCTATCACTTCAATTGCATGGCTTACAGTGCAGTGAGAGCACTGCTTTGTCTTTGGTTATTTTCATACATACTTGTCCAAGTCATGTTGACTCAAGCTTCTGTTAAGTCTATCATCCCATATTTTTCTCACTGGATGTTTTCCTCTTCTACTTTTATTATTTGTAAAGCTTGGGAGCTGTTAACAGCCTTAGAGGTTGGCTAATGGAGTGATCCTTTTGTTTCACACATGAGAAAACTGACACCATTTGTAAAGTGAAGTGAATTGCCTGGCCTCTTACTCTAGTTGGTAGTTGAGTTTGGAATTGAAGTCTCACTGCAGGTTAGAGCTTGAGCAGAAGTAGTGCAAATCTTTCTTTGCAATTTTTCAGAGTGTCATCACCCAGTCTTCTTACACTTTTTTTCGTGTTTTTATTATTTATTTTTGTGTGTGAGAGAGAGAGCAGGGGAGGGACAGAGAGAGAGGGAGACATAGAATCTGAAGCAGGCTCCAGTCTCTGAGCTGTAAGCACAGAGTCCAACGCAGGGTTTGAACTCATGAACCATGAGATCATTACCTAGGCCGAACTTGGACACCTAACCGACTGAGCCACCCATGTGCCCCTCATCACTCAGTCTCCTATACCTGATTTCTCTTTTTGCTTGGGCAAGTGGGCCAGTCCCTGTGAGACTTTGAAAATGATGAGATACCATAAAGCCTACGCATAGCCCCTCAGCTCTCCTCATGGACTTGGCTTTGATCATGGTATTATTTGGGGATTGTGAAATTTCCAGTCTCTCAGAAGCAGCCAGCTGTTTGAGGTATGTGAAATCTGTATGATGGCAGGCACATTTCTGTCTAACTTTCCCCCCCCTGCTTCTTATTACTTTCCCTGTTTATTTCTACATAGCCAAAGAGAATACAAATGGTTTCAAAATGAAAGTTTGTTTCTGCAATGTAGTTCTATGAATGTACATTGAAAAAACTTATTTTTAGGGAGGCACATCCTCTGATTGGTGTTTGTATTAGTTTGCTAGGGCTGCCATGAAAGTACCACAGACAGTGTGGCTTAAGCAACAGAAATTTATTTTCTCACAATTCTGGGGCAAAAAATCTGAGATCAATGTATCTGTGTGGTTGGTTTCTTCCAAGCCTTCTCTTTTTGGCTTGTACATGAATGTCCTCACCCTGTGACTTCACGTTGCTTTCCCTCTGTAACTACTAATTTCTTCTTGTAAGGAACCAGTTTTATTGGATTAGGACCTACCACAGTGACCTCATTTTAACTTAATTACCTCTTTAAAGACCCTGTCTCCAAATAGAGTCACATTCTGAGATACTGGGGGTTAGGACTATGAGTGTGAAATCTATGAATCAAATTTTCTTCATAAAAAATGCTGTCAAAGCAAACACCATACTCTCTTCCCAGACTGAAAAAAGAATGAAAAAATGGAGCAAAATATCTAAGGGCTGTAGGACAATTACAAAAGGTGTAACACAGACATAATGGAGTAACAGCTGGAAAACTGAAAAAGGAGCAGAAGAAATACTTTAAGTAACAATGCTGAAAATTTTCCAAATAAATGACAGTCACCAAGTAACAGAACCAAGAAGCTTAGATAACCCCAAGCAAGATAAACACCAAAAAACTACACCTATGCATATTTATTCAAACTACAGAAAACCAAAGACAGAGAAAGAAGTCGGAGGGTGGGGGGTACTTCTCTATAGAGGGACCCCTATAAGAATTATATTGGACTCCTTGTCAGAAACCATGCAAACAAGAGAGTGCAGTGAAATGTTTAAAGTGTTTTTTTTTTTTAAAGACCCAACAACCCTGAACTCTGTATCCAGAGAAATCATTTTTCAAAAATAAAAGAGAAATTAAAAACTACTTTCTCAGGGAAAGAAAAATGAAGAAAATTGTTAACAGTGGACATGCCTTACAAGAAATATCAAAAAGTTCTTCAGAGAAGGAAAATGATGTAGGTCAGAAGCTCAGATATATATAAAGAAGGGAAGACGATCAAAGAAGGACTATATGAAGGTGAAAAATATATTTTTATTATTTTCAAAAAAGTTACTTATTTTGAGTGAGAGAGAGAGAGAGAGGGAGGGAGAGAGCACGAGTGGGGGAGGACAGAGAGAGAGAGAGAGAGAGAGAGAGAGAGAGAGCAAGAATCCCAAGCAAGATCTACACTGGTAGCGTAGGGGGGCTTGGTCTCACAAACTGTGAGTTCATGACCTGAGGCGAAATCAAGAGTCCAACACTTAACTGACTGAGCCACCCAGGTGCCCCATGATATTTTTATTATTAATTGATGTAATAGATATCTATCTGTTCAAGTAGTAGAAACAATGAATTGGGTGATATTAGAGATTATAAGTGAAATAAATGACATCAATGTTATCAAAGATAGGAGGAAGGAATTGGGACTATTCTTTATAAGATACCTGTAGTACCCATGATGGGGTAGTGTTATTTAAAAGTGAATTTTAATTATTTGTAAATAAGTATTGCAAATTTTACAGCAGCCAGGAAAATAATTTTATTTATTTTTTTAATATGAAATTTATTGTCAAATTGGTTTCCATACAATACCCAGTGCTCATCCCAACATGTACCCTCCTCAATGCCCATCACCCACTTTCCCCTCCCTCCCACCCCCCATCAACCCTCAGTTTATTCTCAGTTTTTAAGAGTCTCTTATGCTTTGGCTCTCTCCCACTATAACCTCTTTTTTTTTTTTCCTTCCCCTCCCCCATGGGTTTCTGTTAAGTTTCCCAGGATCCACATAAGAGTGAAAACATATGGTATCTGTCTTTCTCTGTATGACTTATTTCACTTAGCATCACACTCTGCAGTTCCATGCACATTGCTACAAAAGGCCATCTTTCATTCTTTCTCTTTGCCAAGTAGTATTCCATTGTATATATAAACCACAATTTCTTTATCCATTCATCAGTTGATGAACATTTAGGCTCTTTCCATAATTTGGCTATTGTTGAAAGTGCTACTACAAACATTGGGGTACAAGTGCCCCTATGCATCAGCACTCCTGTATCCCTTGGGTAAATTCCTAGCAGTGCTATTGCTGGGTCATAGGGTAGATCTATTTTTAATGTTTTGAGGAACCTCCACACTGTTTTCCAGAGCAGCTGGACCCATTTGCATTCCTACCAACAGTGCAAGAGGGCTCCCATTTCTCCATGTCCTCTCCAGCATCTATAGTAGGGTGTTCTCTAACCTCCATGCTTTTGGAGGTTTTCCAGACTTTTTCCTGTGGTTGATTTCAAGTTTCATAGCATTGTCGTCTGAAAGTGTGCATGGTATGATCTCAATTCTTTTATACTTATGAAGGGCTGTTTTGTGACCCAGTATGTGATCTATCTTGGAGAACGTTCCATGTGCACTCGAGAAGAAAGTATATTCTGTTGCTTTGGGATGCAGAGTTCTAAATATATCTGTCAAGTCCATCTGATCCAATGTATCATTCAGGGCCCTTGTTTCTTTATTGACCGTGTGTCTAGATGATCTATCCATTTCTGTAAGTGGGGTGTTAAAGTCCCCTGCAATGACCACATTCTTATCAATAAGGTTGCTTATGTTTATGAGTAATTGTTTTATATATTTGGGGGCTCCGGTATTCGGCGCATAGACATTTATAATTGTTAGCTCTTCCCGATGGATAGACCCTGTAATTATTATATAATGCCCTTCTTCGTCTCTTGTTACAGCCTTTAATTTAAAGTCTAGTTTGTCTGATATAAGTATGGCTACTCCAGCTTTATTTTGACTTCCAATAGCATGATAGATAGTTCTCCATCCCCTCACTTTCAATCTGAAGGTGTCCTCGGGTCTAAAAGGAGTCTCTTGTAGACATCAAATAGTGGGTCTTGCTTTTTTACTGATACCTTATGTCTTTTGGTTGGAGCATGTAGTCCATTTACATTCAGTGTCATTATTGAAAGATATGGATTTAGAGTCATTGTGATATCTGTAGGTTTCATGCTTGTAGTGAGTCTCTGGCACTTTGGGTCCTTGCAACATTTCACTCACAGAATCCCCCTTAGGATCTCTCGTAGGGCTGGTTTAGTGGTGATGAATTCCTTCAGTTTTTGTTTGTTTGGGAAAACCTTTATCTCTCCTTCTATTCTGAATGACAGACTTGCTGGATAAAGGATTCTCAGCTGCATATTTTTTCCGTTCATCACATTGAAGATTTCCTGCCATTCCTTTCTGGCCTGCCAAGTTTCAGTAGATAGGTCTGCCACTATTCTTATGTGTCTACCTTTGTAAGTTAGAGCCTGTTTATCCCTAGCTGCTTTCAGAATTTTCTCTTTATCCTTTTGTTTTGCCAGTTTTACTATGATATGTCGTGCAGAAGATCGATTCAAGTTATGTCTGAAGGGAGTTCTCTGTGCCTCTTGGCTTTCAATGCCTTTTTCCTTCCCCAGATCAGGGAAGTTCTCAGCTATGATTTGTTCAAGTACACCTTCAGCCCCTTTCTCTCTCTCTTCTTCTGGAATTCCAATGATATGGATATTGTTCCATTTGATTGCACCACTTAGTTCTCTAATTCTCCCCTCATACTCCTGGATTTTTTTATCTCTCTTTTTCTCAGCTTCCTCTTTTTCCATAATTTTATTTTCTAATTTACCTATTCTCTCCTCTGCCTCTTCAATCCATGCTATGGCTGCCTCCATTTTATTTTGCACCTCATTTATAGCATTTTTAGCTCCTCATGACTATTTCTTAGTCCCTTGATCTCTGTAGCAATAGATTCTCTGCTGTCCTCCAAGCTTTTTTCAAGCCCAGTGATTAATTTTGTGACTATTATTCTAAATTCTTGTTCTGTTATATTGCTTAAATCGTTTTTGATCAATTCGTTAGCTGTTGCTACTTCCTGGAGTTTCTTTTGAGGAGAATTCTTCCGTTTCATCATTTTGGTAGTCCCTGCGGTGGCTCCAAACTGTCCAGAGTAACTTGTGTTGGTGGGCGGGGTGCAGTCGGACCCAATGTCTGCCCCTAGCCCACTGCTGGGGCCACAGTCAGACTGGTGTGTACCTTATCTTCCCCTCTCCCAGGTGCAGGACTCACTGTAGAGTGGTGTGGCCCCTGTCTGGGCTACTTGCACACTCCCAGGCTTGTGGTGCTGCTTTGATGGGATCTGGTGTATTAGCCAGGGTGGGTCTGCAAGGTGCACAGGGGAGGGAGGGGCAGACTTAGCTGGCTTTGCCGTTGGTGGTCCCCTGTGGGAGAGGCCCTGCAGCACCGGGAGGGAGGCAGGCAGACCCGTTGGAGGGATGGATCCAGAGAAGCACAGCATTGGGCGTTTGGGCAGTGCAAGCAAGTTCAGTGACAGGAACTGGTTCCCATTGGAATTTCGGCTGGGGGATGGGAGAGGGAGGTGGCACAAAGGTGGCCTTTGTTCCCCTGCCCAAGCTGAGCTCTGTCTTCCCAGGCTCAACAAGTCTCCCTCCTGGTGTCCTCTCACCCTCCCCGTTCTCCGAGAGCAGAGGTGTTGACTTTTAACATTCCAGATGGTAAGTCCCGCTGGCTGTCAGAACTCAAGGAGTCCGGCCCCTCTGCTTTTGCAAGCCAGACTTCGGACTCTGCCTTGCCGGTCGGGCTGTCCCTCCACCGCTCTGGCTCCCTCCCACCAGTCCCTGTAGCACGCACTGCCTCTCTGCCCTTCCTACCCTATTCTGTGGTCCTTTTGTCTACACTTGGCTCTGGAGAGTCAATTCTGCTAGTCTTCTGGTGGTTTTCTGGGTTTTTTAGGCAGTTGTGGGTGGAATCTAAGTGATCAGCAGGACGAGGTGAGCCCAGCATCCTCCTATGCCACCATATTCCCCTATGAGTCCAGGAAAATAATTTTAAAAAGAAGTGTAATTGATATGCTGGAGGGCAGAGAAAATGGAATAATATAAAATACTCAGTTAAAACCAGACAGGGAGAAAGAGAGGGGAGATTAAAGCAAAGGAATGAAAGAAGGGTAACAAATAGAAAATAGTTACAAATATGGTAGATTTTAATCCAACTCTGTCAATCATCACTTTAAATGTGAATGGTCTAGGGGTGTCTGGGTGGCTCAGTATGTTAAGCGTCAACTTTGGCTCAGGTCGTACTCTTACAGTTTGTGGGTTTGAGCCCCATGTAGGGCTCTGTGCTAACAGCTTGGAGCCTGGAGCCTGCTTTGGATTCTATGTCTCCCTCTCTCTCTGTTCCTCTTCCACTTGTGCTCTATTTCTCTCTCTCAAAAATAAATATTACAAAAATTAAAAATAAATGTGAATGGTCTAAATACACCAATTAAAAGACAAGGACTGTCAAAGTGGATAAGAAAACAAGGCCCAGCTATATATTGTCTATAAATAAGCCATTTTAATTTTTTTATTAAATATTTTTTAATGTTTATTTATTTTTGAGAGAGACTGAGACAGAGCTTGAGCAGGGGAGAGCCAGAGAGAGAGGGAGACACAGAATCCGAAGCAGGCTCCAGACTCTGAGCTGTCAGCACAGAGCCTGATACGGGGCTCAAACCCACAGACTGTGAGATCATGACCTGAGCCGAAGTCAGATGCCCAACCGATGAGCCACCCAGGTGCTCCTGTTAAAAATTAAAAAAAAAAATGTTTTATTTACTTTTGAGAGAGAGAGTGCAAGTGGGGGAGGGACAGAGAGAGAGGAGAACAGAAGATCTGAAGCAGGCTATGCACTGAGAGTAGCAAGCCCAATGTGGGGCTCAAACTCAGGAACTGTGAAATCATGTCCTGAGCCGAATTCAGATACTCAACCAACAGAGCCACCCAGGTGGCCCTAAATAAGCTATTTTATTTTTTTATTTTTATTTTTTTTTAACATTTATTTATTTATTTTTGAGACAGAGAGAGAGCATGAACAGGGGAGGGTCAGAGAAAGGGAGACACAGAATCTGAAACAGGCTCCAGGCTCTGAGCTGTCAGCACAGAGCCTGACGCGGGGCTCAAACCCACGGACTGCGAGATCATGACCTGAGCCGAAGTTGGATGCTTAACCGACTGAGCCACCCAGGCGCCCCGTAAATAAGCTATTTTAAATATAAGGTCACAGATAGGGGACGCCTGGGTGGCTCAGTCGGTTGAACGTCCAACTTCGGCTCAGGTCATGATCTCGTGTTTTGGGAGTTCGAGCCCCACATCGGGCCCTGTGCTGACAGCTCAGAGCCTGGAGCCTGCTTGGGATTCTGTGTCTCTCTCTCTCTCTGGTCATGCTCTGTCTCTCTCTCACAGATAGATAAAGAGGGATGGGGTGTAGAAAGTTCTACCATGCTAAAATCAATCAAAACAGAACTGGAGTAACTATGTTTTAGGCAAAGCAGACTTCAGAGCAACAAAACTTGTCAGGGTTATAGACAGGTATTACATAGTGAAAAAAAGGTCAATTCTCTAAGAAGTCAGAATAATCCTTCATATACATGTTTCTGGGGTGCCTGTGTGGCTCGGTCAGTTAAACATCCATTTGGCTCAGGTCATGATCTCACGGTTCGTGAGTTTGAGCCCTGTGTCTGTCTCTGTGCTGACAGCTCAGAGCCTGGAGCCTGTTTCAGATTCTGTGTCTCCCTTCTCTCTGCCCCTTCCCTGCTTGTTCTCTCTCTCTCTCAAAAATAAATAAACGTTAAAAAATTTTAAAAAATATGCCTGTTTCTAACAATACAGCATCAAAATACGTGAAGTAAAATACTGATAGAACTGATCATTACTTGGCACAAAAACAGACACTCAGATCAATGGAACAGAATAGGGAACCCAAAAATGGACCCACAAACTTAGGGCCAACTAATCTTTGACAAAGCAGGAAAGAATATCCAGTGGAATCAAGACAGTCTCTTCAGCAAGTGGTGCTGGGAAAACTGGACAGCGGCATGCAGAAGAATGAACCTGGACCACTTTCTTACACCACACACAAAAATAAACTCAAAATGGACGAAGGACCTGAATGTGAGACAGGAAACCATCAAAATCTTCAAGAAGAAAGCAGGCGAAAACCTCTTTGACCTTGGCTGCAGCAACTTCTTACTCAGCACATCTCCAGAGACAAGGGAAACAAAAGCAAAAATGAACTTTTGGGACCTCATCAAAATAAAGACCTTCTGCACAGTGAAAGAAAAAATCAGCAAAATGAAAAGGCAACCAATGGAATGGGAGAAGATATTTGCAAACAACATATCAGGTAAAGGGTTAGTATCCAAAATCTGTACAGAACTTATCAAACTCAACATCCCAAAAACAAACAATCCAGTGAAGAAATGGGCAAAAGACATGAATAGACACTTCTCCAAAGAAGTCACCCAGATGGCCAACCGAACACATGAAAAAAATGCTCAACATCACTCATCATCAGGGAAATGCAAATCAAAACCACCATGAGATACCCCCCTCACCCCTGTAAGAACGGCTAACTCTAACCACTCAGGCAACAACAGATGTTGGTGAGGATGTGGAGAAAGAGGGTCTCTTTTGCACTGCTGGTGCAAATGCAAGCTGGTGCAGCCACTCTGGAAAACAGTATGGAGGTTCCTCAAAAAATTAAAAATAGAACTACCCTACGACCCAGCAATTGCACTACTAGGTATTTATCCAAGGGATACAGGTATGCTGTTCGGAAGGGACACATGCACACCAATGTTTACAGCAGCACTGTTGACAACAGCCAAAGTACGCAAAGAACCCAAATGTCCATCTCTGGATGAATGGATAAAGAAGATGTGGTATATATATACAATGGCAATCAAAAAGAACGAAGTCTTGCCATTTGCAATGACGTGGATGGAACTAGAGGGTATTATGCTAAGCGAAATTAGTCCGCAAAAGACAAATATCTATGATTTCACTCATTTGAGGACTTTAAGATACAAAACAGATGAACATAAGAAAAGGGAAGCAAAAATAGTATAAAAACAGGGAGGGGGACAAAACATAAGAGACTCTTAAATAGGGAGAACAAACAGAGGGTTGCTGGAGAGGTTGCGGGAGGGGGGATGGGCTAAATGGATAAGGGGCATTAAGGAATCTATTCCTGAAATCGTTGTTGCACTATATGCTAACTAACTTGCATGTAAAATTAAAAAAATAAATTAAAAACAAATAAAAAAAGAACTGATCTTTATTCATCTCATAGACAATACAGGATAATAAAGGAATTTGTATACATCACTATGCCACAAGTTTGGTAATTTAGATAAAATGGAGCAATTGGGCAAAACTACCAACACTCAAACAAGAAGAGCTAGATAATCTGACTATGGTGATATCTACTAACAGTTTTTTTCAACGTTTTTTATTTATTTTTTTGGGACAGAGAGAGACAGAGCATGAGCGGGGGAGGGGCAGAGAGAGAGGGAGACACAGAATCGGAAACAGGCTCCAGGCTCCGAGCCATCAGCCCAGAGCCTGACGCGGGGCTTGAACTCACGGACCGCGAGATCGTGACCTGGCTGAAGTCGGACGCTTAACCGACTGCGCCACCCAGGCGCCCCTCTATTAACAGTTTTGAATCAGTATTTAATAAAATTCCAAAGCTGAAAGTGCCAGTTCTATATGAATTCAGTGGTGAATTTTACTAAACATTTAAGGAAGATATGACACCAATTGTCTACAACCTCTTCCAGAAAAGAGAAGCAAGGAGAACACTTTCCAACACATCCTATGAGGCTAGAATTACACTAATCCCCCAAACCAGATAAAGACATCATAAAACAAATGGGAAACAACAGACCCACATCTCTTCTGGACATACATGCAAAAAGTCCTCAGTAAAATATTAGCAAATTGGATCTAACAGCAAATAGGATTATGCATTGTGGCTAAGTAGGATCTATCCCTAATGTGCATGGTTAAAATCCAACAATATCAGAAGCTGGTGAAAATACAGACTCCCAGGAACTCTCATTCATTGATGGTGGTAATACAAAATGGCACAGCCTCTTTGGAAGATAGTTGGGTAGTTTCTAAGCATGGTCTTACCAGCAAACTTCTTGGTATTTACCCAACTGAGTTGACAACTTGTATCCATTAACACACTCAAAAAAACCCCGGAACATAAATGTTTATAGCAGTCTTATTCCTAATTGACCACCCTGGAAGCAGTCAAAATGTTCATCAATAGGGAATGGATGAACAAACTTTGGTATATCCATACAGTGGAATATTATTCGGGGACGAAAGAAAATGAACTATCAAACCACAAAAAGATATGGAAGACTCTTCAATGCATATTGCTAAGTGAAATAAACGAGTCTGAAAAGAATACACATTTTATTATTCCACTGTATGTCTTTCTGGAAAACTGTAGAGACATAGAAAAACATAGAGATAAAAAAGATCAGTGGTTATAGGGGTTGGAGGGGAGAGAGGAAGGATGAAATTGAGGCACAAGACAATGAAGCTGTTCTCTGTGACGCTATATTGGTGCGTGTATGAAATCTGTTAAAGTCTATAGAAATGTACAACTTTACTATAAATGATGGGTTTTTATTTAATAATAATATACTCATACTGTTTAATTAATTTTAGCAAATGTACCATACTAATCCAAGTTGTTAATAAAAGAGGAAACTCTGGGAGAGGGGAGTGTGTGGGAGCTTTGTATTATCTGCTTGGTTCTTCTGCAAATCTAAAACTGCTTTAAAAGTAAAGTCTATTAATTATAAAGGACAAAAATATTCAAAATAATAATATATGTTTAATTTCAGTTTGCCTGTAACATACTCAGAAATCCATGTCATTGAAACAAATTTCAGTTTTGGAATAATCAGATTGTCCAAAAGAGGGTGCCAAAGACTTATAAAGATCTCTTCTTTGGTTATGCAAAAGGAAGTTAAATAATAAAATAGACTTAATAGAACAAAAAGCAGAAGGCTGGAGCATAAGTCAACAGGCATGATACTTATCTACATCTTGCCTAAGACTTCTATCCTCCTTCTTTAAGATTCCGATCCATTATCTTTGTTCTTTGGTGCTACTGCTTTGCTGTGTATGAAGGTGTAATGTACCCTGATGATACTCAGCTATGATGTGGACTCCAAAGGGGCCTGCGGTAAGCTGGTTGTGACAATTACATTTGACTCTGTTTTGAACAACTATGGACATAGGCTTGTATAAATTGTCTTTAAATGGGAGTTTTGCAGATTTATGTTTTTTCCAACTTATAATATTTGCAGTGATATAAATTCTTCTTTTCACTTTTTGACAAAGCCTTTAAGAATTCAATCTTGAATTTCTCTGTTCCTAGCACCCTAAGTCATAGAGGCTATAATCTGCGACTAAGTATAAAGGCACCAACACAATTCATTCTTCAAGATACCTTTTGACAAGTAATTTTGTCGAGGACGGAATCTCCTTGTTAGGGTAATAATATCACAGGTAAACTCAGTTTCTTTTTTGTTATATTGCCTTTTTATATTTTCAAAACATCTTTACTTTCTGTTGGTTGTAAAAGTATAAAAAAAACTGATGTAAAATATACACTTGTAATATAATAAAATTAACAAAGTTTAAAGGGAAAACTTACTTAATCTTACTTGAAGAGATAAAACTACCCACAATTTGTTATGCAAAGTTCTTTAGAATGTAAAGAGCCTCCACTAACTATGTTCTCTGGTAATACACTTTCCATGCCTAATGATGAATACTTTTCCTATATAACATCATTCCTTCTTCGCAATGGATGCCTGTGATTCCATTATATATATGTGTATATATATATATAATATATATAATATATATATATATATAAAATATATAAATATATAATTTTATATAATATATATATAAATTTATATATATATTTATATAATAAATTTATATAATAAATAAAAAATATAATAAATATAATAAATATATATATAAATAATTATATATATTTATAATAAATATATAAAATATATAATATATATTATATATATTATATATATATAATATGTATATATATATACATATGTATTATATGTATATATATATATATATATATATAGTATACCTTATTTGGTCAAGACTCTGTGCAATTTAGTTCTTTCTTTTGGTTTTGTGCTATGAAGAGTATTAATTTAATAAGAAATCTTATAAATACATATTTATATATTTGTTATCTCTGTTCATTTAATTCCAAGTCCAAATGTAAACATATTTACATTTTGATACATATTACCATCCACTGCCTGACAAGTTTTACAAATATAAAAATGCTCTCACTCACATGAGTATTCCTGTGGGGTTTTCTTAGAGCAGAGAACACTCACATCTAAGAATGAATAGTTTTATTTATTTATTTACCTAAGTTTTTATTATTGAAGTATAGTTGACATACAATGTTATATTAGTTTCAGGTGTACACCATAGTGATTCAACAATTCGTTATATTATACAGTGCTCACCACGATAAATGTAGTTACCATCTGTCACCAAACAGTGTTATTACAGTATTATTGACTATAGTCCCTATATTTTATCTCCGTGACTTTTTTATTTTGTAAGTACAAGTCCATACTTCTTAATCCCCCCACCTGTTTCTCCCATCCTCCCTCCACCCCTGGCAACCATCAGTTTGGTCTCTGTATTTATAAGTCTGTTTTTTTTTTTTTTTTTTTTATTGGTTCATTTGTTTTGTTTCTTAGATTCCACATGTAAGTGAAATCATATGGTATTTGTTTTTCTATCTCATTTATTTTGCTTAGTATAATACCCTCTAGGTCCATCCATTTTGTCACAATGGCAAGATCTTAGAATGAATCATTTTAGTTCGTGCTGTCCAGGATGACAACATCCTAGGGCCAGACATCATTTGGAATAGCTTTTACTTCTTTTGGTATATGGTATAAAACATTTCCCCCAGTATCACTGATCATTTGCATTTGATGTATTTCTGTTAAAAAATTTTTTTGGGGGGCGCCTGGGTGGCGCAGTCGGTTAAGCGTCCGACTTCGGCCAGGTCACGATCTCTCGGTCCGTGAGTTCGAGCCCCGCGTCAGGCTCTGGGCTGATGGCTCGGAGCCTGGAGCCTGCTTCCGATTCTGTGTCTCCCTCTCTCTCTGCCCCTCCCCCGTTCATGCTCTGTCTCTCTCTGTCCCAAAAATAAATAAAAAACGTTGAAAAAAAATTAAAAAAAATTTTTAATGTTTATTTATTATTGAGAGACAGAGAGGCACAGAGTGTGAGCAGGGGAGGGGACAGAGAGAGGGAGAGACACAGAATCCAAAGCAGGCTCCAGGCTCTGAGCTGTAAGCACAGAATCTGACGCGGGGCTCGAACTCACAAACTGTGAGATCATGACCTGAATCGAAGTCGGTTGCCTAACCAACTGAACCACCCAGGCGTCCCAGATGTATTTCTGTTTTAAATGGAGATGTCCTTTGACTGACAGCTGGGCAGATCTCAGAGCCAGCTACGGGTTGAGGTTCAGCTCCGTTCTGGTGATGTGGTGATTTGAGTTATCTTAAGCTGTCTTTGGTGCTCTGTTAGTGGTCACATCTTTAATTTCAGGAAGGCTTTCTTCTCTGTAGGAAGGAAAACTGGAGTGATGGAATTATCCCTATTGGAATACATTTCCTCTCCATTCTTTTTTAAAAATGTTTCATTCCAGAAGAAAAAAATAGCATCATTATGATGGGGAGGGAAGTTTGGATAAAAGGACTATTCATTTGCTTATATTCCTTCTCAGAAGATGTGGCTGTAATAGTTTCCTAGTTATTTTCATATTTATTTTATTTTTTAAAGTTTATTTAAATGATTTTATTTATTTAAACGTTTATTTATTTATTTTTAAGTTTATCTTTTTAAAGGGGCAGAGAGAGAGAGAGAGAGAGAGAGAGAGTGAGAGAGAGAATCCCAAGCAGACTCCACACTGTCAGTGCAGAGCCTGATGTAGGGCTTGAACTCACAAACTGTGAGATCATGACCTGGGCCAAAATCAAGCATCAGGTATCTTAACTAACTGAGCCACTCAGGTGCCCCGTTTTCATATTTATTTTAGTGGGAAGGACTAGTACATATTTTGCCAAATGAGAATATTATAGCATACACACTCCCCCTCCTCAAACTCTCCCCAAAACAACTATCAGTATCAACATCATCTTAACAAAAAAATAGTAAGAATATTATTATCAACTCCATCATTTACTAGCTGTATGAGCTTGGTCAGCTTAATATCTCTTTTGTCTGTAAAATAAAGAAACTGAATATCAAAGGAGATACATATATATAATAAACATATTTAGTATATAAATTATACATTATATATCTATAGAAATTATATATATGTGTTTATTAGATATATATGTGTGTGTGTGCATATATATATGCATATATATATATGTGTGTGTGTGTGCGTGTATATATATATATATATATATATATATATATATGCGCGCCATGGCCTATGGTAAATACTCAGTATGTGTTAGCATATTTAAATTTTTGTTATTATTAGTTATTCCATAGTAATTCAAACATTTTTTTTAATTTTTTTATTTAATTTTTTTTTTTAATATGAAATTTATTGTCAAATTGGTTTTCATACAACACCCAGTGATCATCCCAACATGTGCCCTCCTCAATGCCCATCACCCACTTTCCCCTCCCTCCCACCCCCCATCAACCCTCAGTTTATTCTCAGTTTTTAAGAGTCTCTTATGGTTTGCCTCCTTCCCTCTCTGTACCTTTTTTTTCCCCTTCCCCTCTCCCATGGTCTTCTTTTAAGTTTCTCAGGATCCACATAAGAGTGAAAACATATGGTATCTGTCTTTCTCTGTATGACTTATTTCACTTAGCATCACACTCTGCAGTTCCATGCACATTGCTACAAAAGGCCATATTTCATGCTTTCTCAGTGCCAAGTAGTATTCCATTGTATATATAAACCATAATTTCTTCATCCATTCATCAGTTGATGGACATTTAGGCTCTTTCCATAATTTGGCTATTGTTGAGAGTGCTGCTATAAACATTGAGGTACAAGTGCCCCTATGCATCAGCACTCCTGTATCCCTTGGGTAAATTCCGAGCAGTGCTATTGCTGGGTCATAGTGAGGACCCTTCACACTGTTTTCCAGAGTGGCTGCACCAGTTTGCATTCCCACTAACAGTGCAAGAGGGTTCCCATTTCTCCACATCCTCGCCAGCATCTATAGTCTCCTGATTTGTTCATTTTAGCTACTCTGTCCGGCGTGAGGTGGTATCTGAGTCTGGTTTTGATTTGTATCCCTGATGAGGAGCGACGTTGAGCATCTTTTCATGTGCCTGTTGGCCATCCGGATGTCTTCTTTAGAGAAGTGTCTATTCATGTTTTCTGCCCATTTCTTCACTGGATTATTTGTTTTTCGGGTGTGGAGTTTGGTGAGCTCTTTATAGATTTTGGATACTAGCCCTTTGTCCGATATGTCATTTGCAAATATCTTTTCCCATTCCGTGGGTTGCCTTTTAGTTTTGTTGATTGTTTCCTTTGCAGTGCAGAAGCTTTTTATCTTCATGAGGTCCCAATAGTTCATTTTTGCTTTTAATTCCCTTGCCTTTGGAGATGTGTCAAGTAAGAAATTGCTGCGGCTGAGGTCAGAGAGATTTTTTTCCTGCTTTCTCCTCTAGGGTTTTGATGGTTTCCTGTCTCACATTCAGGTCCTTTATCCATTTTGAGTTTATTTTTGTGAATGGTGTAAGAAAGTGGTCTAGTTTCATCCTTCTGCATGTTGCTGTCCAGCTCTCCCAGCACCATTTGCTAAAGAGACTGTCTTTTTTCCATTGGACATTCTTTCCTGCTTTGTCAAAGATTAGTTGGCCATACTTTTGTGGGTCTAATTCTGGACTTTCTATTCTATTCCATTGGTCCATGTGTCTGTTGTTGTGCCAGTACCATGCTGTCTTGATGTTTTTTATTTTTGAGAGAGAGCGAGCAAGAGAGAGAGAGAGAGGGAGAGAGAGACAGATGGAGCATGAGCGGGGGAGGGGCAGAGAGAGAGGGAGACACAGAGTCTGAAGCAGGTTCCAGGCTCTGAGCTGTCAGCACAGAGCCCGACGTGGGGCTCGAACTTCATGAGATCAGGAAGTCGGCCACTTAACCGACTGAACCACCCAGGTGCCCCTGATATTTTTAAATAAATTTATTTTTAAGGAAAGTCCACTTCTTGTATTTATTTTTCTTAGTTCAGGTTCTCCCCAAAGCAGACCCTGAGATGTGAAGTAGGGCAGCCAAGGGGACACTGGTAGGACACTGGTAGGAAGGGAAGAATGGAAGGGAACCAACTGAAAGGTGAGCCCTGAGGCCAGATGCCATATGGCCTACTGGAGCATTATCCACAAGGAATCTCTGGGAAACCGCAAAGCACATACTTCAGAATTGACTAGGAAATAGGCTATGAAGCTGTGGTATGTGTAGAACAACTCTTGATAGTCGTTTGTTGAGGACTCTTCCTTGGGCTGCTCCTTCCTCAGCACTTCCAGCCCGCCGTGCAGATGTGCAGACACGTACCTCAGGTACCACCCTGAAGATACAGGCGGTGGGAAGCCATGGACTCCTGCAAACCTGGCCTTCGACATTTCTTAGGAGCTGCTGGGAAAAGCTGTGAGCGTCTTCTTCCCTTTTCTCATGGGTGGGACGGTGGATTAATTAGGTTGTACCAAATTCTGCATTTTATACAAACCACATTCAATTCTAAACAGGATCTAATTAGCCCATTGGAATAAAAAAAATATGTGGTTCTGGACCACAAGCCAAATCATGTGTTTTATTTTTTATTCCTTTTCAATTTTTTGGTTATGAAAGTTTCAAGCATGTATAAAGATGGAATAGTACAAGTGCATCACCCTGGTTCAAAAATTGTGTGTCAAAAATAAATTCACCCATATCTCACAGCACTCCCTATGGATGAATTTTAAATAAATTATATTTTGTTTATAAGCATTTCAGTATATATAAAATATAAAAGTAATTTCATTATTATGCTGAAATTATTAACAATAGTTAATACAATCAAGGGCTTAGTCCTTGTATGAATTTTCCTGTCTTCTTTTCTTTTCTTTTCTCTCCCTCCCTTACTTCCTCCACCCTTTCTTTCCTCCCTCTCTCCCTCCCTTTCTTCCTCCCCCTTTTCTTTCTTTCTTTCTTTCTTTCTTTCTTTCTTTCTTTCTTTCTTTCTTTCTCTCTTCCTCTCTTCCTCCCTTCTTCCCTCCTTTTCTTTCTTTCTTTCTTTCTTTCTTTCTTTCTTTCTTTCTTTCTTTCTTCCCTTCCTTCCTTTTCTTTGTTTCTTTCTTCTCTTTCTTCTTTCCTTCCTTTCTCCCTCCCTCCCTCTCTTCCCCCTCTCCCTCCCTCCTTCCTTTATTCCTCCCTCCTTTTCTTTCTTTCTTTCTTTCTTTCTTTCTTTCTTTCTTCTCTCCTTCCTTTTTCCCTCCCTCCCTCCCTTCCCCCTCTCCCTCCCTCCTTCCCTTTCTTTCTTTTCCTTCCCTTCTTTCTTTCCTTCCTTTTCTTTCTTTCTTTCTTTCTTTCTTTCTTTCTTTCTTTCTTTCTTTCTTCTCTTTCTTCTTTCCTTCCTTTCTCCCTCCCTCCCTTCCTCCTCTCCCTCCTTCCCTCCTTTCATCCTCCCTCCTTCCCTTTCTTTCTTTCTTTCTTTTCCTTTTCTTTCCCTTTTCTTTCTTTCTTTCTTTCTTTCTTTCTTTCTTTCTTTCTTTCTTTTTTCTTTCTTTCTTTTCCTTCCTTCCTTCCTTCCTTCCTTCCTTCCTTCCTTCCTCCCTCCTTCTGCCCCCCCTTCCCTCTCTCCCTCACTCCCTCCTTTCCTTCCTTCCTTCCTTCCTTCCTTCCTTCCTTCCTTCCTTCCTTCCTTCCTTCCACTGGGGGAAAATAATAAGGACCTAAACTGCTCCTTATTACACTTGGTTAATACAGTTTTTAAGTCTCTCTGAATCCATAGATTCCACCCTTTTCTTTTCTTTTCTTTTTTTTTTAATTAATTTACTCATTGGTGCTATACCTTCTTCGGGATCAACTTCATGCTCTGCCTCAGTTTTCACCGGAGGTCAACTGGAGAACATAAATATCTTCTCTCATTTCATTAGATTAATGGCATGAGCATTTCAGGTTCTATTTCAATAGAATACTAAACACTGAGATACCTGGACCCCTGTGCTCTGAAGTGATAAGGTGAGATGCTGTGATGGAATGAGTAATGAGATTGAAAATAGGAAAGAAAAAACTGAATGAAGTTGACTACATGGCCTTGGAGAAAACAGTCGACTTTTCTCTATTATCAAAATTATCAAATACCAAATGTTGCTAATATTAACATCAGAATACCATTAACAAACCTCTTGACAGATCTTGGCCTTGTCTCCAGAGAGCTTATATCTCAGAGATCACAAAAACAGTCTAATTTAACTATTAATAGATATTAAAAATAATGCGCTAATTGCATAAAATAAATTTAAATACAAAATATAAATGGTTGTATTACAATTAGTGGGCAGGAATGTTCACTGATCAGCTATTGACACTCTAATTAAAAACCTTAATATATGGGTGCCTGGGTGGCTCAGTTGGTTGAGCATCCAATTGTTGGTTTTGCAGGTCATGATCTCACGGTTCATGAGTTTGAGCCCTGCTTTGGGCTCCACGCTAACAGTGCGCAGCCTGCTTGGGATTCCCTCTCTCTCTCTCTCTCTCTCTCTCTCTCTCTCTGCCTCTCTCCCCCTCTCAAAATAAATAACTAAACTTAAAAAAAACCTTGTTTGGTGTGTTCAAAAATATAACCAGAGCTTACAATCATTGTTACGTGCATCAATATGTCTATGCACATTTTTTAAAATTAATGTTTATTTTTGAGAGAGAGACAGAGCGTGAGCAGAGTAGGGGCAGAGAGAGAGGGAGACACAGAATCCAAAGCAGACTCCAGGCTCTGAGCTGTCAGCACAGAGCTCGATGCGGGGCTCAAACTCATGAGCTGTGAGATCATGACCTGAGCCGAAGTCGGACGCTCAACTGACTGAGCCACCCAGACATCCCATGTTTATGCACATTTTATGAACAAATCACAAATACTGTATGTTTTGAGAATTTTTAGTGATCCTTTTAGATTGCTCATGTCTGGTAACAGACACTAGCATGTTGATTGGTTATGCTATTTGTCTCTCAAATACTTAAAAAAACTGCACACACACAAATCAGTTTTCACTGTACATAACAAGCTGTTGTAACACACTGTTAATACATGTTTTTCTCAAGCTCTAAGAGCTATCTTATACTCTCACCCAATGTGAGCCAGCCCATATTTTTCTGTTTTATTTCTGTGACCATGAGTAGTGCAATGCTCTTGGCTTATGAGTCCCCTACTACTCTATATAGATGATGTGGTTTTCAACTGATGTTAAGAGCTGTTTACTACGCAGTGACCTTCTTTCTACAATTTATTTTGTGTTCTCATGAACATTTTTTACCTACAAAGGCTGGAGGAGCTGTGGACATTGTAGGAGGAAACTTGCCTCAAAGGAACAAAGGATGTCTTCATGCAAATTCAGTAGAATGTGACAACCAAAACAGAAATTAGGGACCACTGGCAATCTTCATGGAGGTCATAATAAACATCACTGCAACCTAAAGGGATTAGGTCACAATTTGGACAGGCACCTGGAGAAATTTGTGGCAAGAGGCGTGCTGTGATTCCAGGAAACTTGGGTCAGTCGTGGCTAATGGTCCACCCCAGGAATGCGTCTCCACGGGAGGAAGTAAGTATCATTGTGGGGCTGGGACAGGAGCTGGGCCAGGCGACAGCTTGGCATAGCCCGATGCCCATTCTGGCCTTTCCCATTTAATGTCTATAAAGAAGGAAACATGGCCCTCCAGGAGGCCTGTAATGAGTGTGTTTACAGACGAGATTTGAGTGACAACAGTCTCCCCTCCCCAAGAAGAAGCACTGAGAGAGATGATTTTACAGTATTTCCTCTCATCAAAGTAACACAGGCTTGTCTCTCGCTTCCTGACACAGAAAATTGCATTTTGTCACCCATTTGTCAGTTCTTAGAGATTTTAAGATAATTAAAGAACATTACAGCAGGTGACAGCTGTTGCTGAATGCCGCATTGCTGGTTCTTCTGCTTGTTGGATGCCCATGAATCTCGGATGATGATAGCTTGGTGCTCCAGGTTTAATTAGCTGGTTGTTTTGAATCTGTCTGGGCTCTCAGGTGTGGGGTGAGCAGCAGGCTTGCAGCTTGTTGAAGCGGAGCTGTGCTCATCACTGACTGGAGGACCTGGGTCTGACCAACTCCTAGAAAGGCCCGGTGGAGGTGCCTTGACCTTTATCAGACAAGGACACCAAAGGGACATGGATACCGTTTCTAGGTGAGGCTATGGAGATCATCAAATGCTGTTTGGTTTCCCATAGTTCTTGCACCAGACCATGCTTTTGACTCTGAAACTTATTTTCTGAGTAAATTTCTTTCAAAGCCATCTCTTTTTATTATACAACATGGCAATCATATCCCATTTGGTTTTATATTTAAGTTAGTTTACCAAAAATTCCCTGACATGCAGGAAAGAGATCTAAATGGTCTCAACTCAGGCTTTCAGTAGTATAGAATATTTCGTTTCTTCTCCTGTAGGACTTGAATGCTATCACACTACATCAGAGAAACCGTGAACCCTGCTGGAAGCCCCATGCTTCCTTTCTCTTTCATTCTCCCCAGGTGGGAGTGAGGGTCTCTATGTTTTAACAATTTGTTCTTAAAAAACAAATATTAAAAAATCCACATGAGTTTGACTCTCTAAGTTGTATTTGTTTTCAAACTAATCTTAAAACATAAAAGGGGCATCTCAGGAATAATTAAATAAAATCATACTTGGGGCGCCTGGGTGGCTCAGTCAGTTGAGCATCCAACTCTTGATTTCGGCTCAGGTCATGATCTCAGGGTCATGGGATTGAGTCCTGAGCCAGACTCTGCACTGAGTGTGGAGTCTGCTTAAGTTTCTCTCTCTCTCTCTCTCTCTCTCTCTCTCTCTCTCTCTCTCTCCCTCTGCTTCTCTCCCCTGCTCATGTGTGTTCTCTCTCAAATAAATAAATAAATAAATATTCTTAAATTTTTTTTTATTTATTATTTTGAGACAGAGAAGGGGAAGGGGAAAGGGCAGAGAGAGAAGTGGGAGAGAGAATCTGAAGTGGGCTCTGTGCTGACAGCAGAGAGCCTGATGTGGGGCTTGAACTCACTAGCTGTGAGATCATGACCTGGGTCGAAGCTGGATGCTTAACTGGCTGAGCCACCTAGGTGGCCCAAATAAACATCATTCTTAACCATGTAAAAGGTTCATAGAAATGCATCAGTTTCTATTTTAGAACCAGAATGAAAGCCTTTTACTTATAGTCCTGTAGACCAAACACATTCTTCTAGACCTTTTTGTACACGATGTTATGCCCTTCTTTTTTTAAAAAAATTTTAATTAAAACATTAAAAAAAATGTTTATTTATCTTTGAGAGACAGAGTGAGACAGAGCATGAGCAGGGGAGGGCCAGAGAGAGAGGGAAGACACAGAATCAGAAGCATATGCCCTTAATTTCTTTCTCCTTTTTTGTACACAGGTCAAACTCCTGCTCATTTTTCAGGTTGTGGCACAGAGGTCACTTCTTCTTTGAAGACTTTTTTGAATCCACCTAGCACAGCTTGGCCCCTCTTCCTTCGGTTCTGCATCCTCTGCTCTTAGCATGCACGTGCATTGAGTATTGAAACAGTATCTGCAATTTACTGTCTACATTAACATGACTTTATTATTCCATTGCCTTTGACATAACTTCAATCTTTCATGAGACTCCTTCCCAGGAAGATACAACTTTTAAAAAACTTTTTCATTCCAAGGTCTTCCAGATAGTTCTGTCAGCTCATTAATAGAAACCATCTGTGGACAGTTTACATCAGACTCTGAAATCCCTCACCTCAACACTCTTGCATTGCTGTGCCCACTAATTCTAAGCCATTACATCGTGATTCCTACTCAGTAGTAATCAAGCCTCCACACTGAAAGACCTGCCTTAAATCAGACTTCAAAATCTCAAAAAATATCCTGACTTTGTCCTTCCCTCTCCAGGACATTACTAAGACTCTGCTGACCCAGTGTTCTCTGTCACCATGGTAAGTAATTAACTATGCTTTGTTTTATCAGTAGATGCTTTGGTGATAATTTGGGGAACCTGCACTTGAGACCATCCTTGCCCAAGTTACTATGTCTGGTACTTGATTGTGGTTCTCTCTTTTCATTACTCTGTACTCCCCTGCCTATCCTGGAGTCGTATGTTTAACAAAGAGCATGGGAAAGAAAGAAGCATCTTTTGGCAAAATGGACTTTGTGAAATGGGGAGGAAGTTGATATCTTGATGCATCAAAAACATCTTGCTTGACTAGACTCAAACTTGACTGGTGCTTTTCTAAGTCTTCCCTGCCCAAGTTTTAATGACCCCCATGTTCTAGCTTTGGTTCATCCATCTAACTGTATTTCCTGCACATTCTTCACTCCAAAGAGCCATTCTTCCCCTTGGTCCATGCTCTTACGTACCCATAGGTATTCATGTGTTCTGTTTCCTGTGCTAGGAATACTTTCCCCCTTACATTATGCTAATAAACCTTACCTCAAATTTGAGGCTGAATTAGTTCCAATTCTCTATGAACGCTTTACCGTCTTCTTCACTACATTCTTTTCTCTCTTTTCTTTTAATCTTTATTAATACTTGTGTAGTTAGCACCTTACTATTGTTTGGTGCTATTTTCCCATGATTGATATTTATTGAAGTTACTTTTGAAATCTTGAATTTAGGCACAAGACACCATCTTCATCCATTCACTTATTTACCTAATGTTTTAGAAACCTGCTTTTGGTAATGTACTGTGATAGGTCCTGGGGGTGCAGCAATGATTAAAACAGTAACCTAATGCATTTGGGGGGAATCCCCAAGTTCCTTAACACAAGGCCAACTAAAATATCAATGTATGACTAATTCTTTCAGCTGATAGCCCTCCAGTCCTCTTCATATTAGTCAAAGCATATATAGACCCATAGAGAAGTGGATCAATATGTTGTACCAGTTTTGTTGCATATTTTGTCAACCTTGCTAAAAAGAAACTTACTATAGACAAACCTAACATCATTTCTGAGCTATTACTATGATTGCTGACAAATATTGATTATTCAGAGTAATAAACAGTGACAAAAAGATGAAATTAAATTAACCTAAATTATACAAACTGTTATAGGATTTTGAATGTTGGCTGGTGAAGGGGACAGAGAGAACCAATAAAGGGCAGGGGATATTTAGTTGGACAAACTGAAGGCTGAGTTGCCTTCAACAAGGATGCTAAGTCTCCAAAACATTATTCACGAGGGCAGTGCCCAAGAGAACAGTATTCTAGCTAGCTATGGCATTCCTTCAGGGCTGTTTTATTGGGATCTCTAGGTGGTGGACATACTTGTAATAAGTGGGCGGTTCTAGCAGATTTCCCAAGGGTATGTCTTCTTTGAAACAGTGATTTTACAGGCTCTGCTTCTCACCCCTGGGAGAAAGGGGCAGGCAAAGGGGAGCTGTCTGGTGTGTTGTTGAAATCTAACCACATGAAGGCAAGAGTGAGGAGGACTCTAGACCTTTCAGGGAAGACAGATTATCAATCTGGAAAAGAAGGCAGAACTGTATTTTCTCTCTCTTTCTTAAAGTTTATTTATTTATTTTGAGGCGGGGAAGGGCAGAGAGAGGAGAGAGAGATTGAATCCCAAGTAGGATCCACTTTCAGCACAGAGCCTGAGGCAGGGCTCGATCCCACAAACTGTTAGGTCATGATCTGAGCTGAAATTGAGAGTTGGACACTTAACCCACTGAGCCACCCAGGTACCCCAGAGCTGTATCCTTTAGAAGAAATTGATTTGGAGGGAATGGAAGAAGTTCTTAGTAAGCATGCCATATCCAAGGCTGTCTTGTATTAGGGTAGCAAGACTATTGGTAACCTCACAGGCATGGTGCTGGCGTGTTTATTTCCATACATACAGTCAGGCTTGGCAGAATTGGCTCTATCTCTGAGTAGGGCAGAGGTAGATCCACATGTCAAAAGTTTTTCATACAGAGGCAGTACGGAAGGAAGGGAAGGGGTGAACCTGGGGTCAGCTGGCACAGACATTTGGAACAACTGTGTAGTCCCTTTCTAATTTTTCTCCTTCAACGCTACTAGAATAGCTTACATTATTTTGTCTTTTTCTCATTTGGGAGGTAGAGAAATTAATTAGCTGTGAAATGACTCAAGGCAGAAACAAATATCAAATATGAAGGAAAAGCAAGATGAATAAATACAAATGAATTGGATAGCCAATTCCTGAATATTCAAGGCAAGAAAATCACAGGAATTATTTCTGAAAATGAAATGCCATACTGATGAAAGATCAGGTGGTTTCATGAGAATTTGGAGCAGTCTTCATGTGGGTCCCCCACATCCCCTGCAACTTACAAATAGAGTATTTAATTTAAGGCAACGTAATACATAGTGAAGATCAATATACAATCATTGAAGCAGAAATTATTGGAGGAAAACAGTGCAAATTGAAGTATTCAGAAGAAAATGAGTATTACAATTTGCCTATCATTGTATATGAACCTATTAAAACATAATTTGCAACTTTCATCTGCTAGAATATTATTCCCTCACAAACAGGTATTGGCATCAATTCAGACACATTAACTATGTTCCGAGCAGTGTTAATTTATTTTTTCTCGTATCCCCAATTACCATAGTATATTCATTTTGATTTAAAAACCCAGAGCACAGCTTAATTTTAACAAATAATTTAATTTAAAAGAATTATTTATTGAATTTTACTAAATTGCATTTTTTCCACTGAGTACAGCTATATAAAGTTGAATTATTAAACTTTGCTTCTTATTATTCCTGGCTTTTTCCCCCTTAGGACTTTTTCACTCTTCTATCTGAAAGAAACAATCCTTCATTCATTTCCTTATTATACATGTTTTAACTGTAACTGAGCAGAACACAGGTATCCAAGAAGCAGATTTATTTAGAGGACAGATACTAATCCAGTTACTGAGAAATTAAACTGATGAATCCGTTCCTAATCCTGATAAACTCTGTGCTTTAACACATGTTGGCCATGTGTATAATTTTCTTCTTGAGGTCATTTATATTGTCAATACCTGCACTATCTGTTTTTTCTTACCAGAGATAGACTCTAATGAGGTGAAATATAAGGCATTCCTGGAAGGACTGCGCTCTGGGTACAAAGAGAAGATTGCCCATTGCAAGCCCTTCTTTCTATTTCTGGAAGATGGCTGTGAGATCTCAAAAATAGTAAGAACTCAGGTTGGTTAGGCCACTGACTCTTGATTTCAGCTCAGGACGTGATCTCATGGTTCTTGGGATCGATCCGTGCGTTGGGCTCTGCGCTAATTGCCTAGGGCCTGTTTGTAATTCTCTCTCTCTCTCCTTCTGCCCCTCCCTGCTCACCTGCGCTCTTTCTCTCTCTCAAAAACAAACAAACAAACAAACAAACATCAAAACAAACAAACAAACAAACATTAAAAAAGATAGTAAGAGCTCTTTGTGACTTGATTTCTCCAGTCTTATAGGCGGTACAATATATTTCAGAATTCATTTTGCACTAGTAGAAATTTGAAGATGATATGCAAGAGTTAATTGATAATTTCTGTAGAAACTGTTCCTAGTTTTGATGAAGATATTCTTTTTTTTTTAATTTTAATTACAGTTTAGTTAACATATAGTGTTATATTAGTTTCAGGTACGGTACAGTGATTCAACACTACCATATGTCACCCCGTGCTCATCACAAGTGCACTCCTTAATCCCCATCACCCATATAGCCCATCCCCTGCCCACCTCCCATCCAGCAACCTTCAGTTTGTTCTCTATAATTAAGAGTCTGTTTCTTGGTTTGTCTCTCTCTCTCTTTTTTCTTTGCTCAGTTGTTTTGTTTCTTAAATTCCACATGAGTGAAATCATAAAGTATTTGTCTTTCTCTGACTTAGCTTAGCATTATACTCTCTAGCTCCATCCATGTTGTTGCAAATGGCAAGATTTCATTCTTTTTTTATGTCTGAATAATATTCTGATATATATATATATATATATATATATATATATATATATATATATGCATGCCACATCTTCTTTATCCATTCATCAGTTGATGGACACTTGAAATGCTTCCATATCTTGGCTATTGTAAACAATGCAGCTATAAACATAAGGGTGCATGTATCCTTTCTAATTAGTGTTCTTTTTTTTTTTTTTTTTTTTTTTTTTTTAGGTAAATACTCAGTAGTGCAACTGCTGGATCATTAGATAGTTCTATTTTTAGCTTTATGAGGAACCTCCATCCATACTGTTTTCCACAGTGGCTGCACCAGTTTGCATTCCCACTAACAGTGCTAGAAGGTTCCTTTTCCTCGACATCCTCACCAACACCTGTTGTGTATTGTGTTGTTGATGTCAGTCATTCTGACAGGTGTTAGGTGATAGCTGATTGTTATTTTGATTTGCATTTTCCTTGATGATGAGTGATATTGAGCATTTTTTCATGTGTCTGTTAGCCATCTGTATATCTCTGGAGAAACGTCTGTTCATGTCTTCTGCCCATTTTTTAATTGGAGTATTTGTTTTTTGGTTGTTGAGTTTTATAAGTTCTTTGTATATTTTGGATACCAATCCTTTATCGGATAAGCCTTTTGCTAATATCTTCTTCCATTTCATAGGTTGCCTTTTAGTTTTGTTGATTGCTTTGCTGTGATGAAGATTTTTATTTTGATGTAATCCCAATATCTTATTTTTGCTTTTGTTTCCCTTGCCTCAGGAGACACATCTAGAAAAAAGTTGCTACAGCTGATGTCAAAGAAGTTACTGCTTGTGTTCTCTTTTAGGATTTTTATGGTTTCAGGTCTCACATTTTGGTTTTTCATCCATTTTGAATTTGTTTTTGTGTATGGTGTAAGAAAGAAGGAAAGAAGGAAAGAAAGAAAGAAAGAGAAGAAAGAAAGAAAGAGAAGAAAGAAAGAAAGAAAGAAAGAAAGAAAGAAAGAGAGAGAGAAAGAAAGAAAAAGAAAGTGTATGGTGTATGCATTTGCACCAGTTTGCATATTGCTGTCCAGTTTTCCTAACACCATTTGTTGAAGAGACTGTATCTTTTTCCCATTGGATATTCTTTCCTGCTTTGTTGAAGATTAATTGACCCCATAGTTGTGGGTTTATTTCTGGACTTTCTGTTCCATACATCTAGGTGTCCATTTTTGTGCCAGTACTGTACTGTTTTGATTACTACAGTTTTGCAATATAACTTGAGGTGTGGAATTGTGATGCCTCCCACTTTGCATTTCTTTTTCAAGATTCCTTTGGCTATCAGGGGTCTTTTGCTGTTCCATACATATTTTAGGATTGTTTGTTCTAGCTTGGTGAAAAATGCTGTTGGTATTTTGACAGGGATGCATTAAATGTGTAGATTGCTGTGGATAGAGTAGACGTTTTAACAATATTTGTTCTTCCAGTCCATGAGCATGGAATATCTTTCCATTTATTTGTGTCTTCTTCAATTTCTTTTATCAGTTTTTATAGTTTTAAGAATACAGATGTTTCACTTCTTTGGTTAGGTTTATCCTTAGGTATCTTATTTTGGGGGTAATTGCAAATGAGATTGTTTTGTTAATTTCTCTTTCTGTTGCTTCATTATTGGTGTATAGAACTGCAACACATTTTTGCACATTGATTTGTATCCTGCGACTTTACTGAATTTGTTTATCAGTTTCTGGCAGTTTTTTTGGTGGAGTCTTTAGGGTTTTCTGTGTATAGTGTCATGACATCTGCAAACAGTGGAGGTTTTACTTCTTCCTTACAGACTTGGATGCCTCTTATGTCTTTTTGTTGTCTGATTGCTGTGGTTCAGATTTGTAGTACAATGTTGAATACAAGTGGTGAGAGTGGGCATTCTTGTCTTGTTCTTGACTTTAGGGGGAAAGCTCTCAAATTTTCCCCTTTGAGTATGATGTTCACTGTGGGTTTTTCATCGATGGGCTTTATTATTGTGAGGTATGTTCTCTTTAAATCTACTTTGTTGAGGGCTTTTATCATGAATGGATGTTGTACTTTGTCAAAGGCTTTCCTGCATCTTTTGAGATGATAGTATGACTTTTATCCCTTCTCTTATTGATGTGATGTATCATGTTGATTGATTTGCGAATAGCAAAGCACACCTGCATCCTGGGAATAAATCCCACTTGATCATGGTGAGTGTTTTTAAAAATATATTGTTGGATTCTGTTTGCTTGTATTTTGTTGAGGATTTTTGCATCTGTGTTCATCAGAGATACAGGCCTATAATTCTCTTTTTTTTGGGGGTGTCTTTATCTGATCTTGGTATTAGGGTGATATTTGTTTCATAGAATGAATTTCAATATTTTCCTTCTATTTTTTGGAAGAGTTTGAGTAGAATAGGTATTAACTTTTCTTTAAATGTTTGGTAGAATTCACCTGTGAAGCCATCTGGTCCTGGAGTTTTGTCTGTTGGGAATTTTTTGATTACTGATTCAATCTCCTTGCTGGTAATTGGTCTGTTCAAATTTTCTGTTTCCTCCTGCTTCAGTTTTGGTAGGTTATATGTTTCTAGGAATTTACCATTTATTCTGGGTTGTCTAATTTGTTGGCATATAGTTTGTCATAATATTCTCTTACAGTTCTTTGTATTCCTGTGTGTTCATTGTTATTTATCCTCTCTAATTTGTGATTTGCTTTATTTGAATTCTCTCTCTCCTCTTTCTTTCTTTCTTGCTTGATTTCTTGATTTCTTGTTCTTTCTTTCTTTCTTTCTTTCTTTCTTTCTTTCTTTCTTTCTTTCTATGAGTCTGGCTAGAGGTTTATCACTTTTGCTTATTTTTTCAAACAACCAGCTCCTGGTTTCATTGATCTGTTCTGTTGGTTTTTAGTCTCTATATCATTTATTTCTGCTCTAATCTTTATTATTTTCTTATTTCTGATGGTTTTGAGTTTTGTTTGTTGTTCTTTTTCTAGCTCCTTTTCGTGTTAAGTTAGGTTGTTTATTTGAGATTTTCTTGCTTCTTGAGGTATGCCTGTGTTGCTATAAACTTCCCTCTTAGAACTGCTTTTGCTGCATCTCAAAGGTTTTGGAACATTGCATTTTCATTTTCATTTGTTTCCATGTAATTTTTATTCTTTTATTTCCTGGTTGACCCATTCATTGTTTAGTAGCATATTGTGTGACCTCCATGTATTTCTGGTCTTTCCAGAGTTTTTCTTGTGGTTGACTGCTAGTTTTTAGCATTGTGGTAAGGAAAGATGAATGGTATGACTTAGATCTTCTTGAATTTGTTGAGGCTTGTTTTGTGGGCTAAGATGTGATCTATTCTGGAGAATGTTCCATGTGCACTTGAAAAGAATTCTGCTGTTTTAGGATGAAACGTTCTGAATATATCTGTTAAAATTTCTGGTTCAGTGTGTCATTCAAAGCCATTGTTGTCTTGTTGATTTTGTGTTTGGATGATCTGTCCTTTGACTTAAGTGGTTGTTAAAGATCCCTATTATTATTTATTATCATTGATTAGTTGCTTTATATTTGTTATTAACTGTTTTATGTATTTGGGTGCTTTCATGTTGGGTGTACATATATTTATAATTGTTATATCATCTTGGATTGTCCCCATTATTATCACATATTATCCTTTTTGTCTCTAGTTATAGTCTTTGCTTTATTTATTTATTTATTTATTTATTTTCTTTTTACAGTCTTTGTTTTAAAGTCTGTTTTGTCCAGTATAAGTATTACTAAGCTGGCTTTCTTTTGACATCCATTAGCATGATAAATTTTCTCCATTCCTTCACTTTCAATCTGCAGGTATCTTTAGGTCTAAAATGAATCTCTTATGGGCAATATATAGATGGATCTTGTTTTTATTATTTTTTTTAATCTATTCTGTACCCTGTATCTTTTCATTGGAGCATTTAGTCCATTTACATTCACAGTAATTATTGATAGATATGTATTTATTGCCATTTTGTTACTTGTTTTGTGGTTGTTTTTGTAGTTTTTCTCTGATCCTTTCTTCTCTTTCATGGTTTTCTGGGTTTTTTTTTATACTTGGGTTCCTTACTTTTTATTTTTTGCATATCTATTATTTTTTTCTATTTGCATATTTGCCTATTTCTATTTCTATTTGCATACCTATTATATCTATTATGTTTTTCTATTTGTGGCTACCATTTGGCTTATATATAGCATCTTCTGTATATAGCAGTCTATATTAGACTCATGGTTGCTGAATTTTGAAGTCATTCTTTGCTCCTCTGCCCTCCACGTTTCAGATATTTGGTATCATCTTTTATATCCTTTAATTTTGTGCCTCTCTTGACTCATTTTTACAGATATACTTATTATTTGTTTCTTTTTACTTTTGTGTTTCATATTTTTCTTACTCTACTTATGGTTTTTGTTTTCCACTCACAGAGTCCCTCTTTACATTTCTTGTGGGACAGGTTTAGTGGTCATGAATGCTTTTAACTTTTGTTTTGTCTGGGACATGCTTTATCTCTCCTTCTATTCTGAATGATAACCTTGCTGGATAGAGTATTCTTCGCTGCAGATGTTTCCCTTTCAGCACTTTGGATACATGATGACACTCTTTTGGCTTGCAAAATTTCTGCTGAAAAATCAGCTGATAGCCGAATGTGGTTTCCCCTTGCATGTAACTATCTTCTCTAACAACCTTTAAAATTCTTCATCACTATTTACTATTTTAATTACTATGTGTCTCAGTGTAGACCTCCTTGGGTTGAATTTGTTGGGAGATCTCTGTACCTCCTCACTCTAATTATTTGTTTCTGTCCCCAGATTTGGAAACTTTTTAGCTATTACTTCTTCAAACACATTTTTTTGCCCTCTCCAACTCTTCTCTTTTCCTATAATGTGAATGTTATTACACTTGATGGAGTCACTGAGTTCTCTAAGTCTGTTCTCATTCTGCAGTATTTGTCTCTCACCTGTTCAGCTTGATTGTTTTCCATGACTCTATCCTCCAGGTCACTGATATGTTCCTCCGCTTCCTGTAACCTACTTATTCCACCTCATGTGTTTGTAATTTCATTTACTGAGTTCTTCATTTGTGCTGTATTATTTTTTACCTCTCTGTTAAGGGTCTCACTGATGTCCTCTACCCTTTTCTGAAGTCTGGTGAGTGTCTTGATGACCATTACTTTAAATTCTGTATCAGGGGTATTACTTATTTTCCTTTCACTTAGATCTCCTGCTGTGATTTTGTCCTGTTCTTTCATCTGGGACATATTTCCCCGTCTCCTCATTTTGTGCACCTGTCTGTGTCTGTTTCTGTGTGTCAGGAAACTCAGCTATGTCTTCTGCTCTTAAAGGTAGTGGCCTCATGTGGAATCCTGTAGCGCTCTGCAGTGTAGTGTCCCCTATTCACCAGAACCTGGCACTACAGGGGAGTCTCCTATGTGTGTTGCTTGTGTCCTGCTGTTTAGTCAGAGCCACTTTTCCTTGCAGTCCAGACATCTGTACTAATTCTTTGTTGTGGGCTGTGCTTGCTTACTGTAGTGGTAGTGAGACCCATGCTCTGAGGGGTCATGATAGCAGAAGGGCTCGGGGGTTGGGGCAGCGGCGTTGGCAAAATTTGCACTGAGCCACTGGTCCCAGACGGGATCCCCCGCAGCCCGCTAGCTGCCTGGGCCTCGGCACGTGGTGGTAGTGGTGGCAGCCGGGGTCATGTGGCATCTGTGCACACGGCAGTTGGGCAGGGTACACGCATGGGGTTAACAAAATTTTGCATTGAGCCCAGGGCTGAGGCCAGCAGGCTTCGAGTGGGTGAGTTCTCAGGACAACTCGTGGGCTGCATGCCCTGCTAGCAGGTTAGGTAGCAAACGTCTGTGCCGCGGGGCCTCCCATAGCATTATGCTGGGGGTTGGGGGAAGAAGATGGCAACTGCCAGCTTCTTTGTTCCCAGAGAAGTCCCCACACACACTCTGAAATCAGTATAAGCTGATCTCTCTCCCGTTGTGCAAGCTGTGGCTTCTATGTTGCCCGCTTTCAGGCTGTTTTCTCTTTAAAGGCAGGACTCTGCTATCATTAGCTGTTGTTCACCCTCTGGGCTTGCCCGGTGCTGAGTCAGCTGACTTTTAAAGGTCCAGGCTCTGAGTCTCCCTGGTTATACAAACTCATAGAATTCAGCCCCTCTGGTTTTCAAGGCCAAATGTTATAGGGATTCATTTTCCCTGTGTGGGCTCCCTGGTGCTTTCCCCCTCTCTGCGACCCAGCTCCTTCCCTCTTGCAGGCAGCTCCCAGCCACTCTTTCTCTTTTTCCTAACCTCTACCATGTGGCTTCTTCTCTACATTTAGTAGTGGCATTCGTTCTGCCAGTCTTTGGGTGACTCTTTTACTCAGATGTGAGTGAAACCTGATTGCAGACGTGGGATGAGGTGAGCTTAGGGTCCTCCTACTCTGCCATCTTGAACCCCCTCTTTGATGAAGATATTCTATTATAAAACTTCATCTTGTTCTCGGGTAATATAACTGCAATCTTAGAGTCAGCTGGAATACTAAGCTTATTTTTAGAACATAAAAAACCAGGGGCGCCTGGGTGGCTCAGTCGGGTGAGCGTCTGACTTCGGCTCAGGTCATGATCTCACCTTGAGTTTGAGCCCCGTGTTGGGCTCTGTGCTGGAGCACAGCTCAGAGCCTGGAGCCTACTTTAGATTCTGTGTCTCCCTCTCTCTCTGCCCTTCCCCCCTCTCTCAAAAATAAATGAACATTGAAAAAAAATTTTTAAAAAGACTAAAAAACCACATACCTATATTTACTGTGACTTAAAAAAGAACTTTGTTCAACTGAATAATTTTCTGTAGAAATCATGGAAAAGAGCTTTTTAAAATGACTACTCAAATAATTATTACCTGTTTTGAGCTTGTATAACCATAATGCTACTAGAGTATAAAGTGAAAAAAATTACGAGAAAAGCAATGATCATTTATGTTTGCAGTAATCAAGCTAACAAAAATTTCACCGATGGAACAGATTGGTTTAGAAAGTAGCTGGTTTAAGGGCACCTGGGTGGCTCAGTTGTTTAAGTGTCAGATGCTTGATATTGGTTCAGGTCATGATCTGAGGGTCCTTGGATCAAGCCCTGTATCAGGCTCCTCTCTGAGCATGGAGCCTGCTTAAGATTCTCTCTCTCTCTCTCTCTCTCTCTCTCTCTCTGCCCCCTCTCCTTCTGTCTCTTTCCCCTGCTTGTGCACGCTCTTTCTCTGTCTAAAATTTTTTTTAAAAATTTTAAAAAAATTAAAAAAAGAAACTAGCTGATTTAATATCAATATTATTATTATTATTATTATTATTATTATTATTATAACACAAGAGGATGCATTAAATACTAAATATGGCACATACTGGGTGGAGGAAAATACTCCAAATGAGGCAAAATGACTCTTCTAATACCCTTGGGTTGTAATCTTAGGCAGGTGTAGTCTAGCTCAACGAAGGCGGTGCATCCTAGCTTTTAGTTATCAGAGAACAATGTGGGCTCTCTTTTTGAGTTGGGTAACTCTGGTGTTTGGGAGTGTAAAACGAGCATGGATGACTGCTAGGTTTGTTTTAGAATGGATTCATCCATTTGGAATGGAATGGGTTAGGTACCCATTCCATCTCCGGGTGAGATTGTTCACCCGGAGAACCTAATATGTTTTCATCAACGCCTGGGTGGTTATGCTGCTGATTTGTACAACACCAGCAAATAAAACTCAAGACACGTTCTATCTTGGTCTATTGCCACAGTCTCTGTGTACTGTGAGCATGGCTGCTTTGTTACTATAAGTGTAACTTAGGGAGGGAACGGCTTAGAAGCTCTGCCTGTGGTAGGGAGAGGCAAGATGTTAGAGCCAGGGCATTGACGGTGGCACAAGAATAGTCATAAAACTCCTGATCACTCTTTCCTAGTCCTGATTAAACTGAATGTTGATGGGGTGATTAAGGTCCCTTCTCAACTTTTAGGACATCTGCTGCCACCAAATGTTAGTGCCTCATAAGCATTATGTAGTAATAAAAGATGGGAAGCTTAAACTCTTCTTGTTGAATATCTGTGAAGAGCAAGTAAATTTTATCTTTAAGTTTTGTGTCTCCTACCTCTAATACATCATTAAATGCTGTCTTAAAGGTTTATTTATTTATTTATTTTGAGCAAGAGAGAGAGAGAGAGAGAGTAAGAGTGGGGAAGAGACGGGGGTGGGGGGGGGGCAGAGGATCTCACGTGGGCTCTGCACTCACAGCAGCGAGCCCGATGTAGGGCTCAAACTCATGAACCATGAGATTGTGACCTGAGCTGAAGTTGGATGCTCATTTGGCCGAGCCACCCAAGCCCCCCTTCGAAGCCCTTATTAGAAAACAATAGAGAGTCATTTGTCAATAGGTCAAGGTCAGTAAGTTTAGAAAGTTCTATCCTTTTTACCTCCTAAAGCCACTGACAGCATTGTAGACCAATATGGTAGAGCGAGAGAGGATTTTGAAGGAAGATGGATGTCGTTCAGACTCTGTCTGTCACTTGCTAAATGTGGGACCTTGCTGGAGTTAGTCTTTCCATGTGTCAGTGTCCTCACCTATAAAAGAAAGATACTAGAACATAGTTTATAGTGTTGTTATACCTGGCATATAGGCATTAGGAAGTAAGTGGTGTAGAATGTGGGATTTGTTGGAGGGATTTCGCTTCAGACAACTGAGAGATCTCATTAAAGGGTTTATGTACAGGGTCGCCTGGGTGGCTCAGTCGGTTGAGCATCCGACTTCCGCTCAGGTCCTGATCTCGCGGTCTGTGATTTCGAGCCCCACGTGGGGCTCTGTGCTGACAGTTCAGAGCCTGGAGCCTGCTTTGGATTCTGTGTCTCCCTCTCTCTCTGCCTCTCCCCACTCATGCTCTGTCTCTCTCTCTCTGTCAAAAATAAACATTAAAAAAAAAAGTTTATGTACAGTTTTTGTCCCTGTGTTGGGCGCTGCAGCTTGGAGCCGGCAGGATTGGCAATTAGGAAGAGGGACGGACTGGGAGCAGGGGAGAGTAAGCACAAACTGGGATGGCAAGGCCAGGCTGGAGCCTGCAAACAGGAAATGGAGCCCATAAGGGTCTCTCATGGCTTCTAAGTCTCCAACTTCAATGAGGTGGGTGACCCCGGGGGGCCGGTGGCAGCCATCCTCCCAGAGCAAAAGAGGTCCCCAGCCCCCAGTGGGAGAAAAGGAGAGAGGGCATCTGGAGGCATCTGGAGGGATTGTGGCCTGGTCGTGGCCTCACTCCAGGACCAGTCAGCAGATTAGTGGCCCTGCGTGGGCTGCAGCAGTCCTTGCAAGGGTGCGTGGGCCCTGCACCAGTCTTCGGGGGTGAAAGCCACGTGGTGGTTGTCTCCCTCCCACTTTCCAATTCTCATGTAAAATGTCTCTTGTGGTCTGTGTGAATCTGGAAGCATGTAGGAAAAGGGATTCTAGCATTCACACTTTCCGTGAGCTAAACTGACATAGAACAAAGCCAGCCCGGGATCTACTGTTATTAAAAATTCTTTCCGGGGGTCTCTGGGTGGCTCAGTTGGTTAAGCATCTGACTCTTGATTTCCTCTCAGGTTGTGATCTCACGGTCCTGAGATCGAGCCCTGTGTAGGGCTCAGTGCTGTACGTGGAGCCTGCTTGGGATTCATTCTCTCCCCCCCCACCCCCCCCCCCACTTGCTCATGTGTGCTCTCTCTCTCAAATAAACTTAAAAAAAATTAAAAATTATTTCCAGAAGTTCTGTTAATTGCCCAGCCTATTCTGATGCTTTGTATGCAGTTACCGTTTCAGTTGCTCTTGGGACTCGGAGCTCAACAGTGAAATTTTCTTCTTTTCAATAAGTTTACCTCTGTATCAGTGTTCTCAGCCAAGGTGATTTTCCTCCCAGGGGGCATGTGGGTCTGTCACAATGGGAGGGAGTGCTACTGGCATCTAGTGGGTATGGGTCAGGGGTGCTAAGTGTCCTATAATGCACTGAACAGGTCTCCCACAACAAAGAATTACTCAGCTCAAAATGTCAGTAGTGCTGAGATTGAGAAACCCTGGTGAACAGTTACCTTCTCACCTATCCCTATGGTTTTGGAGGAAGAAGTATTTCTTTCCTAAAGTCAGTTCCTTCACCTTTGCTTTTTGTTCTCATCGCCTCTAACCTTTCAAGAACCCCATTCAGCCTCCTCTCTATCCGTTTTATTGCACAGATTTAACCTATTAAAACAATCACATTTGCTCCCCCTTAGATCTTGCAAATTACCACGCACTTACTACCTCTTTCTTTAATTAGCAAACTCTAATTGAATGAGTCATGTTGGTTACTCATTTCCTCCATACCTCTAGCCGTCTGGCGCCTCTCAGCACAAGTTTTCTGTTTTAACTTAGTAATGAGCTTAATCTGGCCAAATTTGTGGATTTTTTAAAACAAAATTAATTCACTTTCCAGTCAATTTCTTTTCATTTTCTGTATATACTTGTCTTTAAATTCTCAGGGGCGCCTGGGTGGCTCAGTCGGTTAAGCGTCGACTTCAGCTCAGGTCACGATCTCACAGTCCGTGAGTTCGAGCCCCGCGTCGGGCTCTGGGCTGATGGCTCAGAGCCTGGAGCCTGCTTCCGATTCTGTGTCTCCCTCTCTCTCTGCCCCTCCCCCGTTCATGCTCTGTCTCTCTCTGTCTCAAAAATAAAATAAACGTTAAAAAAAAAAATTAAATTCTCTCCTAACCCACCCTCCACAGTCATCATGTCAAACTTTTAAACCCCTGGTTATATAACAAAAATTCTCTAGACAGTGTCTCCAAGGACTTGCGTGTTGCTAAATCCCATGGACGCTTCTTAGCCCTTTTCTTACTCATCTGCTCGGCCAGGATTAGACACTTTTGATCACTCCTTCATTGAAACAGTTTCTTTACTTGGCTTAGCACAATCCTCTGGTTTTTCTCCTACCAACTCCTTCTCCTCTTCTTGTAGACCTTTTAATTTTGAGGGCTCTTGTGACTCTGTGTTTGAACCTTTTCTATTTTGTATTTACTGTCCGGTTCTGATGATTTCCTCCAGTCATATCCACTAGATGGTATTTCTATACTGATAACCCCAAATTTATAGCTGTCATTGGCTGTAGATGCTCATCTCTGGACTCCCATATTCAATTCAATTATCTTTCCAAATCTCTGCTCATGTTTTAAACAAATGGAAATATCAATCTATTACACTAAGAACTGAGCTCCTGGTACTTTCCTATAAACTTATCTCAGGAAATGTCAACTCCATCCTTCCAGTTATCCAAACCCAAAGTTTGGAAATAATCCCCGACTCTTCTCTCTCACAAAATATGTACAACCAGTCAGAAAATATGGTCAGTTCTGTCTCCAACGTATACCCAGAATCCAACCACTTTTCAGGACCTGTAGTGCTGGACCACTGCACATAATTTCTAGACCAATGTGCTGTTCTTGTCACCTATGTTTCTCCAGTCCCCAACTGTTGCACCTCTCTGCTCATGCTCAATCTCTTGAGCACTGGCAAAATGGTCTCCAGCCACACCTTGGCCTTCCCTCTCGAGCACGCTTTCATACCAATGAATCTCCTGATTTTAGCAACTTTTGCAATCCAGACAGTCTGGGAATTTCCCAAATTGTCAAATCCTGGTTCCTTTTTGCTTAATGATTCTTTCCTCGATTTACCTCTTTCCTCTAGCATTTTAGCATAAGCAGCAAAAAGAAACCGAGCTGCATTTTCGGTGCTTGGCTTGACTCACAAGTTCTTTTTCCCGTGCAACGTTAGGTTACAGTTCAGTGAGGCAAGCTCCCTGACACTCTATTACAAGGACTGCCTTTCCATTTTCCAGCAGCACGTTTCTCATTTTCTTCTGAGCCTCTGAGCAGCACCTTGAGTGGTCATATTTCTTACAACGTTTTGTTTATGGCAATATATGTATTCTCTAAGATGATCCAGTCTTCCTCTATCGTGCTTCTCATTTCTTTCTGAGTGGTCACGAGCATTGTCTTTAATGTTTGTGTTTCAACCAACAGTCCATTTAGAGCAATCTAGGCTTTATTTATCATGTGCCTCAAACTTCTTTCAGCCATTGTCTATTACCAATTCCAAAGCCTCTTCCACGGTTTTAGGTATTTGTTATAGCAGCACCCAACTTCTTGGTGCCAGAATCTGTATTAGTTTTCTGTGGCTGATAAAACAAATCACCAAAAACTTGGTGGCTTAGAACTGCAGCACTTTTTCCGCTTGTAGTTCAGAGGTCAGAAGTCAGAAGTCAGTATCATTGGGTCAAAATCAAGGTGTCAGCAGGGCTGTGTCCACTTTGTGGCCCTAGGGGAGAATAATTTCCTTGTCTCTTCCGGCTTTTGGTGGACACCAGTATTCGTTGGCTTGTGGGATCACCCTAATCCTCAAACCTCTCTCTGCTCTATCTCTATATTGCCTTCTCTTCTCTGTGTGTAAAATCTCTGTTTGCTTCCCTTTCCCAATTTATGAACACAGGTAATCTATGACATCCCCCAACCCAGTTCTAAAAAACTTTCCTGCCCATTTTTTTCAGTGGAATTGAGTTCAGATTGGTCTTTCTTCCCTATTGCAACAGCCTTGAATTAAGTCTTCCCTGCCTGTTTAACTTTGTCCGGTGCAGTGATTTTGACAGTGGTTTCATACACTAACCATCACCCTTTAACCATCTCTATCATGAGTACAATATGAATGTAAACGTGATATTACTTTTAGTGGGGCCTGCGTGGTTCAGCTGGTTGGGAATCTGTCTCTTGGTTTTGGCTCAGGTCATGATCCCAGGATCGTGGGATTGAGTCCCATGTTGGGCTCTGAGCTGAGCTTGGATCTGCTTAAGATTCTCTCTGTCTCCCCCTGCCTCTCTCCCCCAACTCATGCTCTCTCTCTCTAAAATAAAAAAAATTTTTTTAAAGTGATACTACTTTTAGAAAAAATAATTAAATAACCCTTTGTTTTCATTGACCCTAAATTATGACCTCCTTATGCTTAGAAAAGCATGAGAATATGACTCTCAATCTCTTCTTGCTGGATATGTCCTCTTTCCTCATCTCATTTTCATAAAGCTCCTGATCTATTGATCAGCATATTGATAATCATACCCCAGTTTTGCTTATTTTCCTCGCTTGAGGCTGTTAAATGATAATTTTCAAAAAAAAGATAAAACTATATCTCCCGTGCTGATATAAAGTTAATAATTATTAAGGATACTATTTAACTGGTGAATCAGAGAGGGAATCAAGTAGACATTTAATAGATTCAAAAGAAAATCCTTGCTTGTCCACACCTGAGAAGGGAGGTCAGTTGACTCTCTATGGACAGGGAAGGCTTGCATTTCTATAGATAAGAATCATTTTTCATTGCTATCAGCTATCTAGAATTTACAGAGATGGGGAATAGCTGCCGTAGGATCATAAATAGGTAACAGGGAGACATGTGCTAGATAGACAATACATTGTTTCCCTTTGAAGCACTAATTTTTCCCTAAAGAGCCTTGATTCAATTTTTACTATTGACACAGAGTTGCAGGCTTAAAGTGCTAGAGAACTAGGGAAATTTCTTGAGGTTTGGGTAACTGTTTTATTCATAATAAGAAAGGTTAGAGTATTTTCAAGAGAAGCAATCAGTGAGCCTGAGAAAGGATTTAGTGAAAGGACTGTTACATTAAAGGAGAATAAAGTTCAGAATCTCAGTATGGAAGGAGTTTTCGTGCTACTGACACGTAAGGATGGAGAAAATGTCAATTTGACCAGAGCTCATAAGATTTTTTATATTTGAAATGGAATTGGCCTGATGGATAACCCCTGAGCCCTTTGAACCTTTTGAGGTATGATTCTGCCTACAGCCACCTAGGACCAAGATAACTGAGCCAGACAGCCCTGCGACGAATCCGCAAGAACTTGGGCAGGAGCTGTGTTCAGAAGGGACGTTCAGTGGTCTGGTGGTCTATCATGACCCCACAAGTCGTCAATACCACGCGTCCATCAAGTGATTGTTGCCTTCAGTTTGGTTTGCCATGTCACATGGCATGAAGTTTTGCTAAATGTCCTCAGAGTTTAGGGACGATGGGAACAATGTGCAAATTAACCATGGGTAATGTTCCTGCCCATACACAATTGCGGGTATTTAAAAACTTTAGATGCGAATGAAACCCCATATTCCTTGTAAAAAGTGCCAGTCTGCCTCCAAATAACATGTTGCCGAGATGGAATAATTTGCCGTAAGTGTCTGCACCAGCAACAGTGGCTGGCACATATATAGATGCTATTCAGTAAGTGTGCGTGGTATTGACTGGAAGAGCATCTGAGAAGAGTTTCCATTTTTCTATGAAAAGGAAAACATTTGGTGCTCATTTATTAGAAAAGCAGTCGTTGACTTCGAACAGGGTGGTGGTGCGGCATCGTGTTGCTGACAAACATACTAACTATGCCCTCATTCTCCTTAGTGTTCCTAATACGTTAATGATATTTACATCCTCTCCTTATCACCAGGGAACCAAACACAGAATCCAGGAGCACATTGGCAGGAGAAATGTAAATAAACATGCACGTTACATGAAAAAAACCGAACCCCGGAGAAACCTTTTTGCCCATTAGAAGTGTAGGGTTACCTAGAAGCTCATAGTCTCCAAATGTGTTTGTAATTACATGTATAACGTGTCTTGTTTGCTAAGTAATAGGCCTACTGAACTGCACAACCTGGAAATAAAACATACTGACCCCTTAGATTACAGAAACTCTTTATTTAATGACTTCCCTGATGAGCCATGAGCATATCCAGGGCAGAGATTTGAAAGCTGACACTCCGTAGCACTTTCGAACCTTTCTTCCGTTCCTCTTCCTTCTTTGGGATGTTAGTAGTTTGCAAAAAGCTGAATAGGAGACAACACAATATGAACTACTACAAAAAACCCCTAACACCATACGAAATACTGAAAGAGAATATTTTAAACATGCAAATGATTACTTATCTGAATTTTAACCAAAGTAGATAAACAAGTCTTTCAGAAAATAGGAACTTGATGGGTACATTTTGAAAGCCAGATTGGGAGATTATATATCACATTACGCACATGGTCTTCTCTGGGTGATCTTTGGTTTTATTCTAAATAATTTATTGTAATTTACTTTAAAAAACTTACTTAAAATGACCTTTTATTTTTGTTAAATGAACGTTTATTATTTCTGTAATGAGGAACAAAACTTACAAAAAGCCTTTGAAATCTGTGCTGTTCTATCACTTGCCATCTTGTTTTTACGATATAGTTATGTCTTGTATATATTCCATATATTTTGCATATGACATATATGACTTTTTATAATTTTTGCTCTCCTGAATGATTTAAAAATATATTTGTACCCTTTTTTCATTTAGTATATTTCTTTATTTTTAATTTTTTTATTAAGAAATTTGTTTAATGTTTATTTTTGAGACAGAGAGAGACAGAGCATGAATGGGGAAGGGTCAGAGAGAGGGAGACACAGAATCTGAAGCAGGCTACAGGCTCCCAGCTGTCAGCACAGAGCCGGTCACAGGGCTCGAACTCACAGACTGTGAGATCATGACCAGAGCCAAAGTCGGATGCTTAACGGACTCAGCCACCCAGGTGCCCCTATTTTTAATTTTTTTTAGTGTTTATTTTTGAGAGAGAGAGAGAAAGAGAGAGAGAGAGAGAGAGGCAGAAAGAGGGGTAGACACAAAATCTGAAGCAGGCTCCAGGCTCTGAGTGTCAGCACAGAGTCGGATGCGGGTCTTGAACTCATAAACCTCGAGATCATGACCTGAGCCGAAGTCAGAAGCTTAATTGACCGAGCCACCCAGGCACCCCTCATTTAGTATATTTATGTTTTGCAACGTGATGAAAAAAAAAAACCCAACATATTTTATTTTTATTTTTTATTTATTTTTATTATTTTTTAAATGTTTGTTTTTGACAGAGAGAGAGAGAGACAGAGCATGAGCGGGGGAGGGGCAGAGAGCGAGGGAGACACAGAATCCCAAGCAGGCTCCAGGCTCTGAGTTGTCAGCACGGAGCCCCACTCGGGGCTGGAACTCACCGACCGCGAGATCATGACCTGAGCCGAAATCGGAGGCTCAACGACTGAGCCACCCAGGCGCCGGTATTTATTTTTATTTTTTGAGAGAGAGAGTGTGTGTGCGCATGTGCATGCACGTGCAACTGGGGAAGGGCCAGAGGAAGAGCGAGAGAGAGAATCCTAGGCAGGCCCCACACGCAGCATGGAGCCCCACATGGAGCTTGATCCCACGACTGTGAGGTTATGACCTGTGCCGAAATCAAGAGTCGGATGCTTAACCGACTGAGTCACCCAGACGCCCCCTACCAACGTATTATTTTGGAAGTGTAGTTTAATTGTAAATAAATCATACATATACATGGAATATATGTATGTATAAAAATAGAAAAGGTATATTTAATTGGAATACATATGTGTATATAGATAGACATGTATGTATGTCTATAACATCACATGCATATGTGTTTATTGAATCACTCTTAGGCATTCAGTTTGATTTAAATACATTTTATTAGGCATAAATATTGTACAGACAGAATGAAGAGATTTTTGTTATAGTTCTTGAATATACAAAGTTTCTTTTCACTTATTCAAATATGTAATACTTTTCAGATAATTATCTGAAGTTTCCCTTTCATGAAGCAAGCCTTCCACTTTAATTTATTCTTAATCAAAAATCCTTGAAAAATTTCTGAACAAGTAATCTATTGACCTCTTGTCATCTCAAAAGAAACCAGTCTTATTTCCCCCACATATTTTATTACTTTCAATTTTTGTTAATCATACTCTAGACCATTTAGAACTTATTTATCTGTTTTTTAAAATTACGTTCATCACATTCTTTTTCTCAACTTTTTAACAAAATTGATACAGACCTCAGATAGGTGCCTCTCTGGTTTCTGTTTGAAAGCACAAGAGGCTGATGGCAGCGGGTGGAGGTTTGTCTATTTATTACCAGACCTTTAGGAGAGCATATTATGAAAGGTAGAAGATACTGCCATCAGAACTCTAGTTACTAAGCCAAATTTCATTTTGTCAGACAGAAAGCCCCTGCACACAGCAAGAAATGTATCTGATGAATCAGCAGCTGAGCTGAAATGAGACTTATATGGATCAACTATTTGAGGCAGCTCTTTATTAGCCTTTCCTGTTAAGGAATGATAAGATGGGACATCTAGCTGTTGAGAAGTCTTTAGACCACTTTAGAATCTCCATTCCCCTATTCAATAACTCATCCTAAATATAGGCTTGCCTTCTATGTAGTTGAGACAAGAATGAAAGAGAGTGCTACAGCTTTGACTTCCAATAGGTTGTCCCAAAAATTTTAGTAGAAAGTCTTCAGCTCCCTGAAAGTCTGTAAGGAATAACATTTAAATTTATAGGGAACTTTTCCTACCCCATATAGAACATTGGGTTTAATGAGCCATTAGTCTTGTTTTCTTGTTTTGGAAATAAAGGAATATCCCTCCCCATTTTCAAGTCTTCTGTAGGAACTGCTTTCCTATTTTTCCACATCTTATAAACATCTAGGCTTGAGATTCACATAGGAGTGTTACTTCTCTAGATATTTAGAGTCTCACTGCCTTTTTAAAATTTAACTCTGGAGGTTTCTGCTTCCTTCCTGAAGGTAGTACTGTTGTCTGGCAGACTTTGTGTTGGTAACTGTCATGACAGACACCTTTAAAGATTTACTTGACTTATTTGACAGGGAAATCAGATCAGCCTTTTGGTAGAGTGAAGAGAGGAGTCTCTCTCTTCAGGAGAGAGAATTATAGCCATTTTGATCAAGAGCTGGGTGTTCAACTTCAGCCATGTATCTGCTTGGATCAGAAGAGCAAAAAGCATATGATTATTAGAAGATGGGAGAGCAAAGGTCCAGAATTGTAGATAAACTTTTTCAGTTATTAGTAAGCTATTTTTTTTTTACTGACAATCAGAATGATGTAAGCATAAAAAAGTAAATCCCCAGAGAAGAAACACGTCTCTTTTCAAGACCATCTCTGTGTCCAGCTGAGTCACAGTTAACTCTGTGGTATCTAAGATTCAGGAGTGAATTCTTTTTCTCTTAGAGGTAGTAATATTGATAGTGTATTTAAATTTTTAATGTGATTATGGGTTACAGGATTTGGGGAACACAGATAGTCTTCCAGATCAGGGAGAAGGTTTTGCAATACCTCCAGGGTATAAATACACCACCAAACTTAATTGAGGAACTTGGAAGTGTAGAAGAAGACTATCTAGGTAAACCTGAGGTCAAGGATAGGATAGAAGAACTGCTGTTGTCTGCCAAGGAAATTCGGTGAGGTCGTCTTAAATCTTTGTCAAGGAGATGTTCTTGTGGGTGAAGCCAGAGAAAAAAACCTATTCACAAAAAGGCCATAGCCACTCAGTACTATTTAGCTCTCCTTGTCTAGTGGAATATTTTATTTTGTTATTTATTTATTTTTAACATAGGTTATTAGTTTCAAGTGTAAAATATAGTAATTCAGCACTTCCATACATCATCCAGTGCTCATCACAAGTGCATTCCTTAATCCCCATCACCTATTTAATCCATCCCCCCCCCCCCGCCACCATAACCATCAGTTTGTTCTCTACAGTTAAGAGTCTGTTTCTTGATTTGCCTATCTCTGTCTCCGCACCCCCCACCCCATTTGCTCATTTTTTTTGTTTCTTAAGTTTCACATATGAGTGAAATATGGTATTTGTTTTTCTCTGACTTATTTGCTTAGCATTATACTCTCTAGCTCCAACCATGTCATTGCAAATGATGAGATTTCATTCTTTTTTATGGCTGAGTAATATTCCAGTGTGTGTGTGTGTATGTGTGTGTGTGTGTGTGTGTGTGTGTGTGTACACCACATCTTCTTTAACCATTCATCAGTCGATGGACACTTGGGCTTTTCCCATAATTTGGCTATTGTAGATAATGCTGCTATAAACATAGCATTATATGTTTATATATATATAAACATATATAGATTACAGAAACTCTTTAATGACTTCCCTGATGAACCATGAGCATATCCAGGGCAGAGATTTGAAAGCTGACACTCCATAGCACTTTTGAACCTTCCTTCCGTTCCTCTTCCTTCTTTGGGATGTTAGTAGTTTGCAAAAAGCTGAATAGGAGACAAGACAATATGAACTACTACAAAAACCCCCTAACACCATACGAAATACTGAAAGAGAATATTTTAAACATGCAAATGATTACTTATCTGAATTTTAATCAAAGTAGATAAACAAATCTTTCAGAAAATAGGAACTTAATGGGTACATTTTGAAAGCCAAATTGGGAGATTATATATCACATTACGCACATGGTCTTCTCTGGGTGATCTTTGGTTTTATTCTAAATAATTTATTGTAATTTACTTTAAAAAACTTACTTAAAATGACTTTTTATTTTTGTTAAATGAACATTTATTATTTCTGTAATGAGGAACAAAAGTTCTCATTACAGAGAGGGATATATATATCCCTTTCAATTAGTACTTTTGTATTCTTTGGGTAAATACCTAGTACAGAGACTGCTGGATTGCACACTAGTTCTGTGTTTAATTTTTTGAGAAACCTCTATTCTGTATCCACAGTGGCTATATCAGTTTGAATTCCCATCAACAGTGCAAGAGGATTCTGCTTTCTCTACATCCTCGCCAATGCTTGTTTCTTGTGTTGTTGATTTTAGCCATTCTGACAGGTGTGGGGTGATATCTCATTGTAATTTTGATTTGCATTTCCATGATGATGAGTCATGTTGAGCATCTTTTCATGTGTCTGTTGGCCATTTGGATGTCTTTGGAGAAATGTCTATCCTTGACTCCTCCCCATCTTTGAATTGGATTATTCATTTTTTGGGGATTGAATTGTATAAGGTCTTTATATATTTTGGATACTAACACTTTATTGGATATGTCATTTGCAAACATCTTCTCCCATTTTCTAAGTTGCCTTTTAGTTTTGTTGATTGTTTCCCTTGATGTGCAGAAGATCTTAATTTTGATATAGTCCCAATAGTTTATTTTTGCTTTTGTTTCCCTTGCCTCAGAAGACATATCTAGAAAAAAGTTGCTATGGCCAATGTTGAAGAAGTTACTGCCTGTGTTCTCTTCTAATTTTCATGGTTTCAGGTCTCACATTTCAGTCTTTCATTCATTTTGAATTTTTATTTTTGTGTATCGTGTAAGAAAGTGGTCCAGTTTCATGTTTTTGCATGTTGCTGTTCAGTTTTCCCAGCATCATTTGTTGAAGAGACCATCTTTTTCCCACTGGATATTCTTTCCTGCTTTGTTGAAGATTAATTGACCACATAGTTGTGGGTTTATTTCTGGACTTTCTGTACTGTTCCATTGATCCATGCGTCTATTTTTGTGCCAGTACCATACTGTTTTGATTACTACAGCTTTGTAGTATAACTTGAAACCTAGAATTGTGATGCCTCCAGCTTTGCTTTGCTTTGACTATTTGGAATCTTTTATGGTTGCACACAAATTTTAGGATTGTTTGTTCTAACTCTGTGAAAAATGCTGTTGGTATTTTGATAGGTATTGCATTAAATGCATAGATTACTTTGGGTAGCATCCAAGACATTTTAACAATATTTGTTCTTTCAAGCCAAGAGCATGGAATGTCTTTCTATTTATTTGTGTCACCTTCAATTTCTTTCATCGGTGTTTTATAGTTTTCATGTTGCTGTCTTTGGTTAGGTTTTTTACCTCTTTGGTTAGGTTTATTCCTAGACATCTTATTATTTTTTGGTCCAATTATAAATGGGATTTTTTAAATTAAAAATTTTTAAATGGTTATTTATCTTTGAGAGAGAGAGGGAAAGATAGAGTACAAGGGAGGGAGGGGCAGAGAGAGGGAGGGAGACACAGAATCTGAAGCAGGCTTCAGGCTTTGAGTTGTTAGCACAGAGCCTGGTGTGGGGCTCAAACCCACGAACTGCAAGATTATGACCCGAGCTGAAGTTGGACACTTAACTGACTGAGCCACTCAGACACCCCATAAATGGGATGGTTTTCTTAATTTATCTTTCTGCTGCTTCATTATTGATGTATAGAAATGCAACAGATTCTGTACATTGATTTTGTATCCTGTGACATTACTGAATTTATCAGTTCTAGCAGTTTTTTGTTGGAGTCTTTAGGATTTTCTATACATAGTATCATGTCATCTGCAAATAGTGCAAGTTTTACTTCTTCTTACAGGCTTGAATGCCTTTTATTTCTTTTTGGTGTTTCATTGCTATGGCTGAGACTTTCAATACTATATTGAGTAAAAGTGATTAGGGTGGACATCTTTGTCTTGTTCCTGATTGTAGGGGGAAAACTCATTTTTTTTTCTCACTGAAGATGGTGTTCACTGTGGGTTTTTCATATATGGTCTTTATTAGGTTGAAATGTGTTCCCTCTAAAGCTACTTTGTTAAGGGTTTTTATCATGAGTAGATATGGTACTTTGTCAAATGCTTCTTCTGCCTTTTTTGAAATGATTATATGATTGATTCTTATCCTTTCTTTATTGATGTTATGTATCACGTTGATTGATTTGTGAGTATTGAACCATTCTTGAAAACCAGGAATAAATCCCCCTTGATCGTGTTGAATGATTCTTTTAATGTATTGTTGAATTTGGTTTACTAGTATTTTGTTGAAGATTTTGCAATAATGTTCATCAGGGATATTGGCATATAGCTCTTTTTTTTTTGTGGTGTCTTTATCTGGTTTTGGTATTAAGGTAATGCTCACCTCATAGTATGAATTTGGAAGTTTTCCTTCCTTTTCTATTTTTTTGGAATAGTTTGAGAAGAATAGTTATTAACTCTTCTTTAAATGTTTGATAGAGGGGTGCCTGGGTGGCCCAATTGGTTAAACATCCAACTCTTGGTTTCAGCTTAGGCCATGATCTCACGGTTCACGGAATCAAGCCCCATGTTGAGCTCTGTGCTAACAGCATGGAGCCTGCTTAGGGTTCTCTTTCTCTCTCTCTCTCTCTCTCTCACTCTCTCTGCCCTTCCCTGCTCATGCTCACATGTGTGCTCTCTCTCCTGAAAATAAATAAATAAACATAAATAAATAAATATTTTTTGATTATTATTTTTTTATTATTAATTTAATTTCTATGATGGTTATTGGTCTGTTCAAATTTTCTATTTCTTCCCATTTCAGTTTTGGTAGTTTATATATTTCTAGGAATTTACCATTTCTTCTGGGTTGTCCAATTGTTGGCATATGGTTTTTCATAATATCTTTTATAATTGTTTATTTTTCAGTTGTGTTGATTGTTATTTCTTCTCTCTCATTTGTGATTTTATTTGAGTTTTCTTTCTTTCTTTCTTTCTTTCTTTCTTTCTTTCTTTCTTTCTTTCTTTCTTTTTTTCTTTCAGAAGTCTGGCTAGAAGTTTATCAATTTTATTGATTCTTTCAAAGAATCAGCTCCTGGTTTCATTGATCTCTCCTATTGTTTTTTAGTATCTATATCATTTATTTCTGCTCTAATCTTTATTATTTTCTTTCTTCTGCTGGTTTTGAGTTTTGTTTGTGCTCTTTTTCTAGCTTCCTTGGGTATAAGCTTAGATTGTTTACTTGAGATTTTTCTTGCTTCTTGAGGTAAGCCTGTATTGCTATAAATATCCCTCTTAAAACTGCTTTTTCTGCATCCCAAAGATTTTGGATTGTTGTGTTTTTATTGTCACTTGTTTCCATGTAATTTTTATTTCTTCTTTTATTTCCTGGTTGACCCATTCATTGTTTAGCAGGATGTTGTGTAACCTCCATGTATTTGTGGTCTCTCAAGATTTTTTTCTCATGCTTGACTTCCAGTTTCGCAGTGTTGTGGTCAGAAAAGATGTATGATATGACTTTGACCTTCTTGAATTTGTTGAGGCTTGTTTTGTGGGATAATATGTGAACTGTTTTAGAGAATGTTTCACGTGCACTTGAAAAGAATATGTATTTTGCTGTTTTAGAATGGGGTTCTGTGTATCTGTTAAATCCATCTGTTCTAGTGTTTCATTCAAAACCATTGTTTTCTTGTTGATTTTCTGTTTAGGTAATCTGTGTGTTGATGTAATGGGGTGTTAAAGTCCTCTACTATTATCATATTGCTATCAATTAGTTTCTCTATGTTTGTTATTAACTTTTTTTGTATTTAGGTGATACCATGTTGGGTGCATAAGTATTTACAATTGTTGTATCTTCTTGTTGGATTGTCCCCTTTATTATTCTATAGTGTCCTTCTTTGTCTCTTATTACAGTCTTTGTTTTGAAGATGATTTCTTCCAGCATAAGTATTGCTAGTCTGGGTTTCTTTTGACATCCATTTGCATGATAGATGTTTCTCCATCCCCTCCCTTTCAATCTGCAAGTGTCTTTAGGTCTGAAACGAGTCTCTTGTAGGCAGCATATAGGTGGGTCTTGTTTTTTAAATCTACTCTGTGATGCTATGTCTTTTGATTGGCACATTCAAGGTAATTACTGATAGATATATATTTATTATCATTTTATAATTTGTTTTGTGATTGTTTCTGGAGATTTCTTCTGATCCTTTCTTGTCTTTATCTCTTTCATGGTTTGCTGATTTTCTTTAGTGATATATTTGGATTTCTTTCTCTTTATTCTTTGCATATTTATTAGTGGTTTTTGATATATGGTTACTATTAGGTTTGTATATAACTTCTGCATATAGTATTCAATATTAAGTTGAGGATGGTTTACGTTTTAGTGAAATATTTGAATGTATCATATTGAATTTTCTCTTATCCATTATGAAGCATTATAATAAAATATCTGTGGAGGAGCACTGAGTCCAATCATCGCCAATAAGATCTAATAATCTTTTGTGCAACAACAAGCCAATTATCACTGCGCTTGATGTTCTATCAGTTGGAGTTTTAAAAAGTGACCTGGAGTTTATTTTAATTGAAGAAGTATATGCAAATCTATTTCTTTCATTCTTTCTCACTATGGAAAACAAAATCTAGAAGCATATTGTACAAAATCCAGAATTTCTGAAATTCTCATTACCAAGTAGTTTGCAGGTATCCAAGAAGGAAGGGCTATATTTTCATGTCCTCATGGAGTTTCATGAAGAAAATAAGTAGTTGATTTAATTTTGTGGTATTCATTTTTTAAAAAATATTTATTTTTGAGAGAGAGAGAGGGAGACAGGATCTAAAGCAGGCTCTGTGCTGAGAGTGCATAGCCTGATGGGAGGCTTGAAGTCATGAACTGTGAGTTCATGACCTGAGCTGAAGTCAGATGCTTAACTGACTGGGTCTTCTAGGTGCCCCTGTGGTATTCAACTTGTACTTTTAAATGGTGTTTTCTAATTTAATATTAAAAAAAATTGTTACTTTTAATATGGTATCCTCAAATGTCAGTGCTATTGGGCAGAACATAGACTTAGCATAGGGAGCATGTTTGTTAATCAATTACTATTTTGAAATATCATAAAATGAATAGCATTAGGTTTATCTACAAGAGTCAAAAAGTTAATATTAAAAAAATAAATGAATTGCTATGGAAATGTGCTTGTCAAACATAATATGTTTTCAGTTGGAAGGTTTTTCTTATGTTAGAAATTGATAAACTAGTTCTGTCCAATAGAACTTTCTATAATGATGGCAATATTCTATAATACAGTGGCTACTGAACACTAGAAGTGAGAATAGGAGGACTGAGGAAGTGAATTTATTATTATTTTTTTACCTTTAATTAATATAGATTTAGATTTAGGTAGATACATATGGCTGCCCTATTAGAGAACACAGGTATACCCTGGAAATTCAGACACTTGAAGGTTGTGATCATGTTCAGAGGAGTATTTACAAATTATCACTATAAATGCCAGAGTGCGTTAGAGCGCAAATAAGGCTAAGTGATGACATTCTTTTTTTTTAGACACCTTCTTAGCATAGAATCTGTATGATATTTCATAATTATTAAATCTCAGACTTTCAACCAAACAACATTGCCGGAGATTTGAAACAATAAATCAACACTACACAAACATTTAAACCCTAGACAATCACAGAAATGTCATCAACACCTCTCTTAGTGTCCATTTCCAATTCTGGCTTATGTTAATGTCAGGATCTTTATCTGGTACTTGGAGCTCTCAGAGTCTGACCAAAAGTCTACCACCTGGTGGGTGTAATTTGATGCATACTGAACAGCTAAAAGTATGTTAGTTGCATGCACATTGCCTAGTCTGTGGTTCTTGAAGGCAAGCAGTTCAATATCTATCCCTAGCATCCCGCACAGTAAGTGGTACAGAGCAAGCAGCAGTAAATGCTTATAAACTGAGTGGTAGACTTTGCATCTGTTTTATTCTCTAATTCTTATCAAGAAAAGCTAAATGGAAATTATATGTATAATATGAATGTATAAACATAACCACACACACACACACACACACACACACACACACACACACACACAAATGCTTTCATTTTTTATGTGGCCCAGAAGAGTTCAGTGTGTAGCTCTCCCCTCTGTTGACTTCCTGTTTTGGACTTCTGCATGTTAAACGCTAAATATATTACTAAGGGCTATGAATCTCATACACTTGGAAGAGAAGTAGATTTTCTGGAAGGAATACATAAAGTATAAAGAAATTCATGTATTTTAAAATGTTATGTGACTTGCAAGTTGCCTTTATTTAGAAGCAAAAGCAAAAAAAAAAAAAACAAAAAAAGAAAAAAAGAAAAAAAAAGAAGGAAAAGCAACCTTGTCCTTCATTAAATCGATCATGTCTGCAGCAACAGAAAAGACAACATCTGGTTCAATCATCTTTTTTGTAGTACTTGGAATACCCTTTAGGAGAAAAGACTTTTTCTTTTCCTTTCCTAACCTTTCTTTTCTTACTGTATCTTTGAGGTGGTGTCACGGAATGGCAGAAGTTTCGGAAAGAGGTTGCTGGCTTTAGCTTTATGGAGATAGGAAGCAAGGGCAGCAAAATGCACTGTAGTGTGCAAAGGGAGCGTTGTATCAGGAGTCTAGTTATCTGGGGGAATGACATTGTGTGACAAGCAAAAGCCCCTTTGGTCCTCTTGAGAATCTTGGGGGAACATTCTCGGTTAGAATCTCTGAAATAACATGACAAGCTTCTTGTGGAAGGAAGGGAGGGCAGTAGCTGTCGAGATGCTGCTCATGCTTTCTTGGGGGTTGCACTGATTTCTACCAAATTGACCTTTGGTCACTTTTCTTTCATACTAAGTAATTAATTGAAGAATTTGGGAGATATGGTTCTTATGTGTGCTGAATGCAATCCAGAGTGGTTTGTATTAAAGAGAATGTCAATGGTTGGACATTTACTAGGAATCTAAGACACTCTCTCCTTGTGTTTTAGGTGTTCTGGTGGTTGTAGAAAGCACAGGTACCTCTTGGGTCATTGGGTCTGGGAGAAGGCAGCTGTTCTGCCATGAGGACTTTCAAGCAGCCTGCCAGAGACATCCATGAAGTGAGGACATATGACTTCCTGCAAACAACCGGTACCAACTTGACATTGCATTAGTGAGTCACCTTGGAGTTCATTCTCCAGCCGCATTTAAGCTTTCATATTATGGTAGTCCTGGCCAATATGCCAAGTGCGATGTCATGAGAGACACTGAGTTAGAAGTACCTTTTCAATTTGTCCTGAATTCCTTACCCACTGAAATGGTAGATTTTCCACTTCTTGCCATGTTGAAGTAACTGGTGCTGGGCTTGTCTTGCTATAAAAAATGTAAAAATTTTTAAAAACTGGAAAAACATATGAAACAATGGTTTTTCAGAAATTGGGCAATAGGCGGTGAAGGACTGTGATCCAGGGAAAGGGAAAGAAATGACGTGAGCCCTACAATTGCTCTGGCTACAATTACATGGAGATCTTTTGTGTTCTTTGGCACCAGAAAGGATAGCCCAGGCAGAGTATAACATTCCCATTGAGTTGAGAAGACAGAGATTAGAGTCTGGGGAAGATGAAGTGGGTGGAATTTGCAGGGCAGGGTACTCAAGAAGAGGGAGTCATGCAGAAAACGGTTCCAAAGGTCAGAATAGGGGTCCTCTTGCATCTGTCGCTGAACACTGGGCTTCGCATATGTGGGATGTGAAAGCGCCACAGGGCAGCACAAAGAACAGCCCGGGAGCTGGAAGCCCAGCAACTTCTAGAACTCACCTATGGCTGGGGTACAGTTTCCACTAAACCTGACTGCTTGGTCAACAGAGACAGGCTTTAGTAATAAGGCCCAACTGATGGGCCACCTGGGTGGCTCATTCGGTGAAGCGTCTCTCGGTTTCAGCTCAGGTCATGATCTCACAGTTCGTGAGTTTGAGCTCTGCATCGGGCTCTGTGCTGACAGCTCGAGCCTGCTTGGGAGTCTCTCTCTCTCTCTGCCCTTCCCCGCTCTCTTTCTCTCTCTCTCTCAAAATAAATAAGTAACCTTAAAAAATAAAAAAAATAAGGCCATACTGATACTAATTCTAATACTTATTCTAATAATTCTAATAATAATATTTTAAACCTAGGCCTAATAAAGCTTAAAAATAAGCCAGCCTAAAGGTTACTTAACTCCCTACCAAAACAAATTTCAGTATTGTCTATAGGAAGGCAAAACCTGGTAACAACGTAATACTTAAAATCTACCATAAAATTTTAAGACATGCAGAAGCAAATATATATAAATGAAATAAAATATATAAGTTATTCATTATAAAATATATATCTATAATTTTATTTATGTATGTATCTCTACATATGTACATACATAATATATATACAATTATAGTTAACCAAGAAAAAAATCAGGCAATAGACATGTACTTAGAAATAGCAAAGGTGAGAGAATTAGCTTAAGGACTTTACAATGGTTATTTTAAATCATTATGTTTAAAATAATCATTATGTTTAAAATCTTCACTTTAAACATAATTAAGACAGGAATGGAAGATATAAAAGTAAACTATGGTGAACATAAAAGTACAATATACAAAATGAAGATTTTATGGGATAGGGCTAAGAACAGCCATTGTGGGGTGCCTGGGTAGCTCAGTTAGTTAAGCATCCGACTTTGGTTCAGGCCATGATCTCATGGTTCATGGGTTCGAGCCCCGCATTGGGCTCTGTGCTGACAGCTCAGAGCCTGGAGCCTGCTTTGGATTCTGTGTCTCCCTCTCAATCTGTCCCTTCCCTGCTCTCATTCTGTCTCTCTGTCTCTCAAAAATAAATAAACTTTAAAAAGAAAGCAACTTAAAAGCAACTGGAGATAAAAGATACATTACCTATTGGGCAATAAAGATAAGAATAATTTTAGGCATCTCCTCAATAACTGTGCCAATCGGAGGACAGTGAAATCCCATCTTCGAAGTCCTAAAAGAAAAGGAAAAAGCCCTATAACTTAGAATGTTAAATCCACCAAAAAGATCATTCAAAAGTGAACGCAAAATAAAGGCTTTTTCAGACAAATAAATATGTATAGGATTTGTCACCAGCAGACCTGCGCTACAAGAAATGTTAAAGGAAGTTCTTCAAGTGTAATAGCGACAGCGCATGAAAATTGGATCCACACAAAGAAACTAAAGGTGCCAAAAAATGAGCAACATTGATGCACAAAATCGTGATGATTGCTTACTGACGGTGATGTAAACAGAAGTTAAAACAATTCTGATTCTGCTTTTATTAAGGCAGCATTTTAACATACATTTAGTTTAATTGAATAAAGCACAAAGTGCTCGTGAAAACAAGATAAAATTCTAGAGAAAGAGTAAGCACACGCTTGCTGAATTCAAACAGAAGGACAGAGGCGATGGGGAGAGGGTCACCATGGAGAAGGGGCACTCTTTCTGCCCGTTCAGTCTGCTTAAGGTCTACGGAGAGCATTGGCTGAAAAATGGCAAAGCTGAGGAAGCTCCAGAAATAAATTGGATATCTGAGTTCTTACAAGTTCCTACAAGTTCTTACAAGATAATACTCCCCTCAAATGTGACACTGTTAGCAGAGTTCAGTCTGTGGTATACTTATGTGTTCTTTGACTTTTTTTCTTACTCCTTTGGTTCTGTGTCTCTTTATTCATTCATTTATTTAAAAATGTAAAAAAACTGAGATATAATTGACACGTAACATGTCATACAATGTGTTGGTTTGATACATTTATAAGTTGCAATATATCACCTCACATAATTATCATTTCTTTTTTTGTGGTGAGAATAATTAAAGACCTGGTCTCTTAGCCAGTTTGAAGTTTATAATGGGGTATTGTTGACCATAATCTCTAGGCTGTGCGTTAGGTCTCCAGGACTTACTGATCTATTATTTGCATGTCTGTACCCTAAACATCTTCCCCAGTTTCCTCACCCCACATACTCTGCTAGCTGTCATTCTAGTCTCTGATTTTATGAGTTCTGCTTTTTTTAGATTCCACAGGTGAGATCATACAGCATTCGTTTTTCTCTCTCTGACTTATCTCACTTAGCATAATGCCCTCAGTTTCTACCTCTGTTGTCGCAAATGTCAGGAAATCTTGCCCCTGTCAACAGTGTCCTCCCAGCCCCGTCTGTGATGGGCCTTCACATTGTGTCCTGCTGTTGTTTGTGACCGTCTCCCCTGCCTTGGTTGGACAGGGTCTGTCCAGGTCATCAAGTGTCCTTCAGAGTAATTTAATTAATTGTTTTAATTAATAACATTCAAAAGCCTTTTCAGAGTTGCTCGGCAACATGTTGCTCTCTCAGCTGTCCCCTGAGCTGGGGAAGGGAGGTGACAAGGACAGGAAGGAGGTAGCCCGTGTTAAAGGCCCTTTCCCACCTGATCAGCTTGTGAAGATCAACTAGTTTTTGAGGAAAGACGAATATGACTTAGGAATCCTGACTTAAGTATCTTTCTAGGAAGAGAAAATCCATGTTGATAGGAAGCCTGTTCTTGTAACTACTAAGTTGAAAAATTTGTTTTTAAGTTTTACTTTTTTTGAGAGAAACACACTGTGTGATTGGGGGAGGCGCAGGGAGAGAGGGAGAGAGAGAATCCCAAGCAGGCTCCACGCTGTCAGCACAGAGCCCGAGGTGGGACTCGATCCCATGAACCATGAGATCATGACCTGAGCCGAAATCGAGTTGGAGGCTCAACCTTCAAAGCCCCGCAGGCTCCCTTCCCTGGTGATTTGTACAGACCACACAGATATTTAATAAGCGCCAATCATTCTGGCCACTTTCCCACAAACTGTATGGAGAATATAAATCAGGCACGTCTGCCGGGCACCGCTCTTGGTCTGGGGTGAGCTTCAGAATGAGATTGTTATTGGAGGCGGAGAGGAAGGAATGGAAAAGAGGTGCAAATGGAAACGGTAGTGTCTCAAGTAGGCTAATCGAAGGTGCATACTTCGCACGTGTGCAGTCAAGTGTTAAATTTTTAGATTTCCTTGGACAGTGTGAACGTGAAAGAGAATCTCTTGACGTCATAGCGGTGATGCTGTGATGTCTCATTTTGTGAGGTAAGGGCCCCCTTGGGCCGACAGGCTCCTGGTTTCAGGCCATCCTCCGCTCGCAGCAACCTCAGCTCCCAGCGCCGAGCTTTCTGTGGATCAGAGAGAGGCAGCGTCAGACCTCTGGGTAGAGCCAAGTGAGGTTGGGTCGTTTCTCCTTCCCGAGGGCCGGGCTCCTGCCTCCAGTCACAGAAGTCATAGATGTCACCTCTGATCTCTTTGCTTCCGTTCACCACACACCCTGCCTTTTGTTTTACAATGTACCTTCATTAAGGAAGCCTTCCCATGTGCCCGCCCCTCTAGGCAAAACTAATGACAATACATCGGCGCTACCATACGGACATGCGGATAGCTGGTGTGTGTGTGTGTGTGTGTGTGTTGCTCTCCTGTAGGCTCTTGTGGGCACACTCTAAAATGCCACTTGCTTCCCCTATAGCTGCTCATGATAATTGGCAAAGTGTGAGGCACAACCGATATACAATACCATTAATTAAACAAACTGCCATCAGAATATGAGGACCTGTTCAAAGCAAGTCAGAATACTTAAGAAAAAAAAATCACATGAGAGAGATCATCTCTGTTAATACAGATTCCAGAAAAGTCGCTCTTCGCCTAGTTTGGGCCACCTCAGATACCCATACCTCCCTTTGTAACACGTGACATCCACCATTTATTTTTAAAAGCACGAGTGAAGTTTTACAGGCAAAATTTTCAGATGTTGTCGAAATACTTTCTTCAGGGTTTCTCGCTTCTATAATAGTAACCATGGTAATAACGATCACACGTAGAGAGTTTTACTCAATCTGTGTACACTTGAAGTTAACTTGATGAATGGTTTAAAAAAATTGTTTACTAGAGTCTTTGCTCATCTCTAATACGCGTCACAAAATGCTGACCCTTTCCTTGTTAGTTCAGGGCACATTTTAGTTCGCTTGGCCCCGCGGTTGTCTTTCCCCTCCAAATAATCTTTTCTCATCATGCCTGTGTTCAGAGGCGGAAAGCGTGGCTTGCTCGTGGATTCAGGTGGAAGATGTATCCCACGTCGTGTAGCTCTGCCCCTCGCCCTTGCAACCGCACTTGGCTGAGGGATTTTGCTTTCGTATTACATTCTAGCCACAGCCATGTAGAATAAATTTATTGGTGGAGAAATTTTACTTAACCTTCAGGAGAGTTATTTAAAGTGATCGCAGCCTTGGCTAAGTGGGATCACTGAGATTAGTTGATTCGCTGTGACGCTGTTCACAATTTTTTGTCATAACCATCCGTGACGTGGTTTGGTTTTGAGAGCAATATTTAGAGTCCAAGGTCTCTCCTGAGACGTAGGGCTAAAAGGGTCGAGCGTTAGAGGAGTCGTTTCGTGGCATGTATCTTTATCTTTAGGAAAGAAGATTTGCATACCTGTGCCTCTCAGTCCTCCCCGGCAAAGGTTTTCCTAGACAGCATCTCTGCTCATCTTTTTTTTCTTTAAAGAGCAAGATGGACGAGTCACATAGTCTCAGTTCCTTAAAACTGAGGAAAACAGAAAGCACAAGGAAGGGGAATATTCTCTCAGAGGTAGAAAGAATCCCCTTGGAGGACGAGGGTGCTGTTCCGGCTCGTTGTGCACTGGGACGCATGTTCGATCATCTCCTCGGCTTTCCCCCATATTCTCCTCATCACTTAACCACTAACCATTTATCAGCTGGTGGTGGGACTGTAACTCTAGGTGAGTTCTATACTCCTGCAAGCTAGGCGAAGCATTGCAGAACTAAATAGATGGTCATTTTTTTTTTTTTAATGGAGTTAATAGAATTCTCTGACTTCCGTTAGTAGATTTCATGCTCAACCTTTAGCCAATGGGTTTTCCTTAATGTTAGCTCAAATCCTTCCTGCTGGGATAGAAAACACGTCTTGCTGGTCTTACATTAGAGGTGTGCCGGCCAGCAAATACATCTGTGATTATATAAATATGATTTATTTGTATTTAGGCTGACAGGTCCTTTTTTCAGCCCTCCATTCCTACTTTCAGAGATTCCTGTTAATCTTCCTTATAAATAACATATTGCACTTAACACTGAGGCTTTCTTCAAGTTATCCACATAACACACCAGTTGTTGGGCTGTGAATTAGAGGAGAGTCTGAGTGATGAACTCATTCTTAGCTTGAGTTCTCAAAGCTCCCCAGGTTTTTCCCTTATATGTGTCTAAAGCCATTTCTCCTTCTCTTATGTTATATTTGTACAGATTTTTTCTTCCTAAAGGGATTACATCCACATCTGTTTCTATTAAACACCACTCTGCTTATCTTTCCTTTTCTCCAAATTGTCAAGGGCGCTTCTTTCTTCTTAATTCTGTGTCCTAGCCTCATCTCTATGGAGATTTATCTAAGACCTGCACTGAGGAAATATCTTATTAAAATGTAAATAGATTCTCAACATTCCAGACACATTCAAATCATCCAAATGTGGCTATTTATTTGTTGGGTTCATGTTTCTATTTCTAAGAAAAAATGTGTTTAAAAATCAAAGACAGCAACTTTAATTAAACAAGGTTATTGCATGGTGGGAGGGGCAAGACATTTGGAAGTTTATGTATAATTGTTCTTATGGGACAGTTATCTATAAAGTAGAATCAAAAATTCACTTTATGTTCCTTTCCTTACATCTTAAGAAAAAGAGGCTTTCCTGTTTGTTTGAGAGTGAAAATGTTTTAAGATTTTCAGATCAGGCTGACTGAGCCCTTTGTCCTTTCTGATTGCCTCAAACAACTCTGAATCTTCTTTGACACATGCAGGATGGAAGTGTGTCCCCTCTCCCCACCCACTCTATTCTTGTGATGCGGTGTCTTTATTAATAGGGAAAAAACTCTGGAAATGGGAAATGGAGTCATGGCTCAGATTACTTCAGAAATATGGCTAGTGCGCCTCCAGTATTTGGTTAATGTGACAATCGTCAAGATGGTCAGGATAAACTAAATCACGTGATAAGACTCAGAACTCTGTGGGGTTTAATTAATTGTTAGCTACAAAAATAATTTGGGGACAAAAAGGCCATACAATGCAAAAGTATTAGTATAGTGATGACCACATATTATAAATGTTTTCATAGTCATCTTTCCTTCTTGTCAATGTTCTTATCCCTCTTATCTACTAAGCTCATGTCAGACTTTGCTTGAATCTCCAGTTGTCCAGAATGGGGTGTCCTTTGCTTTTGGAAACTGTGAAGCAGCTGGGCAGAGACTGTAGAAAGGGTCGGCTAGAACCGAGGGTGAGGATAAGGAGGGTGGCAAGCTGTCATTCAAGATAAGATGCTGGCAGTCTTACCGATTGGAACCATATTAGAGTGGGAGATAAAAATTTGAAATAATTCACATATATATGTGTATGTGCACACAGTCACATTCACATACAACCAGTGAGCAAAGTATTCCTGAAGAAAACAAGGAATAGAAATAGAACATTCTGGAGGTCAACAGAGACACACAAATTGTTCGCTCGTTGACTCACTCATGCCTTCTTTTCTTTCAATATTTATGGAACCCCTACTCAATGGTCTGCACTAAAGAAGACAATATGGGAATAAAACGATGGAATATCTTTACGAAACTAGAATTAATCTGGGCAACATTTCCAAATGTATATGATTACATTGTAATTAAAAAGCCAATGGTTTAATGTCTTTCACATGCTGTAGCATGTTTGGAATTAACACTACTGGGTCCCTGGAAAAGGCCCACTTATTACTGAAACAGTTTTGCTTTGGGAATTAGCTTGCCTATAATACAAATAAGGCAAACACGTGGAGAAAGACAATGGGTGATGGTTCCTCCCAGGACATCTAGTAAAATACCCAGAATTGATTCTCCCGGGATCAATCACTAGAGACCTGGTGTCAGGCAAGGCATAGCTAGTAACTTGCATGTTAACTTCCTCCTAGTGGCCTGAGAAATGCAACAAACTAGTTTGTGTTTCATATGTAAAATAAATGATTGAGGATAGTGAAAGGGAAATACAGCACTAAATGGACTGCGCTGGCTCACGGGAAATGAACTTCTCCATCCCTGTTTACCAGCTGCATTGGTTTGCTTCTGCGAACTTGCAGCAGCTCTATGTGGATTGTTTAAAAGGTTAGCTGCCATGACCCTGATATGACAAAAGGATACACGAGGATGTGGATGTCAGCAGTGCATGAGTGCACATAACAGGAAAATGTTTGAGCTTTAAAGGTGGAAACGCCAAGACCGTGTATTTGAGTAAAATGCTTCCACTAGTTCGATGGAGAGAGAGTTTGATGGGTCGTTTTCCCAGACTAATGAAAGGAAGGATGTTTTCTTTATGTGGATGGGATGGTTACAAATGAATATAATGGTTCCCCCAAATGAGCATCATTTTGAACATCATGTATTCCATTCACACCAGGGGCACTGATTTATAATTACCCTAATGGAGCCCAGAATTGGGACAAATGGATATTCACGCTGCATTTTCTTCTTAGGCACTGAGTATATTGGGCACATACCACCACAACTACAGGGTGCAAGTGAGGTTTGTTTACTTCAACTTGCTTGCGATGGATGTGCATTTCTAGGTCACTGATTCCAGCACAGCAGTGTTCATGGCAAACAGTGTATAAAGAGGGATTTATATGCAGCATGGCTGACATAACTGGATGGACTCTGGCTTGGTCTGCTTGGGTGGCTAACTCTAAATGAAGCCCGGGCATCTGCAGGTAGTGTCCTAGCTGATGCAAAATGCCCTTGAGTTTGGGCTTACTGATATCCAAGTACATGAAACTAAAACATATACTGAGCTGAAAACATGGAAGAGAATCTATTATGAGTAGCAAGAGAAGGGGTGACTAAAATGTCTCCGTTAGTCCCGAATTCTGTTTCCTGTTTTATTGTGAGGGAGTCCATTGGCAAAGGAGATGAGATTTCAGATTGAGACCTTCCAAGTAATGTTAAGTACCTGTCTATCAGAGCGTATCATCCGGGATGCTGGTAGCTGTTGTACTAGGTTCTGGGAGCGTGTACTCACTTATCTTTCTAAGTTGGTTACATTCAGCCATGATGGTATTCAGGCTGTTGACACATGATTTGTAAGAGGATTTAGTTTTCCTTAAACTGCAATATGAATTCTGAAATAGGAATCTAATCTTAAAACTAGTACAGGGGAATTTGCAAAAACATCTTAAAACACGAGCGCAGGGAATCTTAAAATAGTAGGAAGAATAATTTTCCTGGTGTTAGGAGAACACGGTAGAAAGAGCAGGGTCATTAGTAGCTGATTTGTTCAGCCAAATGCAGGCCCTGTGACATATTTAAGGTGATGCAAAGAGTGATATTTGCTTAAGGGTGCAAATGTCTATCTTTGTATCGAATTCTGAAGCCGGTGCTGGAATATAAAAATAGATATCTTATTCTTTAGTCTAGGAAGGAAAATTAGGTATTTTTAGATATTATTGATTCCAGCCTCCATATTGAGTTTATAAAAAAAGCAAAGACCAAAGGGATTGCTGCCTGTTGTTGCAGGGTCACGCAGGGCAAGTCGACAGCATTGCAACTGGAGGGATGGGATTCCCATTTATTAAAATGAGAAGCTTGTTGGAAAATCAGGTTTGGAAGATTCGAGGTTTGTTTGGAAGGGATATGCATTCCAGTTTGGACACAGAAAGTCTCAGATGGGTATCTGCAATCCTAGCAGACATGTCAAGTAGACAGCTGGAATTTGGGGCAGAGGTTAGGAGTTGTCAGTATACGCGTGGTCCTGGAAAGTCATGAGAGTTCCAAGGAGTGAGTGTACATATAAATATAGAAGATGTCCTTGGACAAAGCCTAGTGGCCCTACGGTGTTCAGAGGTCAGGGGGATGGGGAAGCACCATAAAGGAAATTTAAACGGGTGATCAATGAGCAAGAAGGAAACACAGAAAGTGGGATGACACGGGAGCCAAATGAAGGAAGTATTTTGAGGGAATGATCCACCATGGGAAATGTGGCTGCTCCATCAATGTGGGACAAAATGCATTTAGTTAGACAGGACTGAGGAGAAACGCTGTAATCTTTCACCTGCTGGGGATGAGGTGCTGTTGTCTCTTCTGACTTTGCAAATCCCAGAATTTTCAGACTCTCTCTATTCCATTTCATTCCTGCTTACAAATGGAAATTCTTTTCTCAGCTAATCTCTCTTGAAACACTGTGGTAAACGCATCCAATAGTAACCAACTCATGCTATTAACATTCTGTTTTCCGATTTCTTCCCATAGAACTGCCATCTGATAAGGCACATGGTATAGAACTACCTATGATTGTTTACCAAATACTGTACTATTTCATAACACAGCTTGCCATTTTTCCAGCTTGTAATATAATTTTCCTTACTGCTCCTTCTCTAAGCTAGTGCTACAGTAAGATTTTATATTTTAGGGTTTTTAGCAGGGACCCCTCGAGAACCAGTCAAATGCTAGGCAATCCTCAAATTCCAGTGGCCTAAAAGAGCAAGAATTTATTTTTCACTCGTATAAAGCCTGCTGCATGTTTGGGAATTCACTCCGGGGTGACTGTTGTCCATGTCACGGCTCAGCTTGGCATCTTCACAGACCCCCAGGGCAGTGAGGGCTGTATTGGAAAGATGAAAACCAGCAGGTAAGTTCTCCCACTTAGAAAGTTACACACAGCGCCCCCAAAGCAAAACCAGATGGCCGGTTCTGGTTTTTAAGGCTTAAAAAAGGACTAAGGTATAGTTGTAAAGTTTATCTCAGTACGTAAATCAGTGTAAAGCCATAGGATTTATTTTTTATCTTCTTGCATAATATCAAAATGATTTTTCCGTAGAGACTGTTTTTCTTCGTTTCTGGGCCTGAGACTCCAAAGACAGACTAGCTAGTGTGACAGGAACGGGCAAGATTTCCAGGAAAATGTCAATAATCCTCTTAGAGGGAAGAATGGACCAGGTTTTTATGTTTTCAACTCTGTCCTAAAGTAATTCATGCTAGTTGTTAGCAGGAGCTAATAGTAAAACCACATCGGTCTCACCTAAACCCCTGGTCTGTTACTGATGCATTGTTTTTTTCCAAGTCTCACCTTTATTGTTCTACTTTGCTTTTCACAACCTTGCACTGAAACAGCCCCTTGTTTTAGCTGACAAATACCTCACCTCTTTTATCTGCTCAATATTGCTTTCTTCCTTGTTGTCGTTACTCCAACGAAGACTAACTTTGGTTTTTATAAGGACTTGAGGCAGACACCTTAAAGCAGCCATATTACTCTTTTTTAAAAGTTTATTTATTTTGAGAGAGATAAAGGGAGAGAGAGACAGAGTGAAAGGTGGAGGAGGGGTAGAGAGAGAGGGGGGGACAGAGGGTCTGAAGCAGGCTCCATGCTGACAGCAGAGAGCTGGACGTGGGGCTTGAACTCCGAACCGTGAGATCATGACCTGAGCTGAAGTCTGACACTAAACTGCCTGAGCCACCCAGGCGCCCCCACATCACTCTTGATGTGAACATATTTAAACATAGTTGATCTAGCATTGCCTGAGAATGAGTTATTTTGCCATTAGTGAGAGAGTTAAATCCAGGTTTTGGTCAAGTGAACTCGCCCTAATCTGCCAGGAAAAGTGTGACCAACCCCGTTAAAAACCTCTGTATTCCATTTGATTTTATTCCTACTTGAATATGTGTAGTGGATGCGGAATATGAAGTGAAAGTGACTTTGTCTTGGACAGGTCTACCGTTCTACAAAACTAACAAATTTCTCGTATGTTCCCATGTTACTTGTGGATAGCGATGTGTAGGTCACAAATTGTTTCAGGTTTGCGCTCATTGGGGTGTCATACAGTAAATAGGGAATGTGTACGTTATTCCTACTCTTCCGACAAGTAAATATAGACTTAAAAAATCCAGACTCGCTAACCTTCACACAGGTAGCTATTGACAAAGCTAGAATTAAAACCTGTGTTATCTGCTTTTCCTTTTGTGCTATTTCCACAAGCAATTTCCTACATAATTCAAAGTGAAGAGTATTATTTTTTTATCATGACCTGAAATTTATTTTATCTCATTAAATAAATAGTTGTACTGAGCACAGCACTTGAGGCTGTTCAAGTGGCGCCCTTGGTTACCTCTGTGTCTGGAGCTGTTTGAGGTTCCTTTTGTGTACCTGCCCGTGGGGCATCTGACAGTGATTCATTTATGGATTCTTCAAATATACTCCCAACATTAAAGAGGAGGGATTCTTTTTGTAAGTAACTCTTTATGAATTGGTAAATTTTTTTTTAATTTTTTTAAATTTTTATTTATTTTTGAGACAGAGAGAGACAGAGCATGAATGGGGGAGGGTCAGAGAGAGGGAGACACAGAATCTGAAACAGGCTCCAGGCTCTGAGCGGTCAGCACAGAGCCTGACGCGGGGCTCGAACTCACGGACTGCGAGATCATGACCTGAGCTGAAGATGGACGCTCAACCGACAGAGCCACCCAGGCACCCCTGAATTGGTAAATTTTTAATTGTTCTCAATTGGTGGCAAATACGTTAGTTAGCACCTTTAATAGAGTTCTTGCTGTTTCGGGATCTTACCAGGTAGCAGATCGACTTGTTACAGAGTTCAGGCCCACACTTCTCTCTTACCCTTTCTTTTTGCTGATCATACATGGAGCTTTGGAATGAACAGTTGGAAGGTGCTGGACCAAAACACTTCACTTATCCACGCTAGAAGGATTGAACCATTAATACTGGGGGAGGGGGAGCATTTATTGAGTCATAATAAAGGTAGGAGCCAGATGTCTAAGAGGGACAATCCTTGAAATCTGGGTTAATTTTATTTTTTAACATTTCTACCTGGTAATGCCATGCTCTTTAACAATTTGCTTTACCTCTCTGTGCTTATTCTTCTTTATTAGATATGTGGAGGGAATTACTACACAATATTTAATAATGCATAAATAATATGTTCAACTTTATTTTCATTTCTGTGGAATAGGTATCATAATCTTAAGATAATTCTATGATTAATATCTTCTCTAAGACAATATCAAAAAGAACCTTTTAGGTGATCCCATGAGTGGCCATTCTCTATGGTATAAGAACAAAATCAAACACTGCTGGTATAAATTCTCTGGAATAGGGAATATGCTGAAATAATAAACTTTTCTGAAAAACCATCAATCAGGATTCAAGGCTAAATATGCCACTTATTAGAAAATTGGATTCCCAAGTTTAAATAAAACCAAGGCTTAATTTTAAACTTAAATAATATGTACGAAATATATTAGAGCAGAATTAAAAGAGGTTGACATGACTTTCACTTCCAGGAGTGATATAATGGGGCACAGCAGGCAAGTATGTCTATTGCAAAAAAAAAAAAAATCCTCATAAAAAGTATTGTGAAGATAGCAGAGAGCTGTGGAGGCGCAGGGATTACATGAACCACAATTTATGGGAGGAGAGAACATATCAGAGGTGAGGTAGTGATCTCTGCCTTTTTTCCTCTTTAATTTGTTAGAGAGGCATTTCCTGATTCTGGGTGTGAGCTGGGAGCTTGTACAGGCAGAAATAGTATTTTGGGGGAAAAGAGCAACCAGCAAAGCTTTTCTTGGTCATGTAGGGCCACTGTAACAATACCAATAGCAGGGATTTTTTTTTTTCATGGCGATTTTGAGCTGGTTTTGATGTGTAATGGAAGCTAGGGCCCTTGGTCAAAATATTTGCAGAGGTAGAGTGAAATGTCCTGCACTCTTGAGGTGCGTAGGGAATAAAAATCCAATTTGAGAGAAAACATAAAGCTGGTCTTTCCAACCATATTCTTTTTTTTAATTTTTAAAAAGTTTATTTATTTTGAGAGAGAGAGACTGAGCACGAGCAGGGGAGGGGCAGAGAGGCGGGGGGAGAGAATCCCAAGCAGGCTCCGCACTAATGTGTGGGACTTGAACTCATGAATCGCGAGATCCTGACCTAAGCCAAAATCAAGAGTTGGCTGCTTAACTGACTGAGCCACCCAGGCAGCCCCCAGCAATATTTTTTAGGGCAGGTTTTGAAAGTCTTAGAGGTGGCAGGTTAGAGGGCTAGGTAGAAAACTCTGAAGGCAGAGATAGTTCTCTTACAGAGCTTTTCAGGCCTGAGGAAACAGAGACCCACCTTGTTCTCAGTAGATACTCACCAATCTACTGAGCATTCTGATTTGTAGACAAAGGGCTTCTTTCATTATAAGGTAATCCTACTCAAAGGATTCCTTAAAATATTTAGTTACATGTACGTAGATAGAGCACTGGCACATACTTTATTTCATTTGTTTGCCCTTCCAGTCTTATAATTGTGGGGTAATTTTGATTTTGTACATAAGAAACCTGGGGTTCACTGAGAGTTGTGCTAGAACCCAGGTGTTCTGATGGCTCATCCAGTGTCCACGTACTACATTAATATAGGCGACGACTTAAATGGGCTACTCAAGAACTCTTCAGCTATACTGTAAACCTCATTGTATGAATGGGCCATGTTTGAGTCAGTGGTATTTACAAAGCTTGGTCTTTCACTGGCAGTTGAAAGCAACTGCTCAGAGTCCCTGGAGTTGATATCCTTCTCCCCTGGCACTTGGGTTACATCAGCTCATAGTGAGGATGAGAAGATATAAAGCTTGGGGGCATGAATCTGGGCTTCAGGATACACATTAGAGCCAGGGTTTCTCAGTGAATCATTTGTATTTCTGTCACCTCAGGAGCTCCAGAGGGCAGCTGGGCTAATTCACATACTGTAATTCACCAAGCTATTCTAAGCTTTTATTTTCTAATAAACTGTGGAGAGTTCTTAATTGGTAATTAGAAAATGATTATACCTTGTCTGTAAAAACCACATTTCTTTGACTATATTGATGTGATTGTGCAATTACATTTCAAATTAGCTTGAACAATGTTCAACACAGGAATTCTAATTTGGGTCTGATCCACCGAAACTTGGGTGTGGCCAGGTGTAGGGGCATCCTCGAGAGTGTGCACACAGTTCCTGGTTTTTAAGTGGGTTCTCAACTCGCTCGAGTGACGTAGCGGGGGAGCAGCAGCGAGGGTTTCATTTCATCATCCCGTCTTAATTTTGTACATAATTCCTTTTTAATTATGACTTAAGCCAAGATATTTGATTTTTACAGAAACCAAGTGGCTTTTGTATTTCAATATTATTGTTATTTCTTACTTAATAAGAACATACTGTGGTTAATCAAATACCTGTAACGTACATTTACAACGATCAGAGAGTTTAATCATCATCCTAATAATCATCATAATACATGGGTTATTCCAAAATGTTGCAATCCAAACAAACACAGCTCGGGATTGTTGATGAACAGTGGCGGATCTGATAGGGTCCAAACAGTGATAGTTTTGAGAATCAAAGGGGCTAACAACCCAGACAGGGACATTGGGACTGTAAGTTTAAGCTTGTAGTGCCCGGGTTAAACCCGCATATGTGGTCACCCTAATTACGGATTAGTCTATGTATGTGTGATATTTGACTGTCATGCTACACACACCTACTTGTACCTAAATGGAAAAAGCGGCATCCACACATTTTTGTACATGCATTCGCTGGATACTAAAATGCCTACTCTGTGCCAGGCACACTAACTAGGAGTTGGGTACACGGAGGCTAATAAAATTCAGCTCTAGGCCTTGTAGAGACGTTCCCTTGCCAGCATGGTAAACCCTGAAGTCCATTACGAACCACTGAGGTGGAGACGTGTCACAGGCTGTGTTTCTCCAGCTAACTTGACTCTTTGACCCTGACATTTAAAACTGGTATAAACCTCCAACACTGGTGTTTGAATTAGTTTATTTTCATTTTTAACATTGTATGGGGCATGTCAGGAAACGCTTTTCGTTTTTAAAGGGACAAGAGTCCTTTATCTGGACCGAATGTGTACACATTTATGTAAAGCTGCACCGTCTTCTATTGTAGCCATAGGTGGCTACTTAAATGTAAGTTAGTTAAAATTAAAAAAAAAATAGTGGAAGTTCAGTTCCTCAGATGCAGAAGCCACGTTTCAAATGCTCGGTAGCTGTATGTGGTTAATGAAAACCGTACTGAACAACACAGTGAAGGACTTTTCCGTCATCTTAGAAATTTCCATTGGATAACACTGACATCAACATATGACGCACCTCTAAATGCACAGAGTAGTTTCCATTCCCCTTCGATATCAGAATGCTTAGATCATCACACATTCTGCCAAAATGTAAAATGCACTCATTTACTCATTTATTCACTCAGCACATATTTATTAGGTACCTAATCTGTGCCAGGCACAGGAATGAATAGGATAGAGGACATGTACTATTCTTATTTGATTCTAACAATTTAAGTGTTATGGGTATTGAAAAATATCTTCCTTTTACAACATCGAGCCTTCTAATTGGGAGGGAAATTAATTTGTGTTGAGCTTCCTAACATGGCAAAATCTGAAAGTAACAAACGTGGTATAAGATATGGGTGCGCAGGGGTGCCTGGGTGGCTCAGTCGGTTGAACGTCCGACTTCAGCTCAGGTCATGATCTCACGGTTCGTGAGTTCGAGCCCCGCGTCGGGCTCTGGGCTGACAGCTCAGAGCCTGGAGCCTGCTTCAGATTCTGTTTAACCCCCCTCTCTCTTCACCCCACCCCTGCTTGTGCTCTCTCTCTGTCTTTCAGAAATGAATAAACATAAAACATTTAAAAAAATACGGGTGAGGAAAGTAAAATATGAGAGTAGACTGGTCAGTGATCTCAGACCACTTTTGTCATTGCTTATTGCAGATTTTCTTATTTCATTTTCTGAAAAACCATAAGTAACATCAAACAAAGCTCAAGGAGATGGTTGGAGCTTATAAGAAAGTATACCTGAGACTAACTTTCAAATAGTTAAGTTGTCGGATTCAGAGAATTTACAGGAAGAATATCTGAACAACACAACAATTAGGAGATTATAAGCAATACAAGATAACATTTGCAAAGACATAGCGAATTATGGTTTATGTGACTTTCAAAGTTAATGATAAAGAAATATAACTGTATACAATTACCCTTTCAGACTCTTATTTCAACTTTTATATTCGATGTACTGAAAAGGCAGAACAAAACTTGACTGTATTTGAAGAGATAGTTGGTTTGATCATGCAGGTTGAAGAGATTACGGTCCTAAAATAGCCTGCAGTATGGAGGATTTACCTAGGATTTAAGGGCATTAGTTTGTAAAGCTAGGGTTAAACAGTAGAATGAGTTACTTAGGGAAGGTTAACCTACTTCCTGTTTCTCAAGGGCATTTCGCTGAGAATTAAGAGTGGAATTGGACTGAGGGTTGTTTGTAAGATGGCATAGGAAGGGAACAGGGTTTGGTATGCCAGCCGTTTCTCCCCACCTTCCACGTGAGATCAATATATCTTTGATTTAAAAACCATTGCCATCTCTTGTCAAAGCCAAGTTATCCACATTATTGATTTCCCATGTGTTGTCAGGTTGGCTTCCTGAGACCCTGTCTTCTGTGAGCAGGCTTACTGTTTCTCCCTCTCCGCTGAGGTTAGCAGGGACTCCCATGTCATTCAGTGCAATGAGACTTCTTTAGTCTATACTCCCTCTAACTCCAGGGAACCTCTGTAATGATTTCCTCATCCTTCATGCGATCTCTCCAGCTAGCATCCATGACACCACACCAGTTCAACCATATCCCATCTTGTTCTAGCTTCATGGCCGTCATTCTGACTGGAGCCACCGACAACTTTGGGTTACTGCTTCCTCTCTGTTTCCTCCAGTTATCACTCTTGTTATATATTATAAATTTATAATGTAAATTAGACCATTGACATTCCCCACTTAAAACCTTGCCATTGCATGTAGGACGAGATCGAAATCCCATACGCTGACTTATGACCCCTGGATCATCTGGCCTCTCTCTAACTCTCCAGCCTCGCTCACGAGTTGTCATTCATTCATTTATTCTTTTACTTATTAATTCTCTCGCTCACTTAGCAATTATGTGTTGAGCACAGTCTTGGGATCTGAGCGAATAACACAGGATGAAATTATTGCTTTCTTGGAGTTTATATTCCAGCAGTACCCACGAGTGATCTGGTGGTGGGATACAAATAATATACAGGATGAAAAAAGAAAATTAGAATGCATTAAGTGATGATAAGGGTAAAAGCAAAATAAGCAGGGAAGTATGTACGCATGCAAGGTTGAAAATACAGAGAAGGCAGTGAAGGAAGTTTTCACTGAGAAGCTGAGCAAAGACATAATAGAAGAGGGGAAAACAAAAACAGCTGTGCAGGTGTCTGGGTGAAGAAAACCCAGGGTTTGGGAAGAACAAAGGCAACACCCCAAGCGCACCTGGAATGTTCTGGAAACATCAGGGAGGTCAGTTGAGTACCTCAGATTACACAAATGAAGTGGTCATACTGAGAAATGAGACAGAGGGAGAGGACCGGATCATGTGGAACCTTGTACACCATTGTAAGGACTTTGGTTTCAAAGAGGCCATTAGAGATCAGAGACCATTAGAGACTTTTGAGCAGGGAAGTGCTTTCTTTCTTAATGCATTACTTCTTTACAATTACTGGGCACCCTTTCCAGGTACTGTGCCAGGTTCCAGGCTTTGTGCTTGACTTTCTACTAAATTGAGATATTTCCACATGAAATCGTGTATAATATTGAGTTCTTCATGTAAATTAAAGCCTTTTGAAATTTAAGCAGGCTTTGATTTCTAGTAAGAGAATAAATAGTCTTTTATTCTTGTGATAATTGTTCACACTGCCAACATCCCATGGGAAGGAAAAATTATGTAAATGGGAGCCCAACTAATAAAGGACATTTTGATTTGTCCAAGCGACTATACAGCGAAAATGTGAATTATCATAGGTCGTGAATCATGTTAACTGATTAATGTTACAAACCTCCAGTTATTGTTAAGCATTTGTTGAAAACGGGAGGGACTGGAGATTAAAAAGGACCTCTATTATATCTGGTATCTTTGCATTTGGGTACCTCAGAGAGTTGAGGTTTTTAAAGCAACATTTGGCAGTCTAAAAACTGGAAAAGCTAAGGAAACAAATTTCACGTGATCAGAGGTGATTCTCAAAACCATCTTCCCTTCAGCTGGATTCTCAGTTTTATTATATTTCTGAAGTTTGGCACAAGACCTGTCACTCTCTGAACTCCTCTTATATAAACTTTAATCTCTACCACTTATATAATGATTTTTATTCAATTAAGTCTACTCTAAATGGAAACCATTTCTAAATATTTTGTGAGAATAACATCTACTTCTTTTCTCTTCAAGTATTACTATAGTCATATATTCTAGGAATTCCCGTGCACAAATAATGGTTGCTCTAGGAAATGGGGAAGAGAGGAAGAGAAGTTACCAAAGCAAGCATGCAAAGTCCTCACTAAGAGCTGAAGGACTTAGGTCTTCAGGCTGTATATGGGCAGCAAGTTCCCCCAAAAAAAGGAATAGGAAAAAAACCCCTTACTTTCAAGCATTTGGTTGATTAAATAGAAGCCCACACAAAAGTTTCTAGGGAGGAGAAAAAAAAGGTCACCTCAAAGAGGGAAGGGAATTACAGTGGTATAAAAATCTCACCCACAAAAACAAGACGGTACAAAACAGCCGAGTCGTTCTGTTATGTTTCTGAAAAAATCATTTTCAACCTTCAATTCCAGAATCAAATAGGCAAAATGCCTCATAGAATATAGACAATACTGGGGCGCCTGGGTGGCCCCGTCTGTTACGTGTCTGACTCTTGATTTCAGCTCAGATCATGATCTCACAGTTTGTGAGTTCGAGCCCCCATAGGACTCTGTGCTGACAGTGTGGAGCCTCGTTGGGATTCTCTCTCTCTGCTCCTCCCCCACCTGTCTCAAAAATAAATAAAAGCTTCAAAAAATATATAGACAATATTAAGACATGTAATTACTTAGAAAAATGAATGTATCGTGTGCTTAGTCTCAGGAATTCCCTCAAGACTGTGATCCAACAAAAATAAAGGGATAACATGTGGTGCAAATGTTAGATGAAACAGCTTGCCTTCTATATTGTATTTTCTAGTATTAAAAAAAATTTTTTTTAAGCATTTATTTATTTTTGAGAGACAGAGAGAAACAGAGCACATGACAGGGAGAGGGAGAGAGAGAGGGAGACACAGAACCCAAAGCAGGCTCCAGACTCTGGGCTGTCAGCCCAGAGCCCAACGTGGGGCTTGAATTCATGTACCATGAGATCATGACCTGAGCTGAAGTCCGGTGGTTAACTGACTGAGCCACCCAGGCGGCCCTGTATTTTCTAGTGTTTTAAGGTCTGTATTTTATTTTGCATTCTTTCATGTCAATTCTTTAATACATATTTTAAAAATTACTATGGTTAAGAATAGTATCTTGACTTCCTCACCGTGTACTACAGATAAGTGAGACATATGGGTAAATGGGGAATTTACCCAAGCTCAAAAGATACGTCAACCATTCCCCAGTCGCGACCACTGAAGACGTATCAATCATTAGAGAAAGTGTAACTCATTCCACTGACGGTGGAGGGACTCCTCTAGGAACTTTTCACATAAAATGTGTCTCCAAAGGGAAAGTGAGACCAACTTGATTCAAAACAAATGAGAGGACAAAATAGAAATTAAGGATCAACACACTTCAGTGGATAAAACTTCCCAGTAAAGCAGAATAAAGTGGTATGTAACACTCCAAAATAACATACAGAGAATTTAAAAGGAAAATCCCTAAAATCAGATATTGAAGAACTAGGAACAGGGGCTCCTGGGTGGCTCAGTCAGTTAAGCATCTGACTTCGGTTCAGGTCATGATCTTGCAGTTGGTGGGTTCGAGCCTGGGTCGGGTTCTTTGCTGTCAGCTTAGAGCCTGAAGCCTGCTTTGGATTCTGTGTGTCTCTCTCTCTGTCCCTCCCCTGCTTGTGCTCTGTCTCTCGCTCTCTCAAAAATAAATAAACATTAAAAAGAAAAAAACTAAGAACAAAAATGGACAAAACCCAGGAAGAAATGTCACCAAAATTGGCTGAATTCAGGAAAGAAATGGAAGTAAGAGATTGGACTATGGTGCCAAGAGGGAATAGATTTGAATGAAAATTTAATAAAAGGCCTTAAAGAAAGTCAGAAAAACAAACAAGATAATTAAAATTAGATAACGGAAGAAGTAAACTGTCAGAGAAAAGACTAGTTGAAATGAAAGATATTTCCTTTTTTTTTTTTACTGTTTCTTTTTGAGACAGAAAGAGAGAGAGAGAGGGAGGGAGGGAGGGAGAGAACAATTGGTGGAGGGGCAGAGAGAGAGGGGGACAGAGGATCCAAAGTGGGATCTGTGCTGACAGCAGTTAGCCCCATGTGGGGCTTGAACTTATGAACTGTGAGATCATGACCTGAGCCAAAGTTGGACACGTAACTGACTGAGCCACCCAGGTGCCCTGAAAGATATTTCTTAACTATTTTTTCTGTTATCTATCTACGATAGATATCTTCCTACCAATTTATCTGTATTATCAACACATTATATACATGCTATTTTTTGAACTGTTTGGGAGTAGGCTGCTTGCACCAGGACCTTTGCCTCTTAATACTTCTGTATTAATATCATTATTATTAACACTGTTACATAATTATATATTATTATATCACATTATAATATGACAAGGATATTTATTTACATAACAACAGTAGAGATATTAAATTCAGGGAATTTAACATCAAAGAATACTATTGCTTATTCTATATGTCATATTCCAAGTATATCAATTGCTCCAATAACACCCTCCTTAACTGTGATTTTATAGTAAAGCATCTAGTTCAGGACCCGCACTGCATCTTGTTCTCATGTCTCTAGACTCCTTTTTTTTTTTTTTTAAATTTTTAAACATTTTTAATGATTTTATTTATTTTTGAGAGAAAGAGACAAAGCGCCATCAGAGGAGAGGCACAGAGAGAGGGAGACCCAGAATCTGATGCAGGCTACAGGCTCTGAGCTGTCAGCACATAGCCTGACACAGGGCTTGAACCCATGAACTACAAGATTATGACCTGAGCTGAAGTCAGATCCTTAACCAACTGAGCCACCCAGGGGCTCCTCTAGACTCCTTGAAGCAAGGAATTCCTTAGCCTTCCTTGGTCTTCTATGAAAAGACGCAGGCCAGATATATATATATATATATATATATATATATATATATATATATATATATATATATATATATATATTTTATTTTTAAATTTAATTTATTAAAATTTTTTTTACTGTTTATTTTTTACAGAGAGAGAGAGTGAGAGAGAGAGAAAATGAATGAGTGGGGGAGGGGCAGAGAGAGAGGGAGACACAGAATCCGAAGCAGGATCCAGGCTTCAGGCTCCGAGCTGTCAGCACAGAGCCCGATGCGGGTCTTGAACTCAAGAAATGAGAGGTCATGACCTGAGCTGAAGTCGGATGCTCAACTGACTTAGTCACCCAGGCAGCCCTAATTTATTATTTTTTTAAATTTACATCCATGTTAGTTAGCATATAGTGCAACAATGATTTCAGGAGTAGATTCCTTAGTGCCCCTTACCCATTTAGCCCATCCCCCCTTCCACAACCCCTGCAGTAACCCTCTCTTTGTTCTCCATATTTAAGAGTCTCTTATGTTTGGTCCTCCTCCCTGTTTTTATATTATTTTTGCTTCCCTTCCCTTGTGCTCATCTGTTCTGTGTCTTAAAGTCCTCAAATGAGTGAAGTCATATGATATTTGTCTTTCTCTGACTAATTTCGCTTAGCATAATACCCTCCAGTTCCATCCACGTGGTTGCAAATGGCAAGATTTCATTCTTTTTGATTGATACAGGCCAATATTTTATAAAATGTTCCTTGATTTGGATTTTTCTGATGTTTCCTCATTAATGAATCACGGTTATGCATTTTGGCTACATGCAGTGATGTGTCCTTCTCAAGCCATTATGTCTGGGAGCACATATGACTCTTTCTGTTGATGTTTTGCCTTTTTTTTTTTTTTTTTTGGTGAATTTTGATTACTTAGTTTAGTTGTTGTCTATATTCACCATTATGAGTTTAATTTTATTTTGTAATTTGCTAAAAGATATGGGAAAATACTCAAGGGCTGTGTAAATATCCTTCTTTTCTTCAAACCTTTTCCCCGATTTAAATTTAGCATCTGTTCGTGATACTTGCTTGGAAATGTTCCAGTCTTGTCTGATTGCTACCCCACAATCTCCCCAGGGAATCCTATTTCCTTTGAGAGGGGAATGGTATTTAGAAACCCAGGCCTGGGATCTAGTTCTCCTGGGGTGTTGTTGGCTATGAGCCCCTTAGGAGAAACTAGTGAAATCATATTTTTTCTCTTACTTCTAATTCCAGTCTAATCATTGAAGATTATTCTTTGACTTCCCTCATTCGTTGTTTGTTTCTCACTTATTCTATAGGGAGAAACATGACTCACAAATGTATATATTTACTCATTAGTTTGAGAGTACACACAGATTAGTTTTCATTTATTAATAGTGTCAAAGGGTTTTTCAGTGTGGTTATGCCAATTAACACTCCCACCAGCAGAGCGTGATATTTCCGATTGTTTACATTCTTGCTAACACTTTAGGAATGTCAGTATTTTTTATATTGTTTATTTTTAGCCATTCTAGTCTATGTACATTGGTGTATTGTTGTGGTTGTAATTTTCATTTGTATGTTCTTGATGAACTGATGAGGTTTTAACCTCTTTGTTGGTTTATTTGCCATTTTGATATCTTTTTTGGGGGGGGGTTTAAAATGTATGTTCATTTTTTCTATAGTATTGTCTTTTTTGTGTAGTCTGTATACACATGCTCACATATATAGATGAGAGTAATTTGTGGCATTTATTTTTGGGACTGTTTTCTCTGATTCTCTTTGTTGTCCCAAGCTCATTAGTATTTTCTCCTTTGTTTTATTATAAAAGTTTTATTATTTTGCCTTTACTATTTACACCTTCAAAATTTCTAGAATGCTTTTGTGTATTGTATGAGGAAGGGTCAAGACTCTTGAATGAGAGTCTTGATTCCACAGTGAAGTTTTACTGGAAGGACGATTCTTTTTTATACCTCACTGGAGTGTCCCCTTTTTAAAAATGCACATGCACATATTTATGTAGCTATGCTTTTGAACTCCATTCTGTTTAACCAGAATATTTTTCTGTCCTGTGTTTTGCTACATTTCTGTCCCTGTGTTATGTCACATTAAGACTTTATAGTAAGTCTTAATACCTAGCGATGTGAATTCTTTAAATTCATTTATTTTCAAAATTGTCTTAGGTATTTGTGGACTTTTAAATTTACATATACATTTTAGTATCAGTTTTTCAATTTCCACAATATAAAAACACAGCTGGGCTTTTCATTTGGATTGTACTGAATGCATATATCTCTTTAGAAGGAGTTATCTCTACAGTATTGTGTCTTGCAATTCATAGACATATGTCCTCTGTTTGTTTAGATCTTTTACATTTTCCCTCAATATTGTCTTTAGTTTTCTGTGACGAAGTATTGTACATATTCTGTTAGAGTCAACCCTGAATAGTCTTTATGCTTTTATAAGGATCATTTATTTTATTTATTATTTTTATTTTTATTATTTTCTTATTTTTTTAAATAAAAAAAACTCATTTTCTACTTTCTGGTAGATAATGATGAAACTTTTCATCCTGACTTTATCGAGCAATTTTGCTAGATTCATTTTATTATTTATTTATTTATTTATTTATTTATTTATTTATTTATTAATGTTTATTATTTGAGAGAGAGAGAGAGAGACAGAGACAGAGACAGAGTGCAAGCAGGGGAGGGACAGAAAGAGGGAGACACAGAATCCGAAGCAGGCCCCAGTCTCTGAGCCGTCAGCATAGAGCGGATGTAGGTCTCGAATTTATGAACTGCGAGATCATGACCTGAGCTGAAGTCGGATGCTTAAACCTGAGCCACCCAGGTGCCCCTGCTAGATCCATTTTAGTAGTTTTTCTGTGGAATATTTTTGGATGTGTCACATGAATAACTGTGTTGTCTGTTACTAATCACAGGTATATTTACTTTTGCAATCTGTATGCTTTGGGAGTTCTTTTACTTACATGGGTGCATAGCCAAAGACCTAACATGTAACGTTGGATAGAAGTGGTGATAGAGTGTACTTTGTTATGTTCCTGGCCTTGGGAGGTAAAGCTTCCATATTTTACCATTAAGTGTGATGTTTGCTGTAGGTATTTTGGTAGACCCTCAGTATTAAACTAAAGTCACATTCTTCTATGTCTACTTTGCTAGTATTTTTATAATGAATTTTCTCAAGTGCTTTTCTGGTACCTTGTTAGAAGATCTTTTATTCTTATTTTTTTCATTCCTTTTCTTTTTCTTGAATGGTGAGTAGTTTGGTTTTTCTTTCTTCTTTTTGCTGTTTGGTTTTTCTAATGTGGGAGCAACGGTGCGTTTCTGGAATAAATTCAAATGGATTATGATGTATTATCTTTTTTATGTATTTATGAATTATATTGAAATCAACTTTACAACTATGTTCACAAATAGATATTAATCTGTAATTTACTTTTCTTGCAATGTCCTTTTCAGGTTTTAATATGAAACTTGGGTTGGCCTCATTAAATAAATTAGGGCATGTTCCCTCTTTACTTTGGATTTTTGAAAATCCTTTTGCCCTGTGTATCGTAGGAATTATCAAGTACCAAAAGGGGAAGGGGCCCAGAATGCCGAGTTCACTTTTCTGGGCTTTTTGTCTTTCCAGCAACTTGGCTCTTTGAGTCATGGCTGCCTTAATAACTCTCTAATACCATTGACGTGATGTTTTCTTTTCTTTTCTTTTTTTTAATGTTTATTTATTTTTGAGAGGGAGAAAGAGAGAGAGAGAGAGAGAGAGAGAGAGAGAGACAGAGTGAGAGTGGGGGAGGGGCAGAGAGAGAGTGAGACACAGAGTCTGAAGCAGGCTCCAGGCTCCGAGCTGTCAGCACAGAGCCTGATGCTGGGCTCAAAGCCACGAACAGCAAGATCCTGACCTGAGCCAAAGTCGGATGCCCAATTATCTGAGCCACCCAGGTGCCCCTGACCTGATGTTTTCTGTATTTCATTCATCTTTTAAAGATTTTCTTGCTGAGGGGTTCATTTTGCTACAAGCTGGTCCATCACAGTTGGAAGTGAAAGCCCCTTCCTCATTTTTAACCCCCTCTCTTCTCTTGGTATTTTTCACAGAGGGCATATAGATCAAGGATTTTTTGGCTCGTGTGTTACAAGTATTCATTAGAGACTGTTCGACTACTGTCTGTGCTTACCTTCTCATGGTTGAGTGCTTTAGGGATGAAGAAGAATATGTACTGAGACAAATGCTTCCGTCAGCCTGACAATGCTCTTTTCAAACTGGGTGCCTCTCCAAGCAAGTGCTACATGGTTCATTACCCATATGTTGCCCTACCCTCATCTTTTAAGATTTGCTTTAGATGACGCTAGTCTGTAGAGGTTTCTGTTTTCTGGCACATGCAAGCTTTAGTTGTTTTAGAAGTTGTAGAATAGTTAAGGAACATGTTCTTGGTTTCACTAATAAAGAATGCTTGTTTTAATTTTGGTAGAATCGCTTATAAACATGTCCTGGAGGGATTTCTTTGAGTGGAGTCTGGAAAGACGTTAAATCAGGCAACAAGGCACACACATATACACACACATCAAATAATTTTAAAAGGGGAAATAACATTTTTAACAAATAATATTTTTCAGGGAGCAACGTGAGCAAGATGGCAGGATAGGAGGCCCCTGTCCATGTACCTGCCCAACAACAATAATTTGGCAGCCATATTGGACAAAAGTGCCTCAGTGGGAGCTTTGGGCTCTCGGTCGGAGACTGCAAAATGCCAGCAGTGCCCAAGACCAAAGATGGTTGTTTCGAGAAGGCAGGCCCATGCTCAGGATTTCGAATCACCAACTGGGGTCCTAGCTACAGCCCAAGAAACTGCCCCTTCCCTCTGGGCATATGGCTATATTTCTCTTTGCTCTTGATCCTGCCACTGGTGACACCTGCCTAGGGCCCCTGCAGGAGTCATGATGGCCCATGCCTCAGGTGTAGACAATGATACAGAATTGAGGGCCCCGAAATAAGCCCACATATACATAGCCTGCTCATATTTGACGAGGGAGCTGAGAATACTCAATGGTGAAAGGACAGTGTCTTCAATAAGTGGTGTTGGGGAAATTGGACATGCGTATGCAAAAGAATGAAACTGGACCCCCCTCCTCCATCTTACGTCACTCACAAAAATGAACTCAAAATGGATTAAGGACTCAAATGGCAGACATGAAAGCATAAAACCCCTGGATGAAAACATAGGGAAAAAGCCCCTTGACAAGGGTCTTGGCAATGTTTTTGTTGGATATGACATCAAAAGTACGAGCAACAAAAGCAAAAATCAACAAGTGGGACTGCATCAAACTACAAGGCAAACTAAAAGGCACAGCAAAGGAAACGATCAATAAAATGAAAAGGCAACTTATGGAATGTGGGAAAGTATTTGCAAGCCATCTATCTGATAAAGGGTTAATATCCAAAATATAGGAGGAACTCATACAACTCAAAAATCAAAATAACCTGATTAGAAAATGGGCGGAAGACCGACTAGACATTTTTCCAAAGAAGACATGACAAACAGATATATGAATGACAGGTATGTGAAAAGGTGCTCAGCATCACTAACGGTCAGGGGAGTGCCAAGAAAAACCACAATGAGATATCACCTCACAGCTGTTAGGATGGCTGTTACCAAAAGACAAGAGATAACAAACATTGGTTAAGGTTGGGAGAAAAGGAGATCTTGGTGCACCACTGGTGGGAATGTAAATTGGTACAGCCATTATGGAAAGCTGTATAAAAGGTCTTCAAAAAACTAAATATAGAACTACCACATGATCCAGCAATCCCACGTCTGGATATATATCCAAAGGCAATGAAATGAAATCAGTATCTCAAAGAGATATCTGCATGCTCATGTTCTTTGCATGTTGTTCATAATAGCCAAGATATGGAAACTTGCTAAACGTCCATCAGTGGATAAATGGATAAAGAAAATGTCACACACACACACACACACACACACACACACACACACACACACACTGGAATGTTATTCAGCCACAAAAAGAATGAAGTCCTGATCATTTGCAATGACAGGGATGAACCTAGAGGACATTATGCTAAGTGAAATAAGACGGGCACAGAAAGACAAATCTTGCATGGTCTCACTTAGATGTGGAATCTAAAGATGTGAACTCAGAGAACCAGAGACTAGACCGGTGATTGCCAGAGGGGAGGATGGGTGAAATGGTTGAAGGGGATCAAGTCATAAAATAAGTAAGTCATGGGGATGTAATGTGCGGCGTGATAACTCTAGTCAATAATATTGAATTGCAAATTTGAAAGTTGTTGAGAAAGAAAATCTGGAAAGTTCACATCACCAGATAAACGTTTTGTAACTTCCGATGGTGACAGATGGCGACTAGACTTAGTGTGGTGATCATGTTGCAATATATACAAGTGTCAATCACTATGCTGTACACCTGAAACTCATATAATATTGTGTGTCAATTATACTTCAATAAAACAATAAAAAAAAGAGAACCTGCTGCTGAGAGTGTAGTTGATTGGCATCACCAGCTGCCACCAGTTTGGTTTCTCCCCTGCATTCATGCTGAGATCGTGCTTCTCCTGGGCTGCTTTCAGTCAAGACTGAGCGTGGTATGGGCTATGTGTATAGGCTTAACACAAGAGTCCTTTAAATTTGTTTTTAATGTTTATTTATTTTTGAGAGACAAAGAGAGACAGAGTGCAAGCGGCGGGGAGGGGCAGACAGAAAGGGAAACAGAATCCGAAGCAGGCTCCAGGGCTCAGAGCTGTCGGCACAGAGCCCTGACGCTACGCCACAAGCCCTGACGGGGCTTGAACTCACGAACCATGAGGTCATGACCTGAGCCGAAGTAGGACACTCAACTGACTGAGCCACCCAGGAGCCCCTACACAAGAGTCCGTTAACGAGTAACTTTTAATCAGGTCATGCTCCATTCGCCTGGTTGAAATGTTCTCAAAACTCTGGTACAGGGGCACCTGGGTGGCTCTTGGGCTCAGGTTGTGATCTCGCGGTTCATGAGCCTGAGTCCTGCATCCGGCTCTCTGCTGTCAGTGCAGAGCCAGCTTTGGATCCGTGGTCTCCCCTCTCTCTGCCCCTCCCCTGTTCATGCTCATTCTCTCTCTCACAAAAACAAATAAACTTAAAAATATATTTTTAAAAAAAACTGTGCTGTAGGTGGTCTCTTCCCATCCCTTCCTCCTCTCTTTTCTTTCACAGGTGTCATTCTGCCCCACCGTCTGAAAGCACTCCCTACCTTTTTCTGCTCCGTCCCTCTTTATCCGTCACAGGTTTGTCCCTCACCTTGGCTTCTCCTTCTGGGAAGACTAGTTGACAAAGGCATACACTGAAAAGGTTGGTTGAGGATGTCCCTACACTCCCTTGGCTTGCACTGGGTCTTTGGTTTTTCCATTTCAATAAAAGTATCAAAGCAACAGGCTGTACAACTTAAACTTACACAACGTTACACATCAAATTAAAAAAAAGACAATCCAGATTAAATATAAATCTTATGCCATTACCTGATTTAGGTGGTTCTAAATTCCGTGGAATATGACTATACAGTCCCTGATGTAATAAACCAAAACCAAAACCAAAAACAAAAGAAGAAGGTAGTAAGGAAGTTAAATAAGCAGTGTGAATTATCATGCCACGTTCTCAAAGAAGGTCTGATTCTTGATGTACCTTGATGTACCTGGCTAGCCAAGGTGCACTGAAACTTGGCTTTGGATTTATGCATACAGTTAATTATTATTGTGGTGCTGCTACTATTTGGAATTTGTTGCTTTCTGATCGGGTAGTATTTTTTCTTGGGGCACAAAGGTCCATCTTGAATGATATGGTACCTACAAGTTTCATATTTAATTCCTCAGAGAAGGTATATAATAAAATAGTTCGGATAAATATTTCAGGTATCTATTTCTAGAATGAGGGTTGCTACTAGTTTTGAGTTTGTTGTAGGAATGTACTTTTCTCAAAATGTTCTTTGTTTATTTTGAGAGAGAGAGCATGTGTGTGTGAGCGGGGGAGGGGCAGAGAGAGAGAGGGCTCTGTCAGCACAGAGCCATATGTGGGGCTTGATCTCAGGAACCACGAGATCATGACCTGCGCTGAAATCAAGAGTTGGACACTTAACCGATTGAGCTACCCAGGAACCCCAGTAATATACTTTAGACTCTTGCTCATCCCTATCCAAATTATTTCCCCCCTTTCAAGGTGGGCCAACCCTCACTGGTGGTGGGTAAGGGACAGGCAGAGTGGTTTGTGCTGCTGCCTGCCTAACAAGCCAAGCCGATGTGGGAAAGCTTCCTGGAGAGTGAGCTCCACTCCTACTCAAAGTTCATATTCCACGCTCCCCCCCTGCCAACTGTTACGTATAACAGTGGTGGCCAATAGGAACGGCATGAGACAACCTACTTTAATATACCCTGACTTATTTAGAGTGGTTACCAAGTCTGAGACATACTCAGGTTATTTGGCCAAACACATTCTCTTCCTCCTGGAGCCAAAATATTCCCCATATGATTCCATTGACTTTGCTCTACACAAATACACTCTAAACCTCAGCCCTTCTCTTCCTTCTTTTTTGAGTCTCAAGATCGCCAGACCACATGTTCTCTTCCTCTTTTTCATGTCCCCATCTCCACGATGTAGACTGAGCCATGTCTGTTTCTACCATTCAATATGTTTTCTTTCCACAAAGCAACTAATCATACCAAACATGTCTAACTGTGTATGAATAAGTACAGAGATTTTGTTAATGTACATTTTCTATGAGTATATTTCTTAATATAGTTTTTAGTTTAATAAAATAAATTTCAGTACTGATCCTATCAGGATATTCAAATTTAGCTTTGTTTTTCCTCTTATTATGAGCACAAAGTATATACAGAATCTGTGATTGATATTAATCTGCATATACTTAGTGTTCATGATCAGAGGAAAAACAAAGCTAAATTTGAATACCCTGTAAAGATCAATAGGGAAATTTATTTTGTTAAAATGAAAGTAGTCTCATACACCCTCAAATTCTCAATACTTCCTTTGGGATAAGAATAAAACATATTTCCTTTTAATGTTTTGGTGTTCATGCAAGTAAATACAGACAAGAACAGCCCAAACCTAGTGCAAAAGCCACACATTTTGAATTGAAGGACAAAAAAGAAAACACATTTATATAAACAGCAGTAAGAAATTATAGTTTCCAACACTTTGGTCAATATGGTGGTTTATTTATTTATTTATAAATGTTTATTTTTGAATGAGAGAGAGAGAGAGCGAGCGAGCATGAGTGGGGGAGGAGCAGAGAGATACAGAGACACAGAATCTGAAGTAGGCTCCAGGCTCTGAGCTGTCAACACATACCCTGATGTGGGGCTCGAACTCACGAACCACAGAATCATGACATGAGCTGAAGTTGTGTGTTTAACTGACCGAGCCACACAGTTGCCCCTGGAAAGTGATTTTTTAAAAGTTTTATTTATTTAAGTAATCTCCGCAACCAACATGGGGCTGGAACTCACCACCTGGAGGTCAAGAGTCTCATGCTCCCCTAACTGAGCCAGCCAGGTGCCCCAGAAGGTAATCTTTTTTTTTTAAATTTAACTTAATTTTTACTTTAGAGAGAAGAAGAGAGAGCAAGAGCAGGGGAAAGGGACAGAGGAAGAAAGAGAGAAAATCTTAAACAGGTTCCACAGTCAGCGCAGAGCCCGACGTGGGGCTCAATCCCACAATCCTGGGATCATGACCTGAGCTGAAATCAAGAGTTGGATGCCAAACCTACTGAACCACCGAGGCATGCACAGAAGGTGATTTTTAAAACAGGTGAGAGTTAGGATGGTTGGAATTAAAGCGGGAGCACAAACCTGATCCCATGTATAAAAAGTCTCAGTTACCAAGAAAGGTCAAGATACCTGTGTCGTCACCATCAGTCCAGACATTGTCCAAGTGAGAGTCTCATGGGCATGGCTAACACCAAGGACCCCTATATTATTCTTCAGTGATAGAAATCAGGGCTCCTTCAAAGGGAATTTGTTCTAAACCTTGGGATGGAAAGAAACAGCATAACCCAGATGGTATTTTTGTTTTCATAATGTTAGTAGAATTTTAAAAATATTGTGGTATTGAAAAGAAAATAGGAGCAGAGTTTGGAATTATCCTAATAACCCAGTAGTGATAAGTTGCACGTGGAAAGTACTGATCACAGTCAATTAGAACATGATATGTCCATAAAAAAATCCATGAGTATATGGCCACACAGAAACAGGACAAGCTGTAATAATATGCATGCAAATTTTGGGGCACCTGGGTGGTGCAGTTGGTTGTGTCCAACTTTGGTTCAGGTCCTGATCTCATGGTTAGTGAGTTCGAGCCCCACATCGGGCTCTGTGCTGACGGCTCAGCACACGGAGCCTGCTTCAGATTCTGGGTCTCCCTCTCTCTCTGCCCCTCCCTTGCTCATGCTCTCTCTCTCTTTAAAAAAAATAAATAAACATTAAAAAAATATGCACGCAAATTTCTAGTGCTGTCTAGTGCCGTATATTGAGCAAATAAACTTGTATGTCCTATAATTACATTTGATTAGCATTATATTAACTGCTACGATATTGGATGTTGACAGGGATGATATTTTAAAATACATTTTTAAGAAGAAAAGTAAGGAGTATTACTTTTATAAGGGGGTTGGTGACAAATATTAATCGTGAGAAGAATATTCAAGAAACATGTGAAGAAGTAATGTGTTGGAAGAAAAGCATCTTTTGTTAAAATGGGAAAAATGATAAGGTGAAGTTAAATGTATGGAAGCAAGATTTTTAATCCGTGGTCTGCATATTTGGAAACGTGTTGCATATTAACTGTTGTTAATAGAAATCAGTACCAATTAGGAAAAAATGTGTATACTAACAATATGTTCCCACGTTGGGAGGAATTTGTCCCAGTGGACAGAGAATTAAATTTTGAGGTTACAGAATTTGAGAGGGAGATAAAGGGACATTGCGAACCGAAATGTCAGTATCCGAAGAGAGGTGTGATATTGTGCTTGTTATCAGCTTAGTGCATCAAACTTGCTTGGGTCAGGGTGGTGGCTTCATCATGGGTACAAGCCCTTTCACTGGGGCTTTCCTTGAAAACTGGCTGAGTTCTCAAGCCAAACCTTCCATTTTAGGTTCTGAGATGTACACAATTTCCGCAGTAACTTACTTTCTTCGATGGCAAGATCTTTTTCAGTTTTGGATATTTAGTACGCTTGGTAAATGTTTATGAATTGTGTCGTTCGGCTCCATATTTTTTCTCCTCTCCGTATGGTTCATCTTGACCAGCGTTTGCAGACAGATGAGAGGCAAGCCTTGTACAGTTTGCCACGCACCCAACCCTTCCTTAGTGTCTTCCAGATGGCCACTTACATTACCTGTCCGGGATGTGACAACATTTTAGTTTTCTTTTTCTGATCTCAGCCAGAGGTGCCAATGTAAACATGAATGGGAACTGGCTTTGGTCATTCACTGGCTCAACAATGTTTACGGATTGCTAACACATGCCAGGTTCAATGTAGATACCATGGTCTGGAGTCTGGAATAGACATACATGAAACAGTTTTGATTAGACAGAAAGAAAGTAACCCACAAGTGGGTTATGCCTAGCGTAGTTCCTGAGCTATTTTTCTTTGTTATGATGCTGATGCAAACGATCCAAAATTTTATGTAGTATTTGGTGCATATTTTATGAGGATTAAATTTATGTTATGTCACCAATTACATCCCAACTTGAAGATTCAGGTTTTCTGAATATCTGTACGGTCCCTCCCTCCAAGTCCAGAGACTTGGACTTCCTATTCATTAGGAAGAAGTTCAATGGCATAGAGGAAGGGACTCTGGGTATTAGGATAGGTATGTCCTCGTCTTGGCATTGCGCCTGGAAAAGTGGCATCAGTCTTGTGTCTATTTCTTAATCTGGAAAACGAGGCAACTGGATTACATGTGCGTTTCTCAAGGTGTGAATGTCCTAAGAACTGTCTTCCTCACTCTTCTTCTGGAGTCCAGAAAGTCATAAAAAGCTGCATACTCTATTGGGGTATTCAAACTATAACTACATTTTAGCAACCATGAAGCTCAACACATGACAGCAATAACTGGCAATGCAACGTGTGTGTCCCCCAAATTTTTGAACTATAAACCCTGTTCTGAGCAATCTGTCTACACTGCATGGGCCACATGGATGACTGGATATCCCCAGAAAGGCCCGGCTTTAGTGAAATGCAACAATGGCTCATATTTCAGGAGGTTGAGCTAATTTGGATCAAACTTTGCAAACAGTGGGAAAACCTGCAATGTTCAGAGCGCACAGTGAGTGCACAGAGGCTAATGAGCTGCCTTCTGACTCATTCATGACAGGGTCAACACCCCCACAGCATCTTCTTTGTTAGGAAGGCTGCACCGATATACGCATACTCTGCCCTTCCAATTTCCTCTTGATTCTCTCATTTGATGAGGGTGTTGTCATGGAAGGTTTGTGTTATGGTGTATTCTCACAGCATTTTAAGTTTTCTTGGGGAGTCGTGGCTTCTATTTTCGCTTCTCAACTCCTTCTCTCCTTTGGCTCTGCTAAATGCCTAGGCGGGGCCTCCAAAATTAATATGTCCCTTTTATTCCTATTATTCTGATTCTAGTCTGGAATATATTCTCAATTCACATTTATGTCACCCAAGAGTTTAAAAAACCGAGATCCTAATTTATTTTATAGTTGAAATCCTTCTCTCCTTAAGTCTGTTCAAATGGCTTTAGGCAGAAACTCATCTGCTTTTGAAGTCATTGATGTGGCTTCCAGGAAACGGGGCTGCTGCGATTGATGTCTTGGTCCTAAAATACCCAATCTTCTCAGAACGTGGTAGACAGACGAGAGAAGGCGTGAGTGCCTGGATACAATGCTATGAGCTGAATTACGTCCCCCCCGATTCATGTGCTTAAGTCCTAACCCCCAGAACCTCAGAAGGGACTGTATTTGGAGATAGGGTCTTTAAAGAGGCGGTTAAGTTAAAATGAGGTCATTAGGGTAGGTCCTAATCCAATATGTCTGGTGTCCTTATAAGAAGAGGAAATTAGGAAACAGGTGTGCGTGGAGCGAAGGCCATGTGAAGACACAGGGCGAGGTGGCCAGCTTCAAGCCAAGGAGAAAGGCCTCAGAAGAAGCCACCAATACCTGGATCTTGGACTTCCAGCCCTCAGGATTGTGAGAAAGTAAATGTCTGCTGTTTAAGCCACCCAGTCACTGGTATTCATTATGGTAGCCCATGCAAATGACAACACACAGGAGTCCGTGGATGCAGGATCCCACCACCTTCCTGCGCGCAGATGTGCCATCACCCTGTAATTGTGATTCTTTTGGCCAAGGAAGAGTTCACCTAGCTTCTCAACTCCTACGTTGATGTGATCATGTTGGCAGTATCTTTCTCATGATTTCCAGAAGAATGATCCATGGATAAGCATCTTCATCAAGAAATAGCTTCCAAATACACGGGTGTTTATTTTCACAGAAAGCCATCTCTGGCCCACAAGCAGTTCTCATCACTTTCCCGACAAAGGAATATTATAGAAACAAAGTTGAAAAATACTTTGTCGTGTGAGGCAGCTTTGGTTCAGCTGCAGAGCTAAACTCTCACCTCAGAACTAAATTGGAATTGGCTGTGAATGATTACAAATGAAAATCTGTCACCGCTGAAGGGTCTCATCTGCAACACGAGGTAAGAACAGGTATTTTTTCATATTACTGTCTTCTAGCAGGTGGTTTATATACCTGGGCTCCTGAATGCTTTCCTGGGCCTTGTTAAATTGATTGCTTTTCTGGACTCCATGGGAGAAAAATCACTTGAAGAAGCTCTGAGCAGCGCAGTGACAGGTTCCTGGATATACTCTTGCCTTTTTTTCTAACCCCTTTGAATTTGCTCAGCAGATTAAAAAAAGACACCACCATTATCCCATTTGTCTAAACATATTCAGTCTCTTAAATTAACTTCAGTCATATATTTGTTTCAAAGTCTGGTTGAGTTTAAACTGCCATTAAACCTTTAATCAAATTCTTTTCTCTTGATTTAGTGTTACAAAGTACTTATTCTGGCATATAGGAATTATAGATGTAATTGTAGTTTTCTCTAGATCTCAGTCATTAGCTCCACCCTAAGTTTTATTCCTATATCCATCCAGGAACAAAGAGAATGCAAAACATAACATGATATCAGAACTACAAAGGAAAACAAAATGCATATTGAAAGGTGAAAGTATCTTCCAGAGCTGCTAGAGACTTCCTAGCAAGCCCAGGAAGAAAGAGAACACGTTTGCAAAGAGAATATTGTAAGTAAAAAAAAAAAAAAAAGAAAAGAAAAAGAGATACTTATTAATTGTATGACCTTAGGCAAATTAAGTAATTACTCTGTGGCTCAGTTTCCTCATAAGTCAAACACGGATGATAGAAGTAGCTTCTTTATATAGGCACGTGATGAGGATTGAATCAAATATGCCAGTACTAGTAAAGCATTTAGAACAGTGGCTGGCACTAAGTAAGCACTATCTAAGTGTTTTAAAAATAAAAAAAAAAAGTACATGCTAAGGAAATTTCTCTAGGAATGTAAAATTTTATCCAGTGTCTTTTTTTTTGTTAAAACAATTTTTTAAAATGTTTTGTTTATTTTTGCACGAGAGAGACCCAGCACAAGCGGGGGAGGGGCAGAGAGAGAGGCAGACATAGAATCCGAAGCAGGCTCCAGGCTCTGACCTGTCAGCACAGAGCTCAATGTGGGGCTCGAACTCACAAATTCAGGATCATGACCTGAGCTGAAGTCAGATGCTTAACTGACTGAGCCACCCAGGCGCCCCTCCAGTACCTAATTAAAAAAATATTTTTTTAGTGTTTATTGATTTCGGAGACAGAGAGAGACAGAGCATGAGGGGGAAGGTCAGAGAGAGAGGGAGACCCGGAATCTGAAGCAGACTCCAGGCTCTGAGCTGTCAGCACAGAGCCCAACCCAGGGCTCGAACTCACAGACCTGGAGATCGTGACCTGAGCTGAAGTCGGAAGCTCAACCAGCTGAGCCACCCAGGCCCTCTGGCCAATACCTCATTTTAAAGGCTAATTCTCATTGGGAGCTTCAATCTCAGTAGGACAGTGAGAGGCCAGAGACTTCTCTATTGCAAACACACATATGGGATTCACAGAATGTTTTCTCGACTCATCCTTCAGCAAGCACCGAGGCCAACACAGTACGTTCCAAACCTGCAACGTTCTGATGATCAGGCTTTTGATTCTAGATTTAAAAGAAATGGGTGGACTCATTTCCTTAAAAAAACCCACCCTACATAAATATCACTTCTTTTGTCTAGGTATTTTATAAATTGTGCAGAAGCGTGGGGTGACAGTGTCTGTTAGGGCTTTTCATGACTATACTGCATCCTGCTGGTAGCATCCGGCAGGGACTCAGTGTGTCCCTGAGCTTTCATACCAGCTTTCATACTACGGCTATACCCCTGGCTGCCTGGTGACCTTGGGCAAGCTACTTCTTTGGATCCCTGGTTCCCATCTGAACCTCTGCAATCTCAAAAAAGTGCTTTGAGAATGAAGGAGATGACGTAAGTGTAGCATCAACTCCATAAGTGCTTACGTAGTCAGGACTAATGACAAGGGGAGACTCTGACTTTTGCTAATTTGGTGACTGTGTGGGGCCTCAGTCTCCCTATCTGCGATGGGGTTAGTAATAGCTCCTTTCCTATAAGGCTGCAAGGATTAAACACAGGCGTGGACCACAGTGATTAACATAGATTACCTGTTGTTATGCTTGATTTAATCTTCTGTTAGATGCTGCACACAAACCATTTTAACTGAATTAGCGCTGGGTAAAAATGGCATACTTGGGGGGAAGACATGATTTTTCAGCACTGTTGTCACAAAATGCAAATTATTCATACACACTTTTATCATAGAAACAGTTCTTGGGCATTGTACAAGATTAGAAAATGCCACGCAAGCAAAAACACAAAACAGAAACTGACGTTGCCATGGCACAGAGATTACCGCAGCTAACACCCTAGAGGATATCCCCCTGCACTTTTCCTACAAATATATGTGAGTAACATTATACATATATTTGAAAGTTTATTTTTTTAGAGTAGTTTTCGGTTCACAGAAGGTTTGAGAGGAACATACAGAGATTTCACATATATCCTCTCTCCCAACACATGCATGCACTCCTTCACTATAAACATCAACATCCCCTACGGGAGTGTGAACATTTGTTATGACTGATGATCCTACATCGACACATCATTATCACCCACAGTCTGCAGTTTACATGAGGGTTCACCCTTGGTGAGTCTCCTATGGGTTGGATAAATGTATAATGACATGGGTCCACCATGGTTGCATCATACAGAGTATTTTCATTGCTCTAAAAATCCTCTATAAGATACTTTCAACAGTGCAATATCATACCACGTGCATTGTTTTATAATATGGTTTTTTCAGCTAGCTATCTTGTTCTTTACAGACCAAAAAATCTTATCTCACCTAATACCATAAACGCAATAAAAATATTTCCGAATGTCCTAATTTTGTTTTTTTTTATAGCTAATTTGCCCAGATCAGCCTCCAATCCAGAACTACACAAGTGCTTGTGTTTCAATAATATTTTATTTGTATCTTGACCAGTTCCATATTGCTCTGCTCTAGTTTATATACAGTAAAGTACAAAAATCCTAAGGGTACAGTTCAGTGAGTTTTGACACATGTAAAAATTTATGAAAGCAACATGAAAATGAAGATACAGAATATTTCACCACCTCCAAAGTTTCTCTGTCCCTCATTTCAGTCCGTCGCTCCTCCAGAGGCAAACGCTCTCCTGATTTCTGTCATTATTGATTTATTTTTTATTGTTCTTGAACTTCATCTAAATAGAGCGATTCAGTATTTACTCCTCCTTTGAGTCTGGCTTTCACTAAACATTATGTTTTTGAAATACATCCATGCTGTGTGTAGTAATGCCCCCTCCCTTTTATTGCTAAGTAGAAAATACATTGTACATTGTATCTATCGATATACCACGGTTTGATTATCCATCCTTTTGCTGTGGTGGGTTTAATAGTGGTCCCCAAACTGTGACACTCCTCCCACTGACAAGTGAGGTCGATGTCTCCACTCTTGAATTTGGGTTCTGTGGCTGCTTGACACCAGAAACTGGCAGCTTTTACTTCCTGTCTCTTGGGATGGTTGTTACTGGCACACAGCCACCCTTCTGCGAGGAAACCCCTGCGACAATGTGGACAGGCCTCCACGAAGAGGTCCAGGCAGAGACAGTTGTAGCCTCTAGCAGGATTCAATTACCTTTTTAAAAACGTCATTTCTTTTCAGTTTGATACTTTGAATTTTATTTATTTTTTAGCTTACAGATCTGTCATAAAATCCACCATCATTTGATGATTTAATGGGTTCAATTTACCTTTTTTAAAAAATACATTTAAAACAGTTGTTTTTAAGTCTTTGCAGATTTCCATAGCGGGGTCATTAGTAGGTCTGCCTTTATTGAATTTCCTTCTATCGATTATGGGTCCATTTATCTACTTCTTTACATATTTTGTAAGTTTTTATTCTATGCCAGTCCTTGAAGAACAGTGAAATATGATGTTTTTTCTTTCTTCTTTTCTTTTTTCTCCAGAGAAAACAAGAACTTTCTTCCATCAGGCAGCCTAGCCAGGGTCTGTTTCTTTAGATTCCTCTTACTTCGAATTGGGCCAGGGCTGGACTGCAGCTGCAGTTAGTTTATGTCTGATTTCAAATATGATTTAGGGATTTAAGTTTGTCCTTCAGCTCAATCCCCAACTTTCTTTACTGCTGTTGCTACAACTGAGGGACAAATAAATCTCTTTGATCCTCTGAGGATTTGAACTTGAAGGGGTTTGATTTTTAGCTTAGCTGGTTATGATTCCCGTATGGATTCAAATTTTGCAGGGCCCTGGGATCTGAACACCATGAAAATGGTCCAAATTTTGTCTGTCTTTTAGCCCTGTCCTCATAACAATTTCTGCCGCTTTCTCAGAGAACGACTTCCAGGGGATGGAAGAGGGGGGAATATGTTGGCCTGAACAATGATTTTACTAGTTGAGCTCTTACAGATTCCACCTTCTTCTGCTGGCCTCACTGTTGCTAAAGTGTGGCTGGTTTCTCCTCACACTTCCCTCTTCCATCTATGACGAGTGTGCTCTTTTCCATATCCGCAGTCAGATTGGAATTTGCCGCTAGGTGTGGCAGCATCTGCAGCTCTTTGCTGGTCTCTCTCTGGAATTTAGCTCATTAAGGCTCTTTTTTTTTTTTTTTTTTTTTTTGCATCCATCCACTGATCTTTGATAGCTTTGTAGAAGTGTTTTTGTTCCCCCTTGTTGTTACCATGGGAATGACGGTCTTGTGCACCAATCCACATCCTAATCAGAGACAGAACTCCCCCAACAACTTTAGAGTATTTATTCTTTTCTGATTATAAACTTTGGGATCAGTTCTGTGATTTATAAGGTTTGCATTATAGGATTCCTTTAAATATTAAGCAGACAGAAGAGTATTGGATATGCAATTGGAATTTCTGAACCACCAAATCTAGCACTTAGGAGTTTTTGTGATTCTCTGTGTGTTTCTCACAGGGGAGAAAGTGATTGGCAGTGAGATATCAACAGACACAGGCAAAGGCTGCAGATCCCGTTAATGTCAGTGAAGGATCAAAGATTTAACTGCATGGCGATGGCTATACCAAGCTGGAGACTCAGCAGCGTTCCACCTCTTGGAGATCAATTTTCATGGCCTTAAAATTCCTGGAACAGTGCTTGTCAGCCAATAACACAGCCTGTCTGTGGACAGGCTCTCCCCAGGCAGGTTTTTCAAGAGGCTCAACCTGGGTCCAAGAAGAGGCCATTGTGCCCCTCTGGCTTGTATGTTCCTGTGACTATATGGAGAAGCCCCAGTCATTCTCACTCTGTGCTATGTGCTCACCTCCTGGTCTGGGAAATCCAGTTAAAACCTTAAATTAACTCTCTCTGTTGTCCTGGGGATGTCATGTGCCTCTTTTATCACTGTGGGTGCACTCTGGTCCTAAAGTCCTTCTGGAAACATGCAGGTGTACAGAATCAAAGATTGCTCTGTCATCCCTGGGAATCTGACCATCCCACAGAGAAATGGGCTTAAGGTCTTTCTTAAGTCCTATCCTGATACACAAGTAAAACCTTTAAACTCTCAGCATCTAGCTGGAGAGGATGTGGAGAAACGGGAACTCTCTTGCACTGTTGGTGGGAATGCAAATTGGTGCAGCCACTCTGGAAAGCAGTGTGGAGGTTCCTCAGAAAATTAAAAATAGACCTACCCTATGACCCAGCAATAGCACTGCTAGGAATTTATCCAAGGGATACAGGAGTACTGATGCATAGGGGCACTTGGACCCCAATGTTTATAGCAGCACTCTCAACAATAGCCAAATTATGGAAAGAGCCTAAATGTCCATCAACTGATGAATGGATAAAGAAATTGTGGTTTATATACACAATGGAATACTACGTGGCAATGAGAAAAAATGAAATATGGCCTTTTGTAGCAACGTGGATGGAACTGGACAGTGTGATGCTAAGTGAAATAAGCCATACAGGGGCGCCTGGGTGGCGCAGTCGGTTAAGCGTCGGACTTCAGCCAGGTCACGATCTCGCGGTCCGTGAGTTTGAGCCCCGCGTCAGGCTCTGGGCTGATGGCTCGGAGCCTGGAGCCTGTTTCCGATTCTGTGTCTCCCTCTCTCTCTGCCCCTCCCCCGTTCATGCTCTGTCTCTCTCTGTCCCAAAAATAAATAAAAAACGTTGAAAAAAAAATTAAAAAAAAAAAAAGAAATAAGCCATACAGAGAAAGACAGATACCATATGGTTTCACTCTTATGTGGATCCTGAGAAACATAACAGAAACCCATGGGGGAGGGGAAGGAAAAAAAAAAAAAGAGGTTAGAGTGGGAGAGAGCCAAAGCATAAGAGACTGTTAAAAACTGAGAACAAACTGAGGGTTGATGGGGGGTGGGAGGGAGGGGAGGGTGGGTGATGGGTATTGAGGAGGGCACCTTTTGGGAAGAGCACTGGGTGTTGTATGGAAACCAATTTGACAATAAATTTCATATATTAAAAAAAAATTTTAATAAACAGTTAAAAAAAACTCTCAGCATCTAATTGCATATCTTAAAAAAAATTTTTTTTTAACATTTATTTATTAGAGAGAGACAGAGCATGAGCATGGGAGGGGCAGCGAGAGGGGTAGACACAGAATCCGAAGCAGGCTCTAGGCTCTGAGCTGTCAGCACAGAGCCCGACACAGGGCTCGAACTCACAAACCACGAGATCATGACCTGAGCTGAAGTTGGACGCCTAACCCACTAAGCCACCCAGGTGCCCCTAACTGCATATCTTAAATTTGTGTAGGTTTCATATATTAATTATATCTTATAAAGCTGTAAAACTAAATTCCATTAGCATCAAGTTTCTCACAAGTTCTCACAAAGAACTTAGTAATAATAATATGTAACTCACTGCTAGTGAGGATAAGGATAATAGACGTGTCCTTGCTTTGAAAAATGTAGAGTACTGATCAGATTGGGATGGAAGGAGATTTCATAGGGCTTTTGGGTTTGGAGGTGACACAATGATTGTATTACCCATTTGCAAACCCTATTTGTAAACAAAGATTTTAGGGAATGGTATTAAGAGATTTGGCTATTTCCGGTTCTTAGATATAGGGAGCAGTTCCTCTGTGTTCACCAGAAGACACTGAGTGTCAGGGATGTAGGAACAAATGCAAAGCCAGTAAGGGGAGAAATTTGATCTGGTCCAGTTTTTGCCAAAAGGGTTGGTATGGTGAGGTGATTTACTTTATGCTTTAAGTAATTGGAAATTATTGAAGGATTTTAAGAGAGGAATTTTAGATTCCTTAGCTTTTTTCCCTAAGATACAGATCTGTTCTCATTTGTCTTGTTTCTGTGCTACATCTATTCTTTCTACATCTTTCGGTACAAAACATTTTAGAGCTAAATTAACTAAGTTTAAATTATATTTAATATTTACAAATGTTTGAAATGGCTATTTCTGGAAATTTGTACATTTACCTCTCTATAATACATCTCCCAAAGTCATCATTGTAGGGTTGTATTGAAATGTATTTTTATTTTGAAAGAAGACATACAAACAGCCATAGGTATATGAAAAGGGACTCAAAATCACTAAACAGGGAAATGCAAATCAAAACCACCATGAGCTATCACCTCACACCTGTTATTAAAAAACATGAAAAAGCAAAAGGTAAAAATTGGGGAGGATGTGGAGAAAAGGGAACCTTTGTTTGCTGTTGGTGGTAATATAAACCGGGGCAGCCACTGTGGAAAACAGGATGTGGTTTCTGAAAACATTAAAATAGAATGACCATATGATCCAGCAATTCCGCTCTGGATGTATATCCAAAGAAATTAAATCACTATGTTGAATAAATATTTGCACTCTTGTGTTTATTGCAACATTATTCACAATAGTTAAGAGAAGGAAGCAACCTCAATGTGCATCAACAGATGAATGAAAACGTGGCATACATATAAAATGAAATATTTGGTCTTAAGAAGGAAATCCTGTCATTTGCAACAACATGGATGAACCCAGAGGACATTGTGTGAAGTGAAATAAGCCAGGCACAGAAGGGTAAATACTACGTGATACCACTTACGTGAGGAATGTAGATCATAGAGGCAGCAAGTGGAAAGGTGGTTGCCAGGGACTGGGGGGGAAGGGCCACAGGGAAATATTAGTCTAAGACAATAGGTTTCAGTTATAGAAGATGAATGATACCTAAAGATCTACTGTGCTTAGAGTGAACAGTACTGTATTGTATACTTCAAAATTTGCTATGAGGCTAAATCTTATGTTAAGTGTTCTTATCACACATACAAAATAATAAATAAAGAGGGTGCAAAGAAAGATTTGGAAGTGATAGGCATGTTGATGGCATAGACAGTGGTGAGCGTTTCGTGGGTGTATACTTATCTCCAAACTCAAGTTGTATGCCTTACATACGTACAGCTTTTGGTATGTCAATCAGACCTCAATAAAGTGGTTAAAAAAAAAAAAAGAAATGTATTTATTTTGCAAGGTGCTTTGCAGCATCACCATAATGACATCCGTGGAAACATTTCAAGTGCTCCATATTCCAGTAAGTTAAACCCTGAAATAGATTCAGGTACCAAAACAGTAATACTGCATGTTGATTCACATATATAAATACACGCTTAGGTAGAGAGGCCATTGTTAGATGTGGTCAGTTCTTAGATTAGTCCTTCTGCTTCAGGAGGTTATAATCTTTTTTTTGGTAATGTTTGTTTATTTTTATGAGAGAGAGAGAGAGAGGAGGGGCAGAGAGAGAGAGGAAGACACAGAATCCAAAGGTGGCTCCAGGTTCTGAGCTGTCAGCACAGAGCCCAAAGCAGGGCTACCACTCACAGACGACAAGATCATGACCTGAGCTGAAGTTGGATGCTTAACCAACTGAGCCACCCAGGAGCCCCAGGAGGTTATAATCCATTAGAGACCATTGTGAAATGTGACCAAGTGAGTCACAAGTGAGGCCGGGGGTTGTTAAATTTTGTGGCAAATGCATTCCAGAATATTTTCATTCTTTTGCAAATATGTGTCAAAGCAAGGATTGTACAGGACCAAGTTTAGCAGGCAAGGACAACTTCATTCAAGGCTGTTGCAGTAGGGGAGAGGGGCCAGAACTTAAAGTGTGAACTCAACTCTGCTTAGACAAAGGCTGGGAGAGCTTTTAATTTGGGGGGTATGGAGGGATCATAGGTCATTTGTGTTTGCTAATTTGGCCTTATCCCAAGGAAAAGTAAACTTTTCCTTATGTGCATGAGAGAAGATAGTTTTACTTGGAGCAAAGTGCCCATGGAAGTTTGGCTCCTACCTTCTCCTGGAAAATGGGATCTATCCCCTGGTGTTAGCATTTCAAAAAGATGGCTCTCAGCTCTTAGATGAAGTCATTCCTGGATTGAAAAATGGGCAAGATGCCTTTAAAAAGATTTACATCTTTATAGAAGAAATTACAGGTTTTCTAAAGAAAACCCTCTGAGGAAAGGGAGGTCAATGCTCAGAGTTAGGAAGAACCTGTCTAAAGTTTAATCAAGCTGAGGTGAACCTTAAGTCCCTCTTGGGTCATCTGCATGCTTGAAAGCTTTCTGTAAACCATATTGTCACATTTTATGTTAATTCAATAATAAGATAACAAACCAGCACTTGATAAAACTTAATAGTTTGCAAAACATTTTCCTACATGTCATTTCTTTTTATCTTCACAGTCACCTGTGAATAGCATATAATTGTCTCCCCAATCTATATATGAGAAACTTGAGTCTCAGAAATGGTGAGTGAATTAACAGAATCGTATAGCTGGTGAATGGTAGAGAAGGTGGTATTTTTTGAAAGTGTTTATTTTGGTGGGGGGGGGGACAGAGAGAGAGGGGGAGATGGGCAGAGAGAGAGAGAGAGAGAGGGAGAGAGAGAGAGGGAGAGAGAGAGAGAGAGAGAGAGAATTCTAAGCAGGCTCCATGCTGCCAGCCCAGAGTCCGACGATGAGTTGGATGATTAATCGACTGAGCCACCCAGGTGCCCTAGTAGAGGAGGTATTTTAAGGCATCTGATTCCTGTGCCCTCTCCAACTTGTCCTCCTTATTTAAGGGAACTCTTAAATGTGATAAATTCTTCAGGAAAACAACAAAAAACAATTGCTCTAACATTGTTCTTTTGATTTGAGATCTCTGTTTTGTTTCTTTAAATTGTATTAATATAGTTAGTAGATTAGTAGATAAACCTAACAGATAACTACTATCAACTTTGGATGATAACAAGAGTCATGTCAATTCCCTATTAAAAGTGAGCTTATGAATCTATAAGAACATTATGCAGAAAAATTAACTCATGAAAACCAATTTTTGTTTGCTATAAATATCTAATCACTCAGTTATTTCTCCTTATGCTCATTAAACTTATCTCCTGGAGTTTCTTGGTCAAAAATCTCCTATGGGATATGCTCTAAAATTTTAGCACAAATCAAGGAAGATGGGGACTTTTATTCAGGTGTGAGTTTTAATTTCATGAGCTATTTAACAGCTTCCAAATGGAGTTTCTCTGTAGCCAGAATCAAATATAAAGATTTTCTTTGCCACGGTTTCAACTTAATTTGAAAATGATTTGGATGATGGAGAGAAGGGCTTGTCTCAACACTACTGTCTAGACTCTCTTGACAAATTTTAACCAGTTTTCAAGTGCCTTTTTGTTCACCAGCAGCATCCGACCACTCCCTTTACAGCACTGCCAAAGTCTGAACAGCCCTCCTCCCTTTTTTACCCATTGAGCGTGTTCTCACTTGGGATTTTTCTACCAGTCCTTCAGACCTCCTCCTCCTCATTCTTCTTTTTTGAAATTTATTGCAGTTTTGATTTCCTGCCATGGTAATGGGTTATCTTTTATAACTGTGAAGATGAGTGCTTTCATTTGGAGAAAGTCTACAGCATTCCTGTCGGGCTCCGGATAATAGCTTAGAAGCGCTATTCATCGAGTTTCTTAACTATGTCAATAGTTCAGGACACCCTGTCATCTATTTTACAGGGTCCGACGGTGTTTTCAATTCCTACGATACCGGTTTGGAACGTTATTGAGGCAAACAGTTCAGCAAGTTTTACAACTGGGTACAGAAGAGGATGGCGTCTATAATTACAAAGGTTGGTTGAAAAGGGAGGATGAGGCAGGTTCAGCGTATAGAGTGTTGTATTCTGGTGTCAGTATGATGATAAAAGTTGGGAGCTGAAAGGTATCATCTAGTGACTTTTGCAGTGGTTCTCAACGGGTGGAAGGGCGTGATTTTTCTCTTTCCACCCTGGGACATTTGGCAATGTCCTGAGACATATTTGGTTATCACACTGGAGGAGGCATACTGGCATCTAGTGGGTGGAGGCCAGGGATGCTCGGAGACATTCCCCCATGCACTAGGAAGCCCCTACAACAGAGAATTGTCCAGTCCAAAATGTCAAGTGCTAAGGATGAGACATCCTGTATTTTAACACTATTTTACTACACTATTACAAGTAGTACCTTAGTACTACTTGTAGTACTTTTCAGTATCTGCTATTTTTCTTGTTGATTTATTTTTCCTGGTGTGTTTCTCTATCTTGACCGTGTAGGCCACCTCCATTTCTTCATTCCACTGATCAATGCTCAGTAAGATTTTCTTTACCAGGGAAATTATTTATTTCCGTTTCATTCGGGGTTTTTTCCCCCTGAGGTTTTATCCGGTTCTGTTCTTTGTAGAATATTCCTGTTTCTTCATTCTGCTTGACTCTCTGTGTCGTGGACTCTGTGTACATTAGATAAAAGAGTGCTTCCTGCGGGAGATGAACCTTATCATTCAACCCTGCCCTAGCCCTTAGCTGTCTTTCAAAGCTTTGTGATTGTCCAAGCAGCCTATTTTATTTTTAGAGGCTGCCAGAAGTTGAGGGAAGACCCCTCAGTGTCCCCAAGGGGGTGGGTGGGAGGAGAATCTCAGTGGGCTCCTGGATGCAAGTTGATTGAAAGCCAGACCCTCATACAATAGTTTAAAAGTGTGCAAATGTATAGGACTGTGAGACCGCCAGCTTAAGCCCTGCTGTCTACCAAAGCCAGGCCGCCGCAAAAACGGGGGCCTCAGACATAAAACCAGGGCCTCTGAAGTAAAACCGAGGCTCCGGTGGAAGACTGGGCATCTGACCTAAAAAGAGGGCATCCGACATAAAACCCAGGCACCTGTAAACCGGGGACCTGCTTCAAACCCCGGCACCTGACGTAAACTCAGTCATGTGACGTAAACCCAGGCACTTGACGTAAACTCAGCCACCTGACGTAAACCCGGGCACTTGACGTAAACTCAGCCACCTGACGTAAACCCGGGCACTTGACGTAAAATCAACCACTTGACGGAAGACCCGCGCCTGCGACCTATGAAATCTCCGGTCCAGGAGACTTGGGCGCCGTGGAGGGAAAGCACGAAGGTGGCGCCGGTCGGCCTCTCCCCTCCAGGACAACTTCAGCTGGCTTCCACACTCCAGTCAAACCCGATGTCTGCCCTCTCGGGTCGTCGCTCCGAGAAGCCAACCCTGTCGCACACAGGGTTTGGGCTTCCCCCTCGTCGTCCCCGCGTGGGACCCGGGTGAGTCTAAGCGCGGCCTGTGAGAACTACCTCTCAGGTGTGTGGTCTATGTGTCGGCCTCCTGGACTCCCGCCCCGTTGGTTTCCAAAAGCAAATGGGGGGCGGGGGGGCTAGTCCGTCAGGGGCAGGTCTTCAAAGCTGGGATTGTCTGATGCGGGGTTCAGACTCTTCAGTCTTCAGGGAGGGGCTCGGGTTTTGGAGTCGTCGGGGCTTAAGGGCCGGGGAGGGGGAGGGTCTGCGGGCCGACTGTGTCCCGGCCGCTCCTGGCGCGCTGCGCGTCTGTGCGTCTGTGCGGCCCTTCTCTCCTTCGCCTGCGGCACAGGAGGCCTCCAGCTCTGAGGGCTTTTTGTTTCCAGAGGAAGTTGTTCCATAGGTAGCTGTAGATTTGGTCGGTTCCCAGAAGGAGCCGAGCTTAGGATCCTCTTCCGTCACCGTCTTGAACTGGAACGCCTCGGTAAGATGTTCTCGAACGTTCTGTGTTCCACAGCCACCGTTGCTTTTCACCAGAGGGGAGACTGAGGCCAAAAGGTTATGGACCCACGTGGTGGTAGTTCATATCAAGATACTGGTGTCTTGATTTAGAAGTGCGCGGCCCATCCTGCTGTTGTCCGAATGCAAGGCAGTTGCGTCCACTGGTTTGTTGTTAAATCTAGAAGTCAAGAAAAAACCGTCATCTTCTCTTATGTATTGCTAATGTTTCAAGAGCCTCTCAAATTTTTTAGCAATATTTTCCTGATAGCAGAAACTTAGATGCTTGGTACAAAAGTACTGTACCCCGTTCTCTAGTTTATTTTTCTGGAACACGTCATGTCCAGTGGCGACAGAAAAAAGCAGAAACAAAAACCAAAATTTCAGGAAAACGAAGACTTCATAACAATTGTGAAGTATGTAAATATTTGTTCTCATTTATCTCCAGATAAATTGCTCCAAGAAACTTGTAGAAATGGCTTACAAATATTATGTTTTTGTTTTTTGTCACTTTAATTAAGAGGTATCATTATTTATTTATTATGCTAGTAAGCCTCAGCTTGACTTTGACTTTTGGTGATCCATACTTGGGGAATTCCTGGAATCTTGCTGATGTCCATCTTGATTACAACTTTTAGAAAACAGTTTTGTTTCTTCACGTATGATGTGTGTAATCAGAAGGAGTTCATAGTCTGCAATGGGCTGTCTTTTTTGAATTAAGCTGGTAAGGTATAGCTTAGCACCTTTACTGTGGAATCAGCCGGTAAGCTACAACTTTACCACTTTCTAAAAACAGAGCAGTGATCCAACCACCATTTTGGATGAAACCTTTCTGTTTTAATTTACACCTATATTAAAATTTTTTAAAAGTTTTATTCATTTATTTAGGGGGAGAGAGAGAATGAGAATGAGCATGAGCAGGGAAGGGGAAGTGGGGGGAGAGAGAGAGAGAGAGAGAGAGAGAGAGAGAGACAGATATCCCAAGCAGGCTCCATGCTGTGAGTGTGGAGCCTGGTGCGGGTCTTGAACTCAGGAACTGTGAGATCATGACCTGAGCTGAAAGTGAGTCAGAAATCTTTACCCGACTGAGCCACCCAGGTGCACCGACACATGTATTTTATATTACGTTTGCTTAGTGTTATGTGACTTCCAAGGCATTTCCATTCTTAATCTTTATAGGGCCCTTTTTAGGTATGCAGGAAATACATTTCTAGTTCAGTATACTTTTTAATACATCATACAGATTTATCTCTGAATAACCCCAACCAGACTGTAAGCTTTTGTAAGGCTGGAAGCACGTTTTATACCTCTTTGCATCACATCAGTGCCCTTAATAGGAAAAAGTAAATGTGTTTTTGTTGATTTAGCTATTGTAAAAATTTAATACCGGGGAACTCAAAATACGTAGACGACATGCAAGATTTGGCAGACTCTTTTAGGATGAAGCAAATTCTAAATTTTTAGGACCCCAGTCAGTCAATTCCCAATGTATGTTGGAAATGTGAAAACCAGAGAGTTAGTATGAAATATAAGTTTCTTCATGCCTGTTTAAAATTCAGCTTGATTTCATTTCTTGAAACCTGGTCTGTTCCCTACAATGTTGAAGGTAAAAATCACGAGAAATCACCGTATTACAAATGTAAAGAAATACCAAGCATAGGAGCAATGCTGTTAGTATTTTCATTGTCATCTAGCACTTTTTTAGCCACTTAAAATATTTCACCACATTTGAGTCAGCACAATGTTAAGTGCCCTGGGAATAAAATGATGTGGTTCTGAGTCCTGATTGTGATTTCAAGCATTTGTTTAAATCTCTGCAATTCATTATAATTATACATATTTCTCATGATGCTTAGAAAAATTAAATGAGATTATACGATTGTACTTGGTAAACTGAAAGGCATTATAAAATGTTAACTATGATTTGGAGGTTTGAGGAATGATCAACAATGTTTTGCATAATAAATTATTCCAAGACTTAGTGGTGTGAAAAAGCAATCATTTTATTTGCTCATATTTGCATGGCTCAGCAATTGGGAAATGATTTGACTAGGCAGCTCTTGATTGGGTCTGTAGTGCAATTGTGATCACATGTTGACTATCACTATAGTTGTCTAGACTTGACTGGCAGGATGTCCAAGAGAGTTCACTCATGTGACTGGGAGCTGAAGCTGGTGGTAAGCCGGGGACCATAGCTGGGGCTATGAGTACGAGTTTCTTTCTTTACTCCTCTACTCCAGCATGGTGATCGTAGGGTAGCCATTTATTAAATGAATTCCCTAGACTGAGTGTCCCAAGAGAACGAGATGGAAGCTGCCTAGCTGTGGAGGCCCTGCGGTATCACTTCTGCATCCCATTGGTCCTGATACTTAAGGAGGGAGGATAAACTCCCATCTGTCAATGGGAGGAGTACCAGTGATATCACAGACGTATTTTAAAACCACCTCTTGCCATTAGAAAACTCAGAGGCGAGAAATTAAATGGGCATGTTGTAGAAAATGAGACCATATATTTACAAAAATGTTAATATTTTCCTGTTCCTAATTCTGTACCAACATTTTTTTTTTTTTGATTGTTTGGTGAAAATGGTGGTGGGGTTTCCTAGGTTTTATAGACATGCATCTTGTTCTCCAAGAAAATTCTCTGTGTGCTGTTATTTGAGGGATGACCTATCTGTGGATATCTTCTTTGTCACTTAACGGGACGTACAGTTGGTTTTTGTAGAGTTTCATTTGATTCACTTACTTGAACTTTGTTGCCTTAGCTATTCTCAGGAATTGTGTAATCAATAGGCAAATATTCCTAACCTTTCGACAGTTTAATAACCTATGACTTGGTGCTATTATTAGCGTATATCTTTTTCAGAGGCCAATTATCCCAGCAGGTGATTAGGTTTTATCTCAGGCATCCCAGGTGGGGATTTTCCCAGCCTGTTTTGTAGCAATCCCCCAGGTACCTCACAATCACATCTCCTCTGTCTGGTGCTCCTATAAACTGACTGCCAGGTGCAGTTTACTCTTCCAAAGAAGGATTAGCTTATCTGCATTCATATGTGCTTTGTCATGTAGAAGGATTGGCAGGGAAAGTTGCTGGTGGTGCAGTTCCTCCACCCAGGTGAAGCCAAACCTCTCACTATGAAGTCCAGTGGGCATATTTTGAGGAGGCTTCCTGCCAAAGAGAAGCCTCTGCTGTTGCATTGTTCCCAGCAAAAAGCAAATCTTTTCTGTTAGAGCCTCAGAATTTCTAGAGTTAAGACCGTTGAAGGAAGTGCTGGTTCTTGGAAGAAATACGTCAATATGTGTGTTTCATAGAAGAATAGGACAATAGAGCTAGGTATATTCTAGTGACATTTGGGGAAAAATGTTTTTGCGATTATTGTCATTGTATTAATTTCATCTCCTTCAGTCAATCCTTTTGTTAGAGCTTTTCTGACTCTTGAGAACCCCTTTCACTGGACCCATGTGGCAGTAGGTTCTCATGACATCTTAGAACCACACATCTACCACCATGAGCTAGCTGGGAAAAATTCCACAATATCTGGCCGGAGGGGAGAGATTTGAGAAAGCAGATGCTGTCTCAAAACAGTGTGTAGTTACCTTACATTGATTACCAAAACCGTTCCTGTTGACCACTCTCTAACATTACTTATTGACTATGGTGAAAAAATCAGTTACTGTGGCAGAAGGAGTTCAGATATAAGATGGTATCTAGTTTGATTTCTTCAAATTCTTCTAATTCCTGAATGTGGAACCAAGGGCAAGTCCTGCAGCATCTCGAAGCTTTGGTGTTTTTAACTATGAATTGGAGATGTATTAATGATTTATGGGGTCATTGTTAACATTCAATAAAGTGCAGTGCCCAGTGGTCAAATGAGTGCTGGTGAATCAACTGATCATATGATAAATGATGCCAGATTGTGGCAGAGGGTGAAGGGTAGTTGAAATGACTCAGTAGAAATATTTTCTTCTGACTCAGTAGGAACGTTAATTTTGAATTAAACCCTTTGTTTGGACTAAATAAAATTTCGCTTTTTAAACATCAAAATAATCAATCTGAGAATAATTTGTATTCCTTATTGGATTAGTCAGGAGTTGGTCAGGAGAAAGGAAATTAGGTATTTCAAACTAGAAGGGAATGAATACAGGGGGTTAGAGGCTTTTAAAATCAGTGGAAGGGCTAAGGGAGAGACTGTCTGTAGTAAGGTCAGGAATTTCAAGATAACTGCTAATGAATCCATTTGCCCACATCCCTGAACTTGGTGATACGTAGGAGGACATTTTGAAAGGGTCGGCAAATTGTCACATCTGCCATTTGCTGAAACCCTCACTTTGCCCACCATTGGCTTCATGGGAATTGTTGGCTGTTTATTTTTCACCTTTCAAGTCTTTGTGGAGTGTCCCTCATGTTGGTTCAAAGGACAGTAAGGTTGATAAATATTCTTTGATATTGTATTCATATTGTATATGAGGATTGATATTTGAAACTAACTTTGTAAACTTTAACATGCTGTGTTACGGGTTTTTCCCTAAAAGACAGCCTTTGTTCTGAGACTTAGTCTTTAGAAGAATTTAACCGGGAAATAGTAAACTGATTGAATTTGTATCCACCTTTATTTTTTTTATTTTGAATTACATACCTTCCAAATTACTGCTTTGTGGTCGACGATGATCTGCCATCCAAAGCTTTGCTCTGGATGGGGTTGATGAGGAAACACAACGTGTGCACAAGGCCAAGCTGCTGGTCTCTTCTGAAGGGTGGATTCTCTGGATCTATAGCTCCTGGGCTCTACTTGAACAGAAAAATTGGTAGGTAATCAGCTTTGAGCCAATAACTCAAATCCAGTAGGCATGTGAACTGCTTTGCAATCTATGTTGATAGTTTGAGTAATTGACAATATGGTATCTATAATAGAGTGAGAACAATCCATAAAAAAAATTCTACCATTTCAGGTCATTTTTCCTTTCAGGGAGTACTCTCTGTAAATATGGAGTCAGGAAGGCAAGGCATGGAATGGAAAGGCTTTATAGCCTTTGATGAAAGGCTTTACAGCTTTGATGAAAAAGGCTTTCTGATGTAACTTGTGCTAAGCTTTTGGGGGTTACAAAGATGAATGCTTTGAGGATTGGTGCCCTTTATGAAAAATTCTGTATGCATGTTTAGACAAAGCTCCCTCCCCTTTTTTTTAAAGTTTATTTTATTTTTGAGAGAGGGCGAGTGAGCATGTGTGCATGAGCATGGAGGGATAGGAGAGGGAGAAGGAAAGAGAATCTCAAACAGGCTCTGAGCTATCAGCACGGAGCCCGATGTGGGGCTCATTCTTAGGAACCATGAGATCATGACCTGAGCTGAAATCAAGAGTTGGCTGCTTAACCGTCTGAGCTATTCAGGTGCCCCAAAGCTCCTTCCTTTTGGGAAGGAGCCTAGCATGTTTATTGGTGTATTCCAGTTGTGTACTTCTTTTGGGCCTTCTTCCTTAAATACAATGACCAGATAGAGACCCCATTGTGCCTACCTGATCTTCTGAGGATCCTGTTTCTGTCTCCATTTCCTAATTACCTTTCTGTGACTGCTTGTCCATAACATACCAGTTATATCCTTGATTGCCAAAACACTAAAGGAAACAGGCCTTTGTCCTAGAGAAGCTACAGTCCCATATAATTGGGCTAGAAGTAGTGATTTTAAATGAATTTTGAACTAGAAAGATGTAGAACCCTTTTGGGTATTACTTTGTTTTAAGACCTCTTACCCATCTTTAAAGCTCTATTAATCAGTCCTTCTTTTCTGTCTTAGCCCTGACTGCTGACCCTGAGCTGGCAGTAGAAGTTAAGTCCTTCATGAAAGTGATTTGTTGTTACTTCTGTATGGATAAAGACCCAAAATCATGGATAAAGACAAATCGAAATCTGATGGCTCTCACAAAGTAGAAATTAAAATTATTAAAATTATTAGTGCTGGATAATGTTTTATATGTATCCTATAATGAGTAGAGGCAGCTGGAGCTCTGGAAAGGGTAGATTTCTTTTTTTCTTTGTGTGTTTGTGTTTGTATATAGTTTTATATATATTGCCCATAGACTTTCACATTGTTAAAGAAACATTTGAGACAATACTATAGTTCTTACATACTGTACTTTCCTTTGAGAGTTTATTGGGCAGTTACCATATTTTTTAATGTAATCTGTATTTCTAATGTGACAGATTGAGATTTTGGGTTCATGAGAGCTCCCTAAGATGACATTTAGTAAGGGTGTCCACTTGCCTTCAATGTCTATGAAAGAAATGAACTAAAACATCAGGTAGTGGAGCAACTGTGATACCCATAATGTGTTTGAGTACTTGCTGGTCAGAGTGGTGTTGAGGAAGAAATAAAGGGAAAAGAAACAAGCAGCTTTACTCTGTCCCTACTCTTCCTTGCAAAGCATTGTATTCTCATCTCCATCCAGTTGCCCTGCACTTGTGCACATGTTTGTTATCCTGCTAGATTATAATAACCTTTAAAAGAGACTTAGTTCATTCCCCCATCCCCCCACCTCAAAGCACCTAGTGGTGCTCCTTGAACACCTTTCAATAACTCAGGAGCAGGAGGTAGACTTAATTATTCACAGTACTTAAGCTAAATGATGTGTATGCTTTGTAAACCACCATGGTTAGTGGAAAAATTCAGGTAATTAGGTTATCATGATACTCTCAGTGGGTTGAATGGTGGCCTGCAAAAAGCTAAGTCCAAATGCTAATAACCAGAATGGTTGTGGATGTGACCTTATTGGGAAAAAGTCTTTGGAGCTCTAAGTAAGGTAAGTATCATAAGATAAAGACATCAGCCTGGATTACCCAGGTGCGCCCTAAATGCAGTAAGTTTCTTTTAAGAGAAACCTAGGGAGATTCAAAGAGAAAAGAGAGGGATGCAGCATGGCCATGGAGACAGGGATATCTCCAGCCAAGGAACAACATTGTGGGCAGCCATAAGAAGCTAGGAGAGAGAGACAGAATAGATTATCAGTCTAGAGCCTCTGAGGCATTGAGGTCCTGCTGGCATCTTGATTTTGGACTGTTGGGCTCCAAGACTGTAAGAGAACAGCTTTGTGTTAAATGACCAAGTTTGGAGTAATGTTTTGCCACTGCCCTAGGGAGCTAACACACCTTAGTTGTGGACAAGTCCCCCCAGAGACTACCCTCCCTGTATTACGAACACCTGAGAGGCTAAGTGGGTCTGTGGGCTTCCTGATGTTCCTTTCTTAAATGCTTTACAACCCCATGCTGGAGGGCTTCTCCTCAGCAGAGATTCTGGGGACAGGGGAAACCTGTCCTCACCGAAATTGAGGCTATAGCTGCTGCACTGTCCAGAGAAGAGCTGAGCCCCAGAGTTGAGGGTTGCGGAGGGTAGGTGCTGCTATGACATCTTCTTGCTTTTTGAATCCTCTGCTAGAATCCCACATTTATTGTTGTTTGGAATTTAATCCCTGTAGGGAGACAAGGTACTTCTAGACAACAGAGACTGTTTGAAGATAGCAGCTGAACACACTGATGACAGTGCAGTAGGGAAGGAAATCATAGGGAAGGGAGTATTTGTATGTAGACAGATACTTGTTGGAGGAAGTAAGTCCTTAGCTGGACTGTGATAAAAAAGAGGTTTGAATAAGTGGCAAGTGGAAAGGAATACATTTTAGGTGGCAGCACAGAAGAAGGAATGAACGAAAGGGATGGAAACTAGCGTTTGCTTGAAGGGGAGATCAGGAGAACTATATTGAATGCTAACTGAACTAGAGTGTTCAGCTGCCATCAGAGGAATTTGGGTTTATTAATCTTGGGGTGCACTGAGGTTTGGTGAGCAAGGTAGTAGGGCTATAAGCCTCTTTAAGTGTTATCACCAGTGAGGTGGGTGACATTGTGGGTCCAGTACCACATCTAAGTTTCCTCGTTCAGCAAATATTCCCTGATGCCTCTAGGCAAGGGTAAGTGCCCTCCTTCTTTCCACATGTATCCCATGCATAACTCCATCACTGCTGTGGAGTATCACTCTATGTGGTTTGGATTCTTCCTGACTTCGAAAGGACCCCAAGGGAATTGTATTCAAGCACCTAGCATTGGGCCTGGCCATAAAACTGTTGTATAGCCATGAGCTGTACAAAAGAGTTATAAGATACTTTTTGTGCTTGGTCAAAGCATGACCGTGGTGCCTAACTAAGGAAAACACTCTTTTCCCTTTTCAGTCTCTGCATATGGCCCTCCTAAGTGGAAAGCATGTCTTCATTGAATCAACCTCAGGTTCAGAGGAAATGTGTGGCAAAACTACTTTGTTCTAAGTATGTAATGTGCTAGAGTGAGGGAAGAAAGGAGCTGGGACCGAAGGTTTACAGGAGGGGTTGGTGGGAAACGTGCCAACTACTCTGCTCTCTGAGACAAATGAATGGGAGACACGAAGAGATGTGTAGGAGTGGGGTTGGAGAGGACAGAAGAGCATAACCTAACAGCCTGTGTGCTGTCTTTGCTGTGTGAGCTGCTGGATGACTGGAGAAGGCATTTGTTGTGATGGATGCACAAAACATCGTTCTTGCCTTTAAGGCAGTGGATGAGAGACAGGAGACAGATCTGTGTGTAAAGTTGTACTTCCTGGCTTTTGTGTATCTGAGCAGTTTGCAGATAACAGCTGCACTGCTTGGGTGGTAACTTTCCCCTCCTACCATGGCTGCCTCTTCATACTGATTAGTAACATAGATGCATTGCCTAAAACAGGTTCCTAAATACCTGAATGTATTCAGTCCTTGTGAAAAAATGGAGAATAGTTGAAAACTGATAAAAATTTGATGTCCCCGATTCTACATTTCAACTCTGCCACTGTCCATTCTGAGTGTTGATATGTGAGCCTCTTTACCTTCTTAGTTTGGGAACTGTCAGGCATATAAATGGTGGTTTTCGATCTGGGCTTAACCCATTTCCATACAGAGTGATTTGTTGGAACGTAAGATAATTTGTGTCTTCTGAAAAATTATTTCCTAATAATATTCCTCTATCCTCTTCTCATGGGAGGCATTCCAGGATCAATTCTCAATATGATGAAATGACCATATACTTTGCTACCCATCACCATTGTCTTATCCTGGAACTTGTCTTAGAAGACATTTAGTTTAGTGTGTTTGCCTTTTAAAGGATAAGTGGATTTTCTTTATATACCTTGCTGGATGATATATGCAACATGGTTCAACAAAGTAAAATATTAATACAGTTAGAAACTAATATTTTGAATTTCATAAAATGGTTTCATTCAAAGGGAAAGTCAGTTAAGAGAGTTAAGACTTGGGAGTTGAGGAAGTGATGTCATAATATATTAAACTCTCCTGAAGTATAGGCATAGATAGTGCAACATGTATGTCTCTCAGTGTTTGCTATTTACATGAAGTATGTAGTAAAATTATCTACTAAAATGTGTTTTCACTTTGTGTTGGAAAATCAAATATTTTATCCCCTAATATCATCAGTAAACCTTCTTACAAGGTTTTTAAAGAAAGAAAGAAAAGTAAATCTTGATATATCCACCAGAATATCCCAAATGAAAAATACTAACAGTATGTAGCATGGTTGAGGATAGAGAACATCTGGGATCCTTTTTTTTTTTAAAGTTGATTTATTAATTTCTACACCCAATGTGGGGCTCAAACTGACAACCCTGAGGCCAAGAGTCACATGCTTTTTCAACTGAGCTAGCCAAGTGCCTCACAACTGGGGTTCTTATGCACTGTGGATGGTAGTGTAAATTGGTACAGCCACTTGGAAAGACTGTTTCGTACTATCAGCCAAGCTAGGTATATGTGCACCCCTTAACCTAGTAATTTCATTGTTAGGTATAGAAACACCTGAAAGGCCTATGCATATTCACCAAAAGACACCTACTAGAGTGCTTGTAGCAGGACTATTTGTAATATTCTCAAGCAGGAAACCACTCAAATATCAATCAAGAGTTGAATAAACAAGTGTCTGTAAGGTATCCTACAATAACAAGAATGAATGAAGTATTGCTATAGGTGACAATAGGAATAAATCTAACAAAATAGTGAAAGAAGCCAGGTGATAATATACCTTAAATAAAAAAAAAAGGGCAGATTAATACATGATTGAAGAATTCAGCAAAGTGTTTAACTTCGGGGGGCAACTCAGAGGGGCACACAGGGCCTAGGAGAGGGGGCTTTCTGAAATGCTGGGTCATGTTCTTGGTCTGAGTGATGGTTCCATGGAGTTCCCTTGTGAAAATCCATCAACAACTCACCCTTTGGTTTTTTAAATTTTTGTATTTTTTTCTTGTTTCATTTTTATTTTTTTGTCAGTCCACCAATATACTTTTATTGACATTTATGTCTATATTACACTTGATAGGACATTTATAAAAATGAATATGAACCTAATGCTATGCCTATTTTGGGGTTATTGCTCTCAAAATAATTCAACAAAATAGTTCTGGTAATTGGATGAAAAAATATTTGAAAGAAATTAGAGGACAAAAATTTTTTTAATTAAATTGCCATTTAATTATTTAATGTTTATTTATTTTTGAGAGAGACTGAGAGACTGAGAGTAGGGAAGGAGCAGAGAGAGGGAAACACAGAATCCGAAGCAAGCTCCAGGCTCTGAGCTGTCAGCACAGAGCCTGATGTGGGGCTCAAACTCAAGAACAGTGAGATCATGACCTGAGCCTAAGTAAGAGGCCCAACTGACTGAGCCACCCAGGTGCCCCAGTAAATTACCATTTAATCAGAGCTTAAGAATATTAAGAATTAAGAACAGTCTTAGATTAGGAAAGAGATCTTCTTGTGCTAAAAGCCTGTAAAGTGTTAATGACTGAAAAAAACCCCAAAGTGTTTAAGAATAAGTTAAAACAACATGGTTTGACAGATTTGAGAGAGATGAGAACACATTTTCATTAAAAACAACTGGTAATTTTAAGATAGTAGATATGCATACCTAGTTTGTAATGGCAAGTTGATTTATAGTATGTATAATACTTATCGGTGGAATAAATATTTGCTATGCAAAATAAAGCACATCATATGGAAGTGAATGAGGTATCTATTTTGTTTTAAAGTAATCCTAAGAAATTTGAGGAAAAGATAATTAGCAGTTAGACTTGAAGATGTGGGAACAATATGACAAAGCCAAAATAAGGAAGCAATAAAATAAACAACAGTAGAACATTTTCGTAAAATAATTACCTGCATGTATTGCTTTCTGGGGAGACAGAGAACAAAACAAAATCAAACACCTTCCCTTGAATATATATTCAGGTCTTAAACCTTGAAAATTGGGGTGAAAGGTCCTAAACACTTATAAAAGGTGGCTTAAGGAATGTTACCAAAGACCAAGCATTTGGTGAAACAATTATGTGGAAATTAAAAAAACAAAAAACCAGACACCTTGAGAATTCTCTTTAGACTTTTCAGAAATACACATTGGTAAGTGAAGTATCTCTGCAATAACAGAGAAGATATTTAAAGGGCCATAACTGTTAGAATGTAAATGTGGTGAGTATCAAAAATAATGCAAATTTCTTGGGTGTAGGATTACCTAAAGTACCCCAAGGTCCCCTCTGTCTACCTGTAATAAGGCGTTTACATAAAAAAAATCGAGGCTTTTGCTTAGTATCTGCAAAAAATGAAATGACCAAATTATTCTTGGACATTTGACACATCGAATCGGAATATTCCTACTAACTAAGGTGGGTATGAATGGACGTTAAAGTGTACAGGTGCAGGATAGTCCTGGCCCTCATGTTCAGAATCTGCACCTATAACATAGTTTAGGAGAACACTACTTTTACCATATTTTATTTATGTTATTTAATTATTTGAAGAAGGAAGAGGAGGAGGAAGAAGGGGAGGAGAAGTAAGAGGAGGTAGAGGAGAATGAGAAGGGGAAGGTGAAAGAGAAGAGAGGAAAGGAAATGAGAAAAAGCAAATAGAATAAACTTAAGGTTTTAGTTTCCACATCTGGCTGCAGAAGATTCCTGGGCTTGACATCTAACCTGCTGAATTAATAAAAATCTCTGTGGTGATTCTGATGATCAGCAGAGCTGGGGATAACTGGGTTAGAGAATACTGAGATTGTCAGTGTTCTGACCCTCCTGGGTTCTACTCTGTAAGGTTTTATGAAGTGTTAATGAGATTGCATACTAGTATCCTCACCATTACTTTCACTGCCTCACTCCACGAGAATGAAGTATGTGGAAATCTCTGACCCTATGGTCAGGCCATTTGGGGGAGTATTTTGGAACAGAGAGGGCTTCCTGGGCTCCTTAAATTATAACAAATTTAGGGCAAGAAATGGGTCTTTTCTAACTCTACCTCTGGTGCCTAATGTAGAATGATAGTAAATGTACTGAATTTGATGCATTATGCAGATTTTGTGGGTGCTGCCCAAGACTGAATTCTAGCAGAGACGCTGATTTGTTAGAAGTTATCATTGCTGATAAGAACAAGAAGCCCATGATGCAGGAATTAGATTTAGAATAAATCTATCTACACTATAAGAGCATTGGTTGAATTTGAACCCAGGGAATCACTATTTCTTTTATGCCCTCACTGGAACATATAAAACCCAGCCCTGTTTTGGGTGGGGTAGTGGTTTCACAAGGGATGAAAAGTAGAAATGTCAGGTATAGGAAAACAGGAAAATGCAATTACTTTAATAGCATTTCTGGTATTGATTCTGGATGGGTAGCAAGCACTGGTTAATAACCCAAAATACAGGAGAAGTTTAAACATAACTTTCATTTGAATCAAGTGGGAGATTTCTGTATGGTCAGATACTGTAGTTTAAAACAAAACCTTTTTCTTTTCAACTTTCTCAAAATGAATAAACATTAAAAAAATAGAGTGTGTGTGCGCGCACATGTGCTCACAAGCAGGGGAGGGGCAGAGAGAGCGGGAGAGAGAGAATCCCAAGCAGGCGGCATGCTGTCCATGCAGAGCCCCATCCCATGAACGGTGAGATCATGACCTGAACAGAAACCAAGAGTGGATGTTTGACTGATTGAGCCACCTAGGCATTTCTGTTCAGCTTTAATTAAAATAAAATTAATTCATCCAAGAGAAGATTCTCAAGTAATCACAAAGTAAATTTCATGAGGAAACATGGTCATCTTGAAATAACTCGTATTTATCTTTTCAAAAAAGTTACATTTTATAGCCCAGATCTACCATGAATTCTGATAGGATTCAAGTGTTTCAATATGATTAAGTGAAAGGATTTTTAATGCTGTGACTAGTTTTTAATTGGGACCTTATTAAATGTAAGGTAATATAATTCCCTGTAATATAAACAGGGAATAATTTCAGCTTAGAAGTGTTTTAATTTCCATAAATGTGTAACAGAAGGATTCCTAGAAAATGTTGCATTTAACAAAATAATTTTGGGACCCCATACCTTTGTGCAAAATATGATATGTACTAGCCTTGTACAGTATTGTTTGTAACTTGCAGCATATGGCAAGATAACTGATTTAGAGTCCGATAGCATTACATTTTAGATAAGGCAGCCAACTGTATAAACACATTGTTTCTGTAAATTTCACACTGCCTTGTTATTCTGGCACCTGCTGTTCAAGGAGAGGAAAGTGAAGGAAATAAAACTCAGCACAAAATAGAGCGGGCACTTGAAGTGGCCACTGCTGTGAGGTACAAAGAGGAGACACAAAATGGAAAGACAAGGTATGTTTCTTACTGGTAGGGGAAGAGCTAATATTCAGTAGAATATTATTCTGTTTAATTGAGAAAAAAAATGAATAAGGTGAAGTGAAATTTGAGAGGAAAAACAAGATTTTAATTTAATTTAATTTTATTTTATTATTTTTTTTTTTACAAGATTTTAATTTTAGATCACATACTCTTAGAGCTGGAATGGATTTTATGGAATCCCAATCTAGTCATTTTACAATTAAAGAGATGCTCAGAGAGGTTGGTACATGAAATACACATGATCCACATGATTTTAGGATTCTGTCTAAAGTATTTATTAATTTATTTTTGTAATTTTTCATTCTTGGAATAATGAAAGAATTGCATTCACAGATGTTTGAGTGTTTTTGGAAGAGTGGCTGGAGATCAGAGCTCTCCTTTCAGCAACAAGAGGGCTCTTTTTGGGTGCTGAGCCTCCAAGCCTTAGCCCTTTGGGGAGAGGCCTCTGTCCTGTGGCCAAACCCCGGTAGCAGAGGATGAGGGGAATTACTGGGCTTCTCAGACTTCACTATCTGATTCCTTACTCACCTTACAGACATAGAATCTAAGGGCCGTGCTGGGACGCTAGAGATTCTTGTAATATAGACTGGTAGGGGAAATTCTTCTAAAAACGTTAAGAGTCAGGGAGAGCAGATTTTGACTAGGTGTCCCGTATCCACCTATGGAACTGGAGTGCCTGGAGTATTCTCCTGTGTGACCAGGTCACTGAAAAGAACATAGACTTGGAATCAGAACATCCTGGGATTGAATTTTAATTCCATAAAGGGATATTCCTTGTGACCATGTATAAATACCAAACTCTCTGAATCTCTGTTTATTGTGAGGGGAAAAAAGACAGATGGCATACAGAATACCTAGTAATGGCCCTCTCTGCCAAACACAGAAGAGTCCAACAGTAAATTTGTATGCGTTTCCTTCAAATTCCTGAAGATTTCTTTGACGGTGTGCAGAATCTGATAGCATTAATTTCTTGTTGTTGTTACCTAATTTGCAAACTTGGAGCTAAGAACATTTAAAATCATCTTGGATCACCATATATTGAGACGATGAGCAATTTCCTTAAAAGCAAAGAACATATTAGTCACTATGTAAATAAGTTTTCAGTGTTGACTCCACTGATTTTCACATCCTTTTATCTAAACACCAATTCTGGCTTGAATGATTTTTTTTGTTTGTTTTTTTGTTTTTTTCAATATATGACATTTATTGTCAAATTGGTTTCCATACAACACCCAGTGCTCATCCCAAAAGGTGCCCTCTTCAATACCCATCACCCAACCTCCCCTCCCTCCCACCCCCCATCAGCCCTCAGTTTGTTCTCAGTTTTTAAGAGTCTCTTATGCTTTGGCTCTCTCCCACTCTAACCTCTTTTTTTTTTTTTTTTCCTTCCCCTCCCCCATGGGTTTCTGTTAAGTTTCTCAGGATCCACATAAGAGTGAAACCATATGGTATCTGTCTTTCTCTGTATGGCTTATTTCACTTAGCATCACACTCTCCAGTTCCATCCACGTTGCTACAAAGGGCCATATTTCGTTCTTTCTCATTGCCCTGTAGTACTCCATTGTGTATATAAACCACAACTTCTTTATCCATTCATCAGTTGATGGACATTTAGGCTCTTTCCATAATTTGGCTATTGTTGAGAGTGCTGCTATAAACATTGGGGTCCAAGTGCCCCTATGCATCAGTATTCCTATATCCCTTGGGTAAATTCCTAGCAGTGCTACTGCTGGGTCATAGGGTAGGTCTATTTTTAATTTTCTGAGGAACCTCCACACTGTTTTCCAGAGCGGCTGCACCAATTTGCATTCCCACTAACAGTGCAAGAGGGTTCCCGTTTCTCCACATCCTCTCCAGCATCTGTGGTCTCTTGATTTGTTCATTTTGGCCACTCTGACTGGTGTGAGGTGATATCTAAGTGTGGTTTTGATTTGTATTTCCCTGATGAGGAGCGACGTTGAGCATCTTTTCATGTGTCTGTTGGCCATCCGGATGTCTTCTTTAGAGAAGTGTCTATTCATGTTTTCTGCCCATTTCTTCACTGGGTTATTTGTTTTTCGGGTGTGGAGTTTGGTGAGCTCTTTATAGATTTTGGATACTAGCCCTTTGTCTGATAAGTCATTTGCAAATATCTTTTCCCATTCCGTGGGTTGCCTTTTAGTTTTGTTGGTTGTTTCCTTTGCTGTGCAGAAGCTTTTTATCTTCATAAGGTCCGAGTAATTCATTTTTGCTTTTAATTCCCTTGCCTTTGGGGATGTGTCGAGTAAGAGATTGCTACGGCTGAGGTCAGAGAGGTCTTTTCCTGCTTTCTCCTCTAGGGTTTTGATGGTTTCCTGTCTCACATTCAGGTCCTTTATCCATTTTGAGTTTATTTTTGTGAATGGTGTGAGAAAGTGGTCTAGTTTCAACCTTCTGCATGTTGATGTCCAGTTATGCCAGCACCATTTGTTAGAGACTTTTTTCCACTGGATGTTCTTTCCTGCTTTGTCAAAGATGAGTTGGCCATACGTTTGTGGGTCTAGTTCTGGGGTTTCTATTCTATTCCATTGGTCTGTGTGTCTGTTTTTGTGCCATTGAATGATGTTTTTAAGATACATAAAGGGCTACAACAATTCACAATACTCAGAGGGGTGGGTAGTGCATGGGTAGAGCTGTAGTACAGCTGGCATAGAGATCAAGGTTCTGTGGGAGAATGGAGCTCACTAATTTCTTTTTCATTTTTATTGAGTTGCAAGTATTTTGTGTATAATGTTGATGAATTTGGACATCTGCATACAACCTGTGATAATCATCACCACAAACAAGGTAATAAGAATATCCGTCACCTCCAAAAGCATTCTTGTGTTCACATGCTTTATTATTACTATTTATGTTAACACTGAAACATGACAGCTCCCCTGTTGACACCTTTCTAAGAGTACAACACTGTATGGTTAACTATAGGCTCTAAAGTTACCGTTCTACAAGATAACTAAGTTCTGGAAATCTGCCATTACATGATTTTTTAAAAAATGGTGGTTATTCACTGCAGTGTGCTTTGATTAGGTAGGTTGATCCAAGTGTAATCTTCTAGGAGGGAAAGGAAATTTAGAGTCATGGCATCAAATTAAAACACACACACACACACACACACACACACACACACACACACACACACACACATTGGCAAAACCTTATATGAAATCAAAAACCAACTACCAGAACAAAAAAGAATGTTGCTTGCAATATAAATTACAGCTGAAAAGAAATACCATTTATAGTTTCATTTATATCATAAATATTTGAAAAGTAGTATTAATGTTTCTTAATATTTCCCCAGTTCCTTTTTGCCAAAGGATTAAAAAATGTACTTTTATACTGTCCTTCATTCAGTTTCATTAAGTGGGCACCAACAATTCACCTTGGTGCAGAAACTATTCAGCTATCCAGTGAGTAAAACTAGAGGTTTAAATGTTGGAATAAAGCAGTCTGGTGGGGCAAAGGGGGACAATGAACAAGCATACAATATGTTTCCAGATACTGATAAGTATTATGAAGGCAGATAGAGAGGGCTGAGAGAGTAATAAGGGGTCGTGGTCTGTTTGACATATGGTGACTAGGAAAGGCCTCCCGAGAAGGTGGCATTAGAGCAGAGACCTAGATTAAGTGAAGGCTGGAGACATGGAGTTCTGGGGGAAGAGAATTACAGGTACAAAGAACAGAAAAAAGGAAAAAGCACCGCATTTTTTGTAGATAGGAAGGAACATATCACACATACCCAGAGCCAGAAGGCTGGGTGATTCAAAGAATGGAGAAGGTGAGAGCAGAAAGGTAGACAGAGACAAACTGAGTGTTGATTGGAGGGAGGCGGAGGAGAGAGGAAAATGAGTGATGGGCATTGAGGACGGCACTTGTTGGCATGAGCACTGATTGTTGTATGTAAGCAATAAATCATGGGAATCTGCCCCTGAAACCAAGAGTAACTGTATACACTGTATGTTAGCTAACTTGACAATAAATTCTATTTAAAAAACAAATAAAAAAATAAATCTCAGAGGGGGGGGAAGTTAAAAATAGAACTACCCTATGATGCAGCAATTGCATTACTAGGCATTTACCTAAAGAATACTGATTTGAAGGGGTACCTGCACCCCAGTGTTTATAACAGCATTATCAATAATAGCCAAACTATGGGAAGAGCCCAAATATCTGTCAATTGATGAATGACTAAAGAAGTGGTGTGTACACACACACACACACACACACACACACACACACACACACCCAGAATATTACTCACGCATCAAAAGGAATGAAATTTTTACATTTGCGACAACATGGTTGGAACTAGAGTGTGTTACGCTAAGCTAAATAATTTAGTCAGAGAAAGACAAATACCAAATGATTTCACTCATGTGGATTTTAAGATACAAAACAGATGAACATATGGGAAGGAGGGGGAGGAAAGAGAGGAAAACAAACCCTAAGAGGCTCTTAAAGATAGAGAACAAACTGAGAATTGATGGAGGGAGGTGGATGTGGGGTGGGCTAGATGAGTGATGGTCATTAAGGAGGACACTTGTTATGATGAGCACTGGTTGTTGTATGTAAGTGGTGAATCACTGAATTCTGTTCCTGAAACCAATACTGTGTTGTATGTTAACTAACTGGAATTTAAATAAAAACTTGAAAAGGGGGAAAAAAAGGTAGGAAGAGTAGGCTATAGGTTTTTTTCTGAATTTTTGAAGCTGTGATTATAAATTGTGTGAACTTTGCTAGTCTACAGTGCCCAATTGTATAGATGTTCCTGTGAAGGTGTTTTTTTGTTTTTTGTTTTCTTTTTTAAAGATGTGATTAACATTTATATCAGTAGACTTTGAGTAAAGCAGATTACATAATGTAGGTGGGCCTCATTTAATCAATTGAAGGCCTTACGAGGAACTATTGAAGTCCTCTAAAGAGGAAAGAATTCTTCCTCCAGACTGAAACTTTGAAATTCTGCCTGAGTTTTCAGCCTTTGGACTCAAGACTATAACATTAACTCTAGCGGGAATTTCTAGCCTGTTAGCCCACTCTGCAGATTTTGGACTTGCCAGCTCGCAAAACTGCATCAGCCAATTTTGTCAAATAAACAAATCTTTCTCTAACTCTGTCGGTGTGTCTACCCTATTGGTTTTGTTTCTTTGGAGAACCCAGACTAATATGGAAGTCATAAGATTGATTTGAGCAAGGGCATAATATGATTTGATTTGCATTTCCAAAGATCACTAATACTTCAAGGAGGGAGAATTGCCTATTGGCAGCAAGAGGGAAGCAGACTAGCCAGAAAGTTGTTCTCTCTTGTGGGTGAGACCTGACAGTGGCCTGGAAGTGATTGGCGGTTGCTGGATTTGAGAAATATGTTGCAGGATTTTCAGACAGATCAGATGAAGGTTGTAGAGACAAGCAGACAAATGAAAGCTTAAGTTTTGGGCCTGAGCAGCTGTGTGAATGGTGCTCTATTTATAAAGGCAGTTCTGGAAGCCTGGGTAGGAACAGGTGTGCAGAGGTGGGAAAGAGTGGAGGGAAGATGTATGAAGGATCCAGAGTTTTGTTTTAGGCACATTAATTTCACGTAGACCATTTGCTGTCCAAATGGAGAAATCAGGAAGACTGTTGGCTGCAGGCACATGTCTCTCTATACGGTGGTAGCTAAGCGCACAGCCTCTGGAACTGGAACATCTGGTTTCAAATCCCAAATCCGTTCTTCAGGGTACCCTCACTGTCTTAGTCTACTTGTCTGAAAAACGGGTTGGTAATAAGCCTTACTGGAGTGGCATGAGCCATTAAATAAGTCAACATATGTAAGCTCTTAGGATGTACCCGAATGATCACAGAATATTTTACGTAAATCTTAGCTACTATTATAGTCAGAGTTTTATCTTTCTGGCCCATCAAATGGCTAGATTGAGACAAGAGACTAGGGGATGATTGCTCTGTATGGGTTTTGGTTGCTAGCTCAGAGTGCAAACGATAAGCGAGAGTCTGGTGAAGCCATGTGAACCTCCCTTTGGATGGTGAGTGGTGATGGTGTTACTTGGAGTGGTGGCATCAGAAGATTGTGCTTTCATAACCTACTTTATAGGTGATTGCAACATCGTATTGTCTGATGCAGCCCACTCTTCCCAGATAATCTCCCTGCCTTGGCTACTTTGTTTTTCTCCATTGTGCTTATCCCTTTGTCATGTACTATATATGACCTGCTTATTTTTTTGTTAATTTCTGTCTCCTCTTGGTGGAATATAAGCTCTAGGAGGAGTGCCTGGAGGAATGAATGATATTTACTGGTGCTTATTATTCCCTTTCTGTTTCTTTATTCTATTTTGTCAAATATTTTCCTGTGAGAAAACCATATCAAAGAGAAGGTTGGACATTAATATGATTCTCTGGACCTTTCTGACTTGTGCAGAACTTCAGTTTTCATTGAGACAAACCTCCTTTATGAAAGGGAATTTCAGAGGAAGCCTCTGATGGCAGTTTCAATTTTGACTTTGGAAATCAATTCCAGAATTGACACACAGTCTCCTGAAAGTGATGGTACTTTTTGTTGTTGGTTATCCACTCGGTTTCTCTGCCAGTCTATGTGTGGGCAGTGTTCCACTCCTTGCAGATTCTGATCACAGATTTTTTTCCCTCAGCAATGCTTGTCGATGAGAGGCATTGAAAGCTATGCAGAGTGGAGGTTGATACATGGCCCAGTCAATCTATGACTTATGAGACCTATTGCACGTCCAAGGCACTGTATCGATTCTGCCGAATGGACTGGAAACTGACCTTCATTGCACAGAACCCTCTAACTTGCTCCTCGTCTGTTTATTCCCGATAGAGCACTTGCATCATGCAGCTTTGTTCCAAAATCATTACCTTTTATTTCCCTTTACATTCCATCCTGATTTTACCATAAGTGTGAAGAGTAGACAAATGGATGTCTTTATTTAGCACAAAAGCAGGGGTCCTGTTTCAATGTCAGCTTGTCAGAGGCAGTTGATTTTATCTTCTCTCCCTGCATGATTTTAGTACATAGATACTCTTTCCTTGGTCATGCAGGCATTGTGTTGAAATAAATTAGAGTTGATCTTTATTTATGCCAGCCCTTATTAATGACCACCCTTCTCATATTGTATTACAAATAGTACTTAAAAATATTTTTCAATTATCCTGATCAGATTAATATTATTAGAGCTGTTTTCTTATTTCTCATGGTGGTTGTACCAACCAGCACATTATGGCACATTGTTGGAGTTCCACAAATGATGGTTCAAGTGAGTTAATTATTCATTCCTGAGGCTGTATGGGAAGGGGCACTGACAGTTTGCTCTCAAGTCTTACTTTAATCTATAGAATGAATTACAGTTTGAAATAGGACTTTCCTTATCAGCCATTCTCTTTGTTCTTGAAAGTAGGTGTGGAATGGACCTCAAGATACCACCTGGAAAAAATAACCTATTTCTGGATTAGGTTATAATCTTTTGTACCTTTTGAATTCCAGGCATGTTTTATATCATTAGAGAATGGTCATTCCATTCTAATGACTAAAATTATAGGACATTCTAGTTTGAAGGAAGCTTGTAAATCCACTAGAGAATGTCCATTATAAGTAGTGGGAACTGAGAATTTAGGGACTTACTCCAGGCTACTGGGCCATCAGCTCATGTAGGAAGGAAATTCATGGCTTCTGTGCTCCACCATGATATTAGAGCTTGGTTTGGAGGTAGTTAATTAACTTACCTAAGGCAGAACATTCTAAACAAATCTGTGTTCCTACAGAAAAAAATTTTTTTTAATTGTGAGTGTCTTATGTGGAACTTGAGAAACAACAGAAGACTATGGGGGAAGGGAAGGGGAAAAAATAGTTTGAAACAGAGAGAGAGGCAAACCCATAAGAGACTCTTAAATGCAGAGAACAAACTGAGGGTTGATGGGTGGGCAGGGGAGAGGGGAAGACGGGTGATGGGCATTAAGGAGGGCACTTGTTGGCATGAGCACTGGGTGTTGTAAGTGGTGAATCATGGGAACTACCCCCAAAACCAAGAGCACACCATTTACAATGTATGTTAGCTAACATGCCAATAAATTGTATTAAAAAATTTTTTTGCGGTGACTCAGTTGGCTAAGTGTCCGACATCAGCTTAGGTCATGATTTTGCGGTTCATGAGTTGGAGCCCCATGATGGGCTCCGTGCTGACAGCTCGGAGCCTGGAACCTGCTTCACATTCTGTGTCTCCCTCTCTCTCCGCCCCACCCCCACTCACACTCTGTCACTCAAAAATAAAGATTGAAAACGTTAAAAAAATTTTTTTGAGTGTAATTGACACACAGTGTTACAATAATGTCAAGCGTACACCTTAGTGATTCAACTCTGTATGGTATGCTGTGCTCACCGCGAGTGCAGCTGTGGTCTGTCACCATACAGTACTATTACAGTATTGGCTTTACTCTCTATGCTGTGCCTTTTGTTCCCTTGACTTATTTGATAATTGGAAGCCCATATCTCCCTCTCCTCTTTGCCCATTTTGCCCATCCCCGTCCCCCTCCCCTCTAGCAACCATCAGTTTGTTTTCTGTATTTATGGGTCTGATTTTGCTGTTTGTTTGTTCATTTTAAACCTGCATTCCTTTTCAGAGATGACTTGATGTGCCTGCTGAAGGCTGTCAAGGAGGGACGAGGGACATTAGGCTGTGAGTTTGGTTTCTGCAAAACATACCCTGAGTCATTTTGTTATGGCTGTTGATACTCGGAATTGTCTTGACCTCACCTGGGTCTTTGCTTTTGTTGTGCTCAGTTTACCTGAGGGGAAGAAAAGTGAATTGATCAACAGAAGAGACGTGGACAATAAAATAGATAAACACCACCCCCCCCCCCCCACACACACCCCAAGGTGAAAAGGAAAGAGAAGAATTCAAATAAAACCTTGTAAGAATAATGATTCATTCACAATAAATGTCATATCCCTTGCCTTGGATCTGTGATGTCATCATTATTGTTTATGTAGCATTCCCGACTGTGCAACCTGTACTGTGGATAGTGCATCAAGGGGTGGGGAGCCTCATGGCCATTGTTAGATGTCAGTATAGTCATTAATGCACAAGTTAATGAGCTTTTTATATGGCATGTGGAATAAGTGCTAGGGAGAAAAATGAAGTGAAGGAGGAGAGGTAATCTTGATGGACAGAAACATCTTATTTTGAATAAACTTCCCGGGTTTGCAAGTTATATCCTAGATAGCACCGTATGGAGCAGATGTGGGCAAAGCCACTGGCACTAAGAAAATGGGATCACAACCATGAAGATGAGGCATTTGGCTTCTTAAAAATTGGTTTTTCTTTTTGTTTATGTATTTACATCCAAGTTAGTTAGCTATATACAGTGCAATAATGATTTCGGGAGTAAATCCAGCAATTCATCGCCTACATATAACACCCAGTGCTCATCCCAAGTGTCCCCCTTAATGCCCCTTTCCCATTTAGCCCTTTCCCCCACCCACAATGTCTCCAGCAACCCTCAGTTCTCTATATTTAACAGTCTCTTATGTTTTGTCCCCATCCCTGTTATTATATTATTTTTGTTTCCCTTCCCTTAAGTTCATCTGTTTTGTATCTTAAATTCCACATATGAGTGAAGTCATATTATATTTGTCTTTCTCTCACTAATTTCACTTTGCATCAACCCTCCAGTCATCCATGTTGTTGCAAATGGCAAGTTTTCATTGTTTTTGATTGCTGAACAATATTCCATTATATATATATGTGTGTATATATGTGTGTGTGTGTATATACACACACACACACACACACACACACACCACATCATCTTTATCCATTCATCTGTCAATGGACATTTGGTCTCTTTACATACCTTGGCTATGGTGAGTAGTGCTGCTATAAACATTGGGGTGCATGTGCCCCTTGGGAATAGTACATCTGTATCCTTTGGATAAATACCTAGTAGTGCAATTGCTGGGTCGGAGGGTAGTTCTATTTTTAATTTTTTGAGGAACTTCCAGAGTGGCTGCACAGTTGGCATTTCCACCAGCAGTGCAAAAGGGTTCTTTTTCTCCTCATCCTCACCAACATCTGTCATTCATTGCCTGAGTTGTTACTTTTAGGCATTCTGACTGGTATGCGGTGGTATCTCATTGTGGTTTAAAAAAAAATTGTTTTTACTATTTATTTTTGAAGGAGAGAGAGAGAGACAGAGTGGGAGTGGGGGAGGGGCAGAAAGAGAGACACACAGCATCCGAAGCAGGCTCCAGGCTCTGAGCTGTCAGCACCGAGCCCACTCTGAGCCTGATGTGGGGTCCAACTCATTAGCTGTGAGACCATGGCCTCAGCGCACGTTGGATGCTTAACTGACTGAGCCACCCAGGTGCCTCTCATTGTAGTTTTGATTTGTAATTCCCTGATGATGAGTGATAATTGAGCATTTTTTCATGTGTCTCTTGGGCCTCTGGATGTCTTCTTTGGAAAAGTGTATTCATGTTTTTTGCCTTTTTCTTCACTAGATTACTTGTTTTTTGGATGTTGAGTTTGCTAAGTTCTTTATAGATTTAGATACTAACCCTTTATCTGATATGTCATCTGCAAATATCTTCTCGCATCCTGTCAGTTGCCTTTTAGTTCTGCTGATTGTTTCCTTTGCCTTGTGGAAGCTTTTTATCTTGATGATGACCCAATAGTTCATTTTTGCTTTTTGTTTCCCTTGCCTCAGGAGACATGTTGAGTAAGAAGTTGCTGCGGCCAAGGTCAAAGGGGTTTTTGCCTGCTTTCTTCTCGAGGATTTTGATGGCTTCCTGTCTTACATTGAGATCTTTCACCATTTTGAGTTTATTTTTGTGTATGGCGTAAGAAAGTGGTCCAGGTTCCTTCTTCTTCATGTCACTGTGCAGTTTTCCCAGCACCGTTTGCTGGAGACTGTCTTTTTTCCTTTGGATATTCTTTCCTGCTTTGTCAAAGATTAGTTGGCCATACGTTTGTGGGTCCATTTCTGGGTTCTCTATTCTGTTCGTTGATGTATGTCTGTTTTTGAGCTGGTACCATCTGTCTTAAGGATTATAGCTTTGTAATAAATCTTGAAGTCCGGAATTTTGATGTATCTAGCTTTGGTTTTCTTTTTCAGGATTGTTTTGGCTATTTGGGGTCTTTGCTGGTTCCATACAAATTTGAGGATTGTTTGTTCTAGCTCTGTGAAGAATGCTAGATAGGGATTGCATTCATAGGGATTGCACTGAATATGTAGATTGCTTGGGGTAGTATTGACATTTAAAAAAAATTGGTTCTTCCAATTCATGAGTGTGGAATATTTTTCCATTTTTTTGTGTCTCTTCAATTACTTTGAATTTTTTCTATAGTTTTGAGTATACATTTTTTACCTCTTTGGTTAGGTTTATTCTGAGGTATCTTATGGTTTTTGGTGCAGTTGTTAATGGGATTGATTCCTTGATTTTCTCTTTTTGCTCCTTCATTATTGGTGTATAGAAATGCAACTGAGTCTGTGCATTGATTTTTATATCCTGAACTTTGCTGAATTCATGGATCAGTTCTAACAGTGTTTTGGTGGAATCTTGTGTGTTTTCTATATAGAATATCATGTCACCTGTGAAGAGTGAAAGTTTGACTTCCTTCTTGCCGATTTGGGTGCCTTTTTTTTCTTGGTGGTTTTTTGATTGCTGAGACGAGGACTTCCAATACTATGTTGAATAACAGTGGCGAAAGTGGACATCCCTGTCATGTTCATAACCTTAAGGGGGAAGCTATATTTTTACCATTTGAAGATGATAGCAGTGGTGGGTCTTTTGTATATGGTTTTTAGGATCTTGAGGTATGATCCTTCTATCCTTACTTTCCTGAGCGTTTTTATCAAGAAAGGGTGCTGTATTTTGTCAAATGCTTTCTCTGCATCTGTTGAGAGGATCATGTGGTTCTTGTCCTTTCTTTTATTAATGTGATGGATAGCATTGATTTATGGATATTGAACCAGCCCTACATCCCAGGTATAAATCCCACTTGATCGTGGTGAATAATTCTTTTAATGTATTGTTGGATCTGGTTGGCTAGTATCTTGTTGAGAATTTTAGCGTCCATGTTCATCAGGGAAATTGGTCAGTAGTTACCCTTTTTAGTGGGGTCTCTGGTTTTGGAATCAAGGTAATGCTGGCCTTGTAGAATGAATTTGGTAGTTTTCCTTCCATTTCTATTTTTTCTGGAACAGCTTCAAAAGAATAGGTGTTAACTCTTCTTTAAGTGTTTGATAGAATTCCCCTGGAATTCCAGCAGGCCCTGGACTCTTGATTTTTGGGAGATTTTTGATTACTGATTCAATTTCTTAACTGGTTATGGGTCTGTTCAAATATTCTCTTTCTTCCTGTTTCAGTTTTGGTAGTTTGTGTTTCTAGAAATTTGTCCATTTCTTCCAGATTGCCCAATTTGTTGGCATATAATTGCTCTTAATATATTTTTTGTATTTCTGTGGTGTTGCTTGTGACCTGTACTCTTTCATTCTTGATTTTATTTATTTGGGTCTTTGCCTTTTTCTTTTTTTTTTTTTTTAAAAAAAATTTTTTTTTTTCAACGTTTTTTTTTTATTTATTTTTGGGACAGAGAGAGACAGAGCATGAACGGGGGAGGGGCAGAGAGAGAGGGAGACACACAGAATCGGAAACAGGCTCCAGGCTCCGAGCCATCAGCCCAGAGCCATCAGCCCAGAGCCATCAGCCCAGAGCCATCAGCCCAGAGCCTGACGCGGGGCTCGAACTCACAGACCGCGAGATCGTGACCTGGCTGAAGTCGGACGCTTAACCGACTGCGCCACCCAGGCGCCCCTGCCTTTTTCTTTTAAACAAACTGACTAGTGGTTTGTCAATTTCGTTTTTTTCTTTTTTCTTTTTTTATTTCAGTATCGTTGATTTCTACTCTAATCTTTATTTCCCATCTTCTGCTGTTTTTGGGTTTTATTTGCTGTTCTTTTTCTAGCTCTTTAACATGTAAGTTTAGGGTGTGTATCTGAGACATTTCTTCTTTAAAAAAATTTTCTTTAACATTTATTTTTGAGAGACAGAGAGAGCATTAGCAGGCAGAGAGGCAGAGAGAGAGACAGACACAGAATCCGAAGCACACTCCAGGCTCTGAGCTGTCAGCATAGAGCCTGACATGGGGCCCAAACCCATGAGCTGTGAGATCATGACCTGAGCTGAAGTTGGACGCCTAACCGACTGAGCCACCGAGGCACCCTGACCTTTCTTCCTTCTTTAGGATGGCCTGGATTGCTGTATACTTCTCACTTATGAGTTCTTTTGCTGCATCCCAGAGGTTTTGGGCTGTGATGTTAACATTTTCATTGGCTTCCATGTACTTTTTAATTTCTCTTTAACTTTTTGGCTTATCTATTCATTCTTTAGGGCATTTGACTTTTTGACCTGCCCTTTAATCTTGTGCAGATTGCTCAAAGGTAAATGAATACATACCTGATCCCATTTTCTTTAATTTTACTGAATTATGACGTTTATTTTTACTTGTATCTAGAAAGATTTCAGACCTATGAAAGAATATCTATTAGTTTTATTTTTCCAATATAAAAGCCCCATCTTTGTATATGATTTTGATAGCGATTCAAGTGATCAATTAACAAATTGTTTAGTTAAAAATTTATTTAACTTTAAAGAGGAATCTTTGCTTCCCCTGTTTTTATTTTTTAATGTTCATTCAGACATTAAAATTTTTTTTTCGTTTTAATTGAAGGCATTTTTGAAGCGCCTTTCCTGGAAGTAATCTCTACCAAGTTATTGCTAGGTTCCTGCACCTTTTTCGTTTTATGTTAAAGTTAATGGTACATAAAAAGACTGTGTTCTGCTGGTAATGATGATAAATATTAGTAGAAATATCGCCTTGGATCCCCTCTGGAGAACCTGTAGCTGGAGTGGTGGCAAAGTCTGGTCTTAATTGAGGAGCAGAGTCCACACCATTTAGGTGTCCACCAAATCTGAGAGGCTGAAAATCCAGTGCAAGTGAAAATGATAGCCCTTGTGCATCTAGCAGTGAGTGACCTTCTCTGCATGATAGGGAGGAGAGGAGAGAGCCTGAAAATGTTGCCGCAAGATGCCCAGAATGTGGACCGAAGACCTTCTTGCACTAGTGTGGTAGGCAGAATAATGGCCTTCTCAAAGATGTCCACATTCTAATCCCAGGAACCTGTGAATATGTCACCTTCCATGGAAAAAGGAGTTTTGAAGATGTAATTGAGACTTTGCACCAGGAATTATCCTGGATATCCAGGTGGACCCAGTCTAATCTGGCTTGGTCATTGAGGGATGCTGTGGAAAAAGGTGGAGGATTCAAAGTGTGAGAGTTTGCCTTGAAAGGAGGAAGAGGGGCAATGAGCCAGGGAATGTGGGCATCCTATAGAGTCAGGGAATGACCCTCAGCTGCTTTCTAGGAAGCAGACAGATCTCAGTTCCACAACTACAGGAACTGAATTTTGCTAGTAATCTGTATGAGCAAGGAAAAAAGTCCTCCCCTAACCCCTCCAGAAAGGGACCCAGTCCTTCTAATACCTTTATTGAAGCCTTATAAGACCCTCACCAGATGTTTGACCTACAAAACTGTATGCTGTTAATTTTGTGTTGATTTGTTACAACAGTGATAGGAAGCGAATAAAATGTTATGGAATAAATGAAAAAGATTGAGAGAGCAGCCTCATTTGGCGGGTTGTTTTCAGCACTTGGAAGGGACTGCTATATTGAATAAGGTAAAACATTACCGACAACTCAGGCAAACATCCAGATCACTTAAAATAACAAAGGCCAGATGCACACTAGAGTCGGACTTTTGTTACGTTACTGTAGAATATAGTTTTTTATTTTCCAACAGGCCTAGGAGATAGGAGACCTAGCCTTTTTACTGAGGTATTTATAAAAAATAATTATCAAATGATTTTAGTGAACTATTTGTTGTTTCTGGGTAAATGTCATGTAGATAAATTGATTGCAATTACTCAGATGCTAACAATCATTGTGAAGGAAGAATTGTGCACTTAGCAATTGGGTCAAGTGTTTTTAGTTTGTTTTGGGTCAAATTTTGTGCCACCTTGTTTGCTTTTTCCTCTGTAGTTAATTGAAACTTCTCCAAAATGAGTGCCTGAGTGTAATCTTTTTTAGCTCACTTTTTTTTTTAAAGTATTTTGACACCCAATGGGGGCTTGAACTCAAAACCCTGGGATCAAGAGTCAAATGCCCTACCGACTGAGCCAGCCAGGCATCCTTAGCTCACCCACTTTTAATTCACCATCTCTCCCTCTCCCTGGCCCTCTTCTTGGGGCTCCTGAGTACCACTTAGTTGTTCATTAGGATCCTGTGTTGGGGTCATCCTGAGCATGCAGAACTCTATGCAAGTGTCCTCAGGACTTGCATAGGGATGTAATGTGTAGGCACAGAAGGCATTTTGACTGGCTGTTCCTGGATCATTGCTAGGTTTAAATTGTGGTGTAATTTCACTTGTTCAAAATAAGATTCCCTATTTTGAGGATTTAAACTGCTCTGAGAGGTGGGGTCTAAGAGTCCATGAAAGTTATGCTTACACAGATGGGCCTAGTGAAGTCCATCCTGAATTGATAAAGACTGTTAACATTTGTGCCTGTGTGTTGTGTTAGGTTATATATAAGCTAGAAAGATCTTTTCCTCCTTAGCCCCAGGCAGAGCATTTCAGGCCTATTACTTATGGGCTGAATTATGTCCCCCTACCCAAATTCACTTGTTGAAGCCCTAACCCCTGCCCCAGTTGACTAAATTTGGATATAGGGCTTCTAAGGAGGTAAATTAAGGTTAAATAAGCTCATAAGAGTGGGGTCCCACCTGGGAACTACTGTTCTTATAAGGAGAAGGGACATCAAAGATCTTTCTCTCTGTGCTCACAGAGAAAAGACCATGTGAGCACACCACAAGAAGGAATTGTCTACAAGTCAGGAGGAGAGATCTTACCAGAAGCTGAATTTACTGATACTTAGATCATTGACTTCTAGCTTCCAGAATTGGGAGAAAATAATTTTGTTGTTTAAGCCACGCTGTCTGTGGTATTTTGTTATAGAAGTCCTAGAAGATTAATACAAGATGACTTCTGGGAGTCTGCATTTCATCCTTGGAAGTCCTTGAAGCAAATCAAGCTTGGGACATATAGCATCATCCATTTTGCATTTGAAAGCAGGTGTCTCTGGCTGTTGTGTAAATAGTGACATAAAAGGAGGGCAAAAATGGAAGTGGAAAGTCAGTGGAGAGGATACTGTGGTGCTCCACAGGAGAGACAGTAACATTTTTCGCCATTTGATTATGTAGAGCATAAATGATAATTCCAAATTGGGCAGTTTGTAACATATTCTAATTGTGCAGTTTATAACATAGGACGGTAAGAATATGTATCAACAATAGCACAGAAAGTGGGGATTGGGGTTAATAGACTGATACTGTTGAAAATTAATACATTTTATGTAAGATATTACACTATTAACATAAAGTTGATAGTGATAATTGTATTATTCATAATGTAACCTCTAAGTTGACATGAAACAGGTGAAGAGATTGCTAAAAAGCCAATATAGGAACTTAAATGAAATACTGAGGATGTTTCATTAACTCAAAATGAGGCAGAAAAGAAGGGATAGAGCAAACAGAAACAGATGGGACAATGAGGAATCAAATAGCAAAATGTTAAACCAAAATCAAGCTAGATCTAAAATAATATTTAATGTAAATGGAATGAATGTGCCAGTTAAGTGATAGAGGTTGTCTGACAGGAGGAAAAAAAAGCAAGATCCAATTAAGTTCTATCTACAGAAACATACTTTAATTATAAAAACAAATAAAAGGTGACAGCAAAAGGATGGGGATAGGCCATACAAGCAATAAACATGAGAAGGAGGCAATAATATGTTAGTATTAGACAATATCCACCTCAAGATGAGAATTGATAAAAAGGTACATGTTATTTTTTTATTTTTATTTTTTTAATTAGATGTTTATTTTTTAATATTAAATATAATTTATTGTCAGATTGGTTTCCATACAACATCCAGTGCTCATCCCAACAGGTGCCCTCCTCAGTGCCCATCACCCACTTTCCCCTCTTCCCTAAGCGCCATCAACCCTCAGTTCTCAATATTTAAGAGTCTCTTATGGTTTGCCAAGAGGGACATTTTATAATGGAAACAATGCTGTCTTATCACAAAGACGTAACAGTTAATACACATGTGCCTAATAATAGAGCTTCCAGTTACATGATACAAAAATAGCCAGAATTAAAGGGAAAATAGACAGTTGCACAATCATGGTTGAAGATATTAACATGTCCTCTCAATTAATACAAGTAGACATGAAAATAAGGAATAGAAGATAGGAACAGTATCATCAACCTCCTTGATCGAATTGTTTCTAAAACATATCCCTTTCAAGTGTGGTGGAGCTCTGAAGATGCATGCTGAGCTATAAAACAAATCTCAAGAAATTCAAATTGTTGCAACTAATTGGAACTATCTATTAAAGCTAAACTTAGGCCTACAATGTGGATCAGCAAGCCTATTTATAGATATTTACCATTGAGAATTGAATCTACCAAAAAACAAGCACAAGAGTGTGTACAGCAACTTTATTCCTAATACCCCAGTTCTAGAAAGCAGGTAAATGCCCATCAACAGGAGAATGGAGACGTACTTATTTAAGACAGTATAACACGGAAAGAAAAACAGACTTTTGCTACACAGGACAATATGGATGAACTTGCATATATAATGAAAAGCTCAAGAATCCAGTTCTAAATATAGTCATACTGTATGATTCCATTCATATGAAATTCAAGAACAGGCAAAATGAATCAACAGTTATAGAAAGCAGAAGAGTTGGAATAGCTATTCTTGGGGTGGGAGACATTGCCTGGGAAGGGCCCAAGGGAGCCTTGTATATGCCGACAATTTATGTCTTCCATAGGTAGAAGTGAAGTCCAAGTCAAGACAAGTGACTGGTTCAAGAGACTCAGCCTCCACCCAGCAAAATAATCTTTATAAAAAAATAGGATTCATGAAGACCTTGGTTTTCCAGTCAGAATTCTTAGGGGCTCCCAGGTGGTCCTCCGGTAGTACTGGTAGATCATTCCTCTGCCCCCTTCCCCTCACCTGTGCACATTCCTCTGCCCCCTTCCCCTCACCTGTGCATTATTTCTAAATACCACGACTTGAACTGTGTGCTCCTTTGGATAGAAGCTTGAAAACAAGTGATCTTTGTGCCAATCATAGATATTTTCTTGAGCAAATTATTGATTGAATCAATCTTACAATGAGACCTTTTAAAAAAAAATAAATGATAGTAGCATTTATTTTTAAAGATTAAAAAAAATTTCTAAGTCATCTCTACACCCAGTGTGGGGCTTGAACTCACAACCTTGAGGTCAAGAGTCGTATGCTTCACCAACTGAGCCAGCCAGCTGCCACTAAAATGCAGCCTTTTGAATGACTTAAAAATATAAATTGTAAAGAACCATTTCGAAGCACAGTCCTTCCCAAACTGATACACTGATGAATTTTTGAAGTATGGCCTTGATGGGCAAAACTTTTTGGCCGGTTGAAGTTACTGTGAACTTACGAAAATGAATTTTTTTTTAAAATGCTTTTCCTACTTTTCCTACGTTTCTTCTCATTAGCTGCCCCTTCTTGACTTCTCCTTCTCTTACTGCAGATATATGTAGTAGGGGGCATCTCTTCACACAAGCCCAAACAAGCTTGGGCAGCCTTGCATAAAGCTTTTGATAGAAACACATTATACATTGGGATTTTCCCAGGGTACCATAGTGTTACCAATGGGAGAGGCTGTTGTGTGACGGGAGGTCTTGGTTTTGGGATTCCCTACGAAAGATTTACATGAGGATCTGTCCTCTAATAAAGACAGCCAAAAGGAGAGTGGCAAGCACAAAGCAGTTTATTAAGGACCGTACACTCTCAGGGTGGGAGAGCGGGCAGGCCCAGAGGTGGCAACTGCACTGGCGTTAGGTCTTTTCTTTTTGTGTTTCCATCGGTTATGGGTCATAGCTAGAGCAGTCTCTGACTGAGGTTGTTTCCAGTCATTTAAGGGACTCCCTCTACCAGTTGGGAGGGGGAGTTTTTTACCTTACAAGGTTCTTGCCAGAACTGTCACAGCCATCTTTGGGTGGGGGTGTCAAAATCACAATGTAAATATATTATAATGAAGCTATAGGTTACCCTGGCACAAAGGTTGAAGAGGAGACTGCACGTTCTGTACCTATGGCTCTTGGTCTGTCAGCCCTGGGGTGTTGGAAGCAGCAAGGCCAAGATGTTAAGAGCCACAAAGTTGGGATTTAGTCCTCAGGCTTCTAATGGGTCACCTATTTATTCATCACCTTTCTCTCCATCTCATGTCTAACTGCCTATTCTATCTATAGTAGCTTCAGGGAAATCATACACATAGATGTGTGTTAGTATAGCATGGGTTAGGATAACAAGTGTTAGGAGTCGGATCTGAATCTAAACAGTGGTTTGGTTCTCAGCCACTGTGCAGTGTTAGGCAAGTTACTAAAACTCTCTGAGCTTCCGTTTCCTTATCTGTATAATGTAATTAATAATCATTGCCTCATAGGGTTATTGTGAGGTTAAATATCTAGAATGGTGTCAGGCATATTGTAAAGGCTCAATAAACAATGGTTTTATTATTATATGATGATAATGCTGCTACTGGTGATGCCATTAAACTTAGTGGAGTTCTGACCTCCTCCTTGCGTAAATATAGGCAAAAACATCAGCACACAGTTATGCACAATTAAATGAGTTCTTTTGCTCCTTACTTTCTGGATAATGGGGCTTATAAATTCTTCATAAAGCACTTTGGATTCTGGAGCTAAAGCTCTAAAGAAGTCTAATGACTAAATAAAATTTAAATGCCATTAGTACTTCACATAATTATCACAAAGTGCCAGAGGGATATTTGGAAAATAAATAAATGGAGTCGGCTCTTTTGTTCTCTTTAAGATTTCTACTGAGATGTTAACAGACAGAAAAACATTAAAAATACTTTATGAAATTTTTTTTTGCTTTAATTTTTTAAAATCCCACATTGTTTAGCTCAGGAGGCTGTGACTATAAGCAAGTTTCAGAGTAGTTTATTAGCTTTTAGAATAAGAGTTAGCTTTGTGAATTACCTAATTACACTCAACCTTGGTGCTGTTGATATTTTGCATAATCACTATAGAACAATGCATGTGTGGCATGTGTACACTATAGTTTAATTTGGCAGAGTCAGTCTTTCTCAATGTCTGGGGAATTTATGGACCATTGTAAAAATAATTGGTATGGAAACTCAAAGTGTTTTTTATCTTAAATAACAATATTTCACTTATACAACATATACAGACAAGGGTCTGGAAAGAGTATAGGCCACTAGTGGTAAAAAAATAAAATGATTATATATCATAAATTCTGTTATCATCAGTGAAAGAGAAGGTTGAATGAAATGCTTACGTTTGTTTGAAAGAAGCAGGGATTTGATTCATGTGAAACAAGGGCTATATTTTATTTATTACTTAATTTGTGCAGGAAACTACACATTTTACATATATTACCTGATTTAAACTCTCAATGCCCTTGTGAGGAGGTGCTCAGTGGAAAATACAGTATGTTTTCAACAGCAAATTCTTACTGACCACTTACTATGTTTCAGTTGTTATGCAGGACACTGGGAATTCATCAGTGGTTAAGACATGTCTTGTTATGTTTTCTGAACTCTCCCAAAAGGTGAGGATCATCCATATATAAATGAAAAAAAAGTTTGTCATAAGTAGGGAGGATAAGAAGAAACAAACAAGTATGAGTATTGATTTCTAAGCATAATTCGTTTGTGGGTAGGCATTCTTTTTTTTTTTTAATTTTTTTTTTACGTTTATTTATTTTTGAGACAGAGAGAGACAGAGCATGAACGGGGGAGGGGCAGAGAGAGGGAGACACAGAATCTGAAACAGGCTCCAGGCTCTGAGCTGTCAGCACAGAGCCCGGCGCGGGGCTCAAACTCACGGACCGCGAGATCATGACCTGAGCCAAAGTCGGCTGCTTAACCGACTGAGCCATCCAGGCACCCCAAAGGTAGGCATTCTTAAAATAGTCACTGTATCACTTTGGCATTGGAAGATTCCCCAAGTTTTAGATTGTAGGACAGGGATGACTCAGACCTCATTCACTCTCAGATTCAGTGACTGTTTTCTCTGCACATCCGGGCCAGGCATTGTGGTACAGTATGTGGAGTGCACAGCCATGCCCAAGTAGAGGGATCTGAAAGATGATGGCCTGGATGCACTTACTGTCTCCCTTTTCCAGTCAGGATCCACACAGTAAAACAGACAGACCCTGGAGGTTGTGTTTCTGGTGGTGATATTTCCCGAGATGTCTCTGAAAGAGGGCAGGTTCAGGGGACTTAATTATCTGGAATGATGGCCCAAGCGTCTCCTCAGCCAGCAGTTGGGGGCAGACCTCATAAAAGAGCTGTTCACTTCTTCTGGCCTGTGGTCCTTGGATGGGCTTTCTTGTTGTTTAAATCTGCACAGAGCTGGAGAGCCACTGGCCTGAGGGGCTGAATTAAATCTTCCCTTGTCTGGAAGCCATCTGTGTCCTAACAGCTTCAGGTAGTTTTTCTCTCTGTCATCCCCACAGGGCAGCAGCCTGATGCTCTGACTCTGGCAGGGGCTGTTTAGTTGTTCACTGCCCACTGGTTGGCCAGTGGCTTAGAGACCCTTGCAGCCTAGGTAGAGAGTGTAGGAATTACAACCATGGCCATTCAGGAGTCACTGTCATTCTTGAAAGACAGTGGATCTCAGTCCTTGGATCACACTAGAACTTCTAAAAGTACCTGTGCTTGCATTGTGTGCAGAGCATGAAATCAGGTAGTTGGGGCTGTGGCCCAGGTATCAGTATATCTTACAATTTTCTCATGGTTTCTAAATGTATGGCCAAAGTTGCAAATGACTAATTTAATATGACTGAGGATGAACACATGTAGTTAAAAGAGGTGATTAATTTTGAGGGAAAACCAGTGGCTAAATAGCATGGAACATTGGCACAGAAAAAAAAAAATTAAACTTTCAAGTAGATGAAATGGGGCGACAAAAACAGAACTAGTTTCTGAACTTGGATTTCACAGTTCAGTAAGAGAATTCAACCAGTTACTGGCCCAGTTACTGTCTCAGAAAACCAAATGGCAGAAGTAACTTACAAGATAGACAAATGAAAAGACATGAAAATCAGAAGTGAAAGATAGTTGACTGATGACTAAGTGGGAAAAAGAATAAATGGAGGATAGATAATAATGAAAGAAATAATAGAACCTTTTCATGGGTAAAGAATGACTTAAAGGCTCAGTGGCTTCCAATAGCTTTGAAATTAAGGCCCAAATATCAGGGAGCAAATTAACAACATGTAATTGATTATTTAGTTGAAGGTCAGAACTCTAAGCATCACATATATAGGCCAAGGGATCATTCTTCTCTTAGGAAAAAGAATATTTTTGAGAATATAAGATGGAATTGGTATGCTACCCATCTATCCTATGTAAGAACTTTTCCAAGTATAATACAAAAGGGTTGAGGATAGTCTGAGGAAAGTTGAGGAAAGTCTGAGTCTCTCATAGGTGGTTAAAATGCAAAGTGCACAAAAAGAGAATAGCTCTTGGTGACAACTAAGATAGTATTAAGTACATGTGCCAAACCTAGGACAAACCTGTAAGAAATAAGAATGACTTGAACCAAGTAAAATTATAGTAGTGGGTTTTTATATAACTTGTTACAAAAATGTTAGTGATAAATTCGATAAAAAAGCCAGACTACTGTGCATTTTACTTATGTAATTAAAAGCTCAAAGCAATATGTACTAAAGAAATATTTTAGGTCATGTGCGAAGAACAAGTATTACTTTTTGGTTCACAGGCATGTACAATTATCAACAAATGAATAAGACCATAACATATTAAAAATTTAGAGATTTTGCAAGTCACGTTTCTTATTATGGCCAGTAAAAGTAGAAACCAACCATACAATTATTACAAAGTCTTGTAATTTAAAAAAAAACAAACCCTCAATTAAAAAAATACCACAAAATAGATAAACAAAACACCAGTAGATCAGCTTACATTATGGCTTATATGACATAGTCCTTGCTTTATTTGGAGAAAATAATAATTATTATTAAATGAAAGCCTCATAATAAATATAAACAAACTATTGAATTTGAGAAACTAAAAAAAGCATGATAACAATATAAGGAATGAAGCTAGCAATAATTAGTGATGTAAAAGATAAAGAAATAGAAAAGTATATTATAAAAAAATTAAATATACCCCAAAATATGGGCCTTTAGAAAAAGCAAGTGGAAAATAAGAAAAGATAAATACATATAATAATTTAAAAAGGACAGTTGACAATACCATAGACACTGAAAAAATAATTTATAAGAGTATTACTCGTATTTTTTCTGAGGATCATACTCTATTGATAACTAGTTTCTTGCTTGTTTTAATATTCTGGGCATATTTGTTTTAGCACTTGACTTTCCTGTTTTGCAAACCCTTGGCCCCCATGACTGTTGGTACTTCATTTAGGTTTGACAACTTTCTTCATAGTGGTAAGGTACTCACAGTATGTTACACCACTTTTATCTTTTGATATAGTACTGATTTTTAGCTACAGAATAGGGTTGTTTATCACGAACTAGAATCAATTCGAGGTTGATATTTCAAGGAGGAATTTACCCTTACTTTCAACTTACTTGTTTGTTTTCCTGAGCCAAGAGACTTTCTGTGACGTCTTTTACAGCAGATAGACACAAGAAGGGTGCTCTCGGGGAGAGAGAGAGAATCACAAGCAGGCTCCCCACTGCCAGTGCAGAGTCTGATGTGGGCTTTGAACCCACAAACTGTGAGATAATGACCTGAGCCAAAACCAAGATTGGACACTTGACCATCTGAGCCACCCTAGTGCCCCATTATGCTGTCTTGTTTTGAAAATGAATATAATATTGTAGTTATTAAAAATCCAGATGAACTAAATTTGGAAAAGAAAAGGGCACTCTGTTCTTTAATGACAACTTTATTCCCCAAACTCAGCATTGTGGGGTGGTTCAATATCAAGTTTTTAGATGATTGCCATCATTGAACTCCTTGCATCGAGCTGGTTGAAACGTGTTTTTCTTTTTTTTATAATAGGAATAAATGTCATTATGCTATTGTATTATCCACGAAAATGCATTAAAGGATCTTCAATTTAGTCATTGAAACTTTAACAACAGCTGCATATAAATGTACTCCCTCTTCAGTATAAAAATCAGTGTTTCAACATTAGGCTCTTGGGAAGTGATGGGAAATGGTGGTGGTAACTCCTGGTGGGGCATGACTTTAACATAGAAGGTCTCTAGAGTCAGAGACTTTGAATTAAACTGAGTGAAACAACTACTGATAAAAATGCCCAATATTAGGTATTTTCATTTAAAAATGGCCATTTTGGTATATAGGAAATTTCCCCCCATTTTTTCTCTAGATTTTCTTCTTACTACAACTACCTAGGCCTCCAACACTGGAACAAGGCCCTTTGGTTTAAATAGGTACAAATGTCCTTTCCATTTGCTTGTCCACATACAGCTTTATATGCACTCCCAAAGCAAGCTTTAATAGATGCTTTGGCTTGTTGATGAACAAGAAAAAGAAAATGTCTGGTGGATTCAACACCTAACCAAAGTGTGGTTTTCTTCTACTCCCTACATTTTGACTAACAGATAGAACATCTTAGTATTATATTAAGATTGTAATAATGAGTTTGTTTAAAAGAATATTTTAATTCACTGTTTGTGCTATTCAAGGTAGAACCCAAATTTTCTTTCAAACAGAGAAATAAGGTCATGGATTTTAATACTACTTGTACTGTGCAAGACATATGTCCAGTGGGTCTTATGTTGTGTTTTTTATTTTTCTATTCCTCCAAAAAATGACATTAAAATAGCTAAGGTAAAATGAGTAAGTGATAGGGTGTATGATTTTAGTTTATATGCTGTTGTAGTATTCTAAGTTAAATTATGTTTGAGTTTTGTATTACGGTCTGTACATTTATTCTTACATGTGTACAGAGAGGCAAGATATTTTTTTTCTATTGAAATCCTTGAATTTGTGACTTAAACCTTGAATTATGGCAGATAAAATGATCTGAATTGCTATAATGCACTTATCACAAAGCTCCATTTCCTTATGTAGTAGGATCAAGAGGATGCAAAATGGTATTTATTATTTACGAGATGATGTATCAAGCAAGAAAAACATATAAACCAACACATATATTTTCAGGTGTTTAAGTGAAAAATAAATACTGAGATGAAATGTTTGATGGTCCAAGAAGCAATTTATAATGAGTATCTGATAATATCACAGATTCGACTCCTACTTTACATCACCAAAGTCTGCATAGCTTGTTCTTAAATTCTGTGGAAAGGTTTGTAACTCTTTAAGCGGTCCTTGTCTCATCTTGATCCTTCCCTAGGAAAGGGAATTAAGTTGTTTAGTATCTTTATAAAATTGTCATACATTTCTGTATTTTTCTTTCAAAGCAATAGCAATGATAGTTTATAGCATGCTTTCATGTACACATAATCCTGAGGATTATTGTTCTGATTTAATGACTTGATAAGAACATACATCTATCCAGTAACAGAGCTGGAAACTTTGAGGAACTGCTTTGGGATTTAGGATGCAAACATGTATCATTTCATATTTTCATGAGTAAAATAGATAAGCTGTCACAAGAGTGCTATGTGCATATGAGAATGTTTGTTATTTCTATCAGGCCCCTGTAGCTTCACTTCCTTTCATACCTGGCTCCAACATGTTCTTCAGTTCAACTGCAGTTCTTAGAAATATTGTTCACTTTTTTGATCTAATTGTCCTTTTACCATGTTTGCCTGGCAAAACCCCAGCGATGCTTCAATCTAATTGTCCTTCTTACTTAAACCTACAACTAAGGTTGCCCAATTCTGCTAGTCAGATATTAATATCTATCATTTAATAATCTCTATCCTTTGCAAGGGTGAAGATTTGTATCACGGATATATCATGGATGACCTTTCTTTCTTCCCTGACTGTAATATCCCCTCATAACTTCTTGTTTTTCAACATATGATATCAGCATGACAGGAACATAGGAATATATCTTATTTTAAATTTATGACACATCTTTAATCTAAACTGGAGGTAATAATTTGAAAAGTACATGCTTTCAAAAAGTACAAGATAGAAATAAAAATACTATGTAAAGTTTCTATCACCAACTAAATTGACAAATGAAATAGTTCCACAGACTATGGCCCTGAACATTATTGCCTAGGGAAATATTCTAAAGTGCCAGATGTTTCATTACTTGGGTATATTTTTATAAAATGGAAATTCATTGATTGCCTTCAGATGGAAATTAGAAAATCAAGTATTTAAAATCATCTCATCAATTTATTTTACCTGATGTTTTTAAGCATAGATATGTGTGTGTGTATACCCCCCCCACAGTCATCTATTTAAATGTAAATACATATGTATATATGTATGGTTTTGCTAAACTCCTGTAATAAATTTTACTATAATTGTAATATTTTTATAAACAAGTTTTGAATTTTTTTGGAAATACCTGCCATAAATGTACATGCTGAATGTTGTACAGGTAGTGTGTTGGTAGAAAATGAGACTATTCATCTGCATTTATTTTAAAAATAGTGTAAAAGGGTTTATCACAACTGTGAGGTATCAAAGGTCAGGTGACTAAAACTCTTGTGTAGATTCACAGCATCACTGGTAATTACCTTTACCATTGCTCTTTATTTTTTCATATGGATTTGAGTTACTGTCTACTGTCCTTGGATTTCAGTTGGAAGAACTCCTTTAGTATTTCTTAAAAAAAAATTTTTTTTTAATGTTTATTTAGTTTTGAAGGAGAGACAGAGCGTGAGCAGGGGAGGGGCAGAGAGAGAGGGAGACATAGAATCCGAATCAGGCTCCAGGGTCTGAGCTGTCAGCACAGAGCCTGATGCAGGGCTTGAACCCACGAACCGTGAGATCATGGCCTGAGCTGAAGTCGGATGCTCAACCGACTGAGCCACTCAGGCACCCCATCCTTTGGTATTTCTTACGGGACAGATCTGTTAGCAGTGAACTCTTTCAGTTTTGTTTATCGGGGAATACGTTTTATTTTATAACACTGCCTAACCTTTGCTGCTTGTTGGTGCATAGCCTCCAGGTTAATCAGAAGTGAGTACATAGGATAGTCTCAGGTCTTTTCTGAGCATGTGCACAGTCCGAAACGTGCACATAGCTCTATGTATGTGCCTTTTAGATTGCTAGGAATACGTTACAGTTTTTCAACCCCTTCTGTGGACGTCTAATTCCTCACTTTTCCTTTTAAACTTAATGATTAGCCTGTTGTTTGTTTGAACTGTTACCCGCTACCTCAGGCGTGTATGTTGTTACACAATTGCCTCTAACTGTTCTTGACAAATCTTTCCACTCCCAGTACTTGATTTCAAAAAGTTTATTTGTACTGAGTGAATTTTGAGTCAGTGCTTATAGACTGAATGTCTGTGTCCTCCACCTCCCTCAAATTCATATGTTGCAACCTAATCTCAAATGTGATGGTATTTGGAGATGGGGTCTTTGGGAGATGATAAGGACACGAGGGAGGATCCCTCATGAGTAGGATTAGTGACCTTATAAAAGAGACTCCAGAGAGCTCCCTCACTCCTTCCGCTGTGTAGAAGACTGCCATCTGTTAACCAGGAGGAGGGCTCTCAGCAGACACTGAATCTACTGGTGCCTTGGTTTTGGACTTCCTATCCTCTAGAACTCTTTGAAATAAATGTTGGTTGTTTAAGCCACCCAGTCTATGGCTTTTTTTTTTTTTTTTTTTGAGAGAGAGGTTGGGGGAGGTGTGGAGGGAGAAGGAGAGAGAGAATCTTTTTTTTTTTTTTTAATATATGACATTTATTGTCCAATTGGTTTCCATACAACACCCAGTGCTCATCACAAAAGATGCCCTCTTCAATACCCATCACCCACCCTCCCCTCCCTCCCACCCCCCATCAGCCCTCAATTTGTTCTCATTTTTTAAGAGTGTCTTATGCTTTGGCTCTCTCCCACTATAACCTCTCTCCTTTTTTTTTTTTTTTTCTTTCCCTCCCCCATGGGTTCCTGTTAAGTTTCTCAGGATCCACATAAGAGTGAAAACATATGGTATTCTGTCTTTCTCTGTATGGCTTATTTCACTTAGCATTACACTCTCCAGTTCCATCCACATTGCTACATATGGCCATATTTCATTCTTTCTCATTGCCACGTAGTACTCCATTGTGTATATAAACCACAATTTCTTTATCCATTCATCAGTTGATGGACGTTTAGGCTCTTTCCATAATTTGGCTATTGTTGAGAGTGCTGCTATAAACATTGAGGTACAAGTGCCCCTATGCATCAGTACTCCTGTATCCCTTGGGTAAATTCCTAGCAGTGCTACTGCTGGGTCATAGGGTAGGTCTATTTTTAATTTTTTGAGGAACCTCCACACTGTTTTCCAGAGCGGCTGCACCAATTTGCATTCCCACCAACAGTGCAAGAGGGTTCCCGTTTCTCCACATCCTCGCCAGCATCTATAGTCTCCTGATTTGTTCATTTTGTCTTGGCCCAATTTAAATTGAACTTTGTCTTTCCCTTTAGAGATAGTAGAGTAACCATAACAAAATGATTGTAAACATATGGTGTGTGTTAATGTGATCATTTGCCTCCTCATTATGGATTTAGTATGACCATTAACATCTAACTGCCTAATTTCCCAATAACCATTGAAAAATTAGAGCTGCATCATTGCCACCTATTATTCACCATAATAATTTCATTTCTGAAGGCATTTAATCTTTGTAAAATGATGCACATCATTTGCCTTCTGTATTATTTTGACTTTTGGCCTATATTGACATGATTTACTTGTGTTTTATGTACCTGTATAAAATAAAAATTACACACTTAACAGTCTTTTATAAAATAAATTATAGTTATATTTACCAATTTTTAGTTTTTTTTCTGTTATGCGATCAATATTTATTTGCTCTTGGTATATTTATATCCATATGAAAGCTTTAAAAAACACCTATATGTCTATGGTAAAATACTCACATCTTTCCATGCTTGGTTTAAATTGGTTCCATATATCTCCAAGAACAAATGGTTCCTTTGTGCATTGTTATAATTCATTACTCAATGGGAGAAGATTCCTATGAAGGTGAAGAGTTGGGTGCTTCTGGTTATAGAAGGAAATGTGATCTTTGGTGATTTTCACATTAGGGTGCAAATGTTCACACTTGGATGCTTACATACAAGATCATCTATTGGTTCTCTCTCTCTCTCTCTCTCTGTCTCTCTCTCTCTCTCTTTCACACACACACACACACACACACACTCATAGTCCATAAACTCACCCACACCCATGCTCAAATGCACACAGTCACATAAGGTATTCACATGCTCTCGTATGCATATGTAGATATAGATAGTTATTTAAAATGCGTTGTGAAAATTTTCTGTTTGATTTGGAACATGGAGAACTCTCGTTTTTACAGTGTATTGTTTTCACTAATATTAAGAGGTAACCCTCTGAGATTTAGCTGCCTTTCATCTTGCATGTAAATAAACAGAACGATTTATGCATTTAATTTTGAAATATACTAAATGCTTCTATTAGATACCAACCCTTAATTTTTCCCTTTAGGTGTTTGATTAGTCTTAAAAGAATTTAGGACAAAAATGAACATATAAAGTTAATATTTTAATCTTTCTCTTAAAGACGTGGTCATTTACAAATTTCCAAAAAAGAGTTAATAGTCATCAATTAAATATATCTCCCATTAGGATTATAGCTAAATGCACAGTGATTCTATCTGATGCCTTTGTTGTTGCTGATTCTTCTTGTGTGGTAGGTTTTTATGTCATCAACTTTCACCCCACATCCAGTCTAAACAAGTATATTGCATGTTCCAATCACATCCAGCCCAGGTCAACTGACCACAGCTGTGCAGGTCATCAATTAGACACCTGTATGTGGTGGCCGTACCTGTGTAACCTTGTATAATGCCTTCATCTTCATTTCCAGTAGACCAGGCCACAAATGTGTAGAAACAATATCCACTCTACCTCGGTTTCTTTGTTAAGAAGGAAGGGTCTGAGTAGGGCCAGCAAACCATAATGAGTAGTGCTGCGATGTTTTACTATGTTTTGCATCCAGGCAGCTGAAACTTGGGCTGAAGGAAAGAAACCTAAAACATGTTTTCTTCATGAAAACAACCTATTCTGCAAATCTTCATTTGGGAATTTTGGAACTTGAACTTCAAGTAACCCTAAATCAAATTTGTCAGTCTGCCTTTCCCTGAATATCCTTTTACAGATGAGAATATCGAAGTCCCCAGAAGGAAGACAACTTGCCTAAGATCACAAAAATAGTTTATGTTCAGGCCAAGACTATAATAAAAAATCTTCTAGATCCTAGTCCACAGTGTCTTCCTTCACTCCTTAAGGATTCCTCATCACCCATTACCTGGGTGATTCTCCTGCTATTGCTTCTCTTTCACCAAGTGGTGACTGCCTAAATAGGGTGAATTCTAGCATGCACATTCTATAGAACCTGTAATTTCCGTTCCTCCAAACTCTGGGTCCATGTTTATTAGCTTGTGTCTGACTGTGAGTTTTCAATACCCAGGTCGGAAGGAATATGTATCAGATTTCTATTATTACTATTATTATTTAAAGATTTTATTTTTAAGTAATCAAACCCACTGTAGGGCTCAAACTCAAAACTCTGAGATCAAGAGTCATATGCTTTGCTGACTGAGGCAGCCAGGTGCCCCCAGATTTCTATTTTTAATTACTGATGATTCAAATAGCATTTGAAATTCTGTCCAGAAGCTCTTCAGTTGCCCTAGTTTAAATTGTGAAAAGTAAACATCATGGAAAGGACTCTTCCAGTTTCAAAGTATGCAAATGCTAACATTGACCCCAAATACATGTGAGCTAAGAACCTGGTTCACGTTGTATATTTAACTCCCTCCAGACTTTTTAGAAGGGATTGTATGTTCAATGTTTTTTATAATTGGCATGAACTTGGTAAGTAGCTGTATTGGATTATGCTGGTTAGAGACTTTTAGGCAAAAGGGTTATTTGAGCAGATGATAACATTCACAGTAAGGATGTTGTCAACCTTGTTAACTGACTGGAGTTCATCCTATTTAGTGGTAGAGCAATGAAGTAGCCTTGATTTGATCTGTTGTTATGCTTGCAGATTCTTTGCTTACAGGTACAGATGATGTTTGGTTATTTGGAAGGTTTTTATGAAGATTTGTATAATGTGAAGTAGACAATTAATACTCATTATTCAGAGTAGGAGTTCTGTTTTTTAATTGTACAGGTAGCTGTTTTTATACCTGTTTTATTTTTCCTTCTATTTTTGCCAGGTACGTTGTAGGATGTGGGAGGGAAGTAGAAAAATTCCTGAGTTCAAACACAATTTCTAGGGAGCTGCTTCCTTTCCTGTGAATTTACTGTTAATCCTTAGCCATAATCTCTTCAATTGAATACCCAACACCATTCTCCTAGCTGAAAAATGCCAAATACCATTTCAAAGTGATTAAAAACCTGGTGATAAAAAATTTTCCAATAATGCTTTCACTTTATGACTATTTCCTTGGATGATTTCCTAAAGATGAAGAAGCAATAATAATGTGTGGGCATTTAATATTAAGTATTTAGAGACTTTAATAATTTGAGATTAATATTTATAAAACTTTTATGGGTAACAGTAACATTTAATGAAACTATCTCATTACATTAGTATTATTAGATTGACTGATATAATTGTAAGATATAAATTATGCATTTTTCTCATTGATCCTTGACAAGTTTTTATACGGAAACATGACTGATGGGATGGATATTTGTAGGCTTTGGAATTGTTCTAATATGAGATTTAATAGAGGTTTTGGGACGTGTTAGCAGTGAGAGCTTCAGAAAGTTAATTGTACTCTGAAGCTCTTCCTTACTTAGTAAACGACCATGGTAATTTCTGACTTGCCTGATATTTTAAGGTATTAATAATACATGGTATAAGTGCCTAGCATAATGGTTTGAGTATAGTGATAATAGTGAAAAATAATAGTAACAATAAGGTAATCACTATAAGAAACAAGCTACATACAATAAGAAGCAGCTAATGTTGACCTTTAAGAAATTATTCTATTTCCAAAATATCTAAGTATTTTTATTTACCATCTCTCAGTAAAAACCAAGGTGTTTAAATAAGAGTTGCTTTATATTCTGGGAATTAAGATGAGACAAGAGATGAAATTGAATTCGAACAAAAGGCCTAATGAGTGTTTCTTGAAACCTTTGTAAAAATTGCGCAGTTAATAAGGTGGCTTAATTTCATTGCTGGAGGCGCCGATGCATATTTCATTCATTTTAAGTGTTTCCTTTTTCAGAGCCAGAATGAAAATATAATAATTGCATAGTCCATGATTAGCCAGCTGCTTAGCAATTCTTTGTCCTGTTGAGTATTTTCTGCTGGATCTCTGTGCTAGCAACGGATAGCAAGTAGACAATGTTAGTTGAGCACAGACAATATATTTTTGTTTTGACATAATTGCTGCCCCTTTAATGGAATATTAGGGCTACTGGCAGTGTTTGACTACCTGTGTGTTTACAAAAACTGAAGATGACAAAAAGTCATATCCACAATACACAGAGTTACCCTTTTCATGAAGATGCAGCCGATTTCACCAAATTGAATTTGTCACTCTGTCTCTCTCTCATGCTTTAAACCTGAAGCCTTTGTTTAGGGAGGATCAATGGATGCTTATCAGAAATCTCTGCCTCTGTGCCAAGTTCTTTACCCACACAGCGAGTGCCTGTAAATAGAGCGTCAGTCACAGGGCCTCACATCCACCTTCTCCTGCCCCACCGTCAAAAGCGCAACAGCAACTATCAGGGAGAGGAGTATTCTACAAAGAGTTTGGGACTGTATTTAACAATGTAGCCCAGGACTGACAGTCATCACAGCCAGTGAAGAGCATCCTAGGCACCTGGGAGCACGATCATTATTTCTCAAGAGTGTCGGGCTGGAAAATTTCCCTGGACGTCATGCTTGTCCCTGAGAGAAGGCAAACTTTTAAACTAGGTGACTGGGGAAGAAGGATTGTTTTAGTTTGGTTCCCTACTTTTTCATTTTTGACAGACTAGTGAAAGGGCGGGCCTACGCCAGCCGACTCCATCTTGTTCTGTGTTCTCCACCTTGAGTGACTATGTCCCCGACATGACCCCTTTTCCGGGAAAATCACAGAAACCTCAGACCGCGCCTCCTCCCCTTGAGTAACCTCCCGCTCACCCGTTCAAACTTCCTGATCAAAACGCGCCCAGCGACCTGTGTAACAGGACTCCGACCCTTCCCCAGCCAATCGGCCGAGGCCACGACCCTTCCCCAGCCAATCGGCTGAGGCCACAGCCATTACCTCACCAACTGCCCCTAGACCACTATAAAACCTTTGTGCTTTTGAAACTCGCTCTCTCTCCCTGGTATCTCACCGCTGCGTCGGTGCAGGTAGGGGATTGAGCTCGAGCTAGCTCGAATAAAGGTTCTTTTGCTTTTGCATCGGACTCGGCTCCCTAATGGTCTTTGGGGATCACGAATTCTGGGCATAACACTAGTCTTTCATGATTGAGAGATGAGCTAAATTACTCCATGATACTGCTGCCTCAGCGTCCATTTTGTGTGGCTATGTGACTTGCAGGGGCCTTGAACTGACTAGTCCCTCCCCCAGCACGTGTCCTAGATAACAGCCTGCAGCGTCACAAATAAATTGAAATTCCTGATATGACTCCCCCCAGTGCCCTCTTCCACCTCCCAGGGCCCCCGATGAAGCTTACCAAAACCCTGCTCTTGTTGGCTAGAATTGACCAGGCTGGCCTAAGCCCGGGAACCCTTACGGAGTCATGACAGCTTTTCCTCAACATTGATTTAATCATCATTTCTTCTGTTGAGTGTCAAGTGAAGTTTTGACTTGTGTTTTGGCATCATGCTATGTGAAGAATATGTATACGTAACCCTAGAATCCAGTGAGCTGAGATATTCACAACATTGGGGACACACTAAAGAAGCAGCAGATTTCTGTGGCTGGGGTCACACTCACATTGTGGCATATGCTCATTTAAAGCAGTGAAGACTGGATTGTCAACACTTGCTCCTTGTTCTCTTCTTTTCTCTAAACAGCTCACTTGAATCTGCATAAGCCAAACGTGACAAATGACAACATCCCAGTGTTCTTTTGTACAGCTCAAGCCTTATTCTAAACATTTCCCATGGCTGTTTGTGGCATTTCAGGCCAACAGTGATAATAATGACCACCATTTATTGAGTATAGACTAAGTATGTGAGGAATAATGCTAAGTGTCTTACATTGTAGTCTCTTTGGGTCTACACTACAACTTTATGAGTTCTGCACTCTTAGTCCCATTTCCTGTATGTATGTACGTGTGTGTGTGTATTTAAAGAATATTTTAATCAAAACAAAACACTAAGCAAGCAACATTACCTGCCTACTTTTACTCCTGTGTGCATACATGTATGTTGGTGTATGTCTTACATGCCAACTGGCTTACAGATAATAGCTTTTTAAAGAGATGAAAGTTTTCAAGGTAATAAAAATGTTTTATATATTAAAAATGGTTTATATTGTATTTACATTGAAATGGTTGAAGATTAGAGAGTTAACACAATTTCTAAGTCATTTAGCTGGTTCAACTAAGTATTCTTTGTTTCCGACTTGTTTCTATAATCTATTTTCTAGTTTTTCAGCTTCCTCAGGAGCTGGAACTTTGGTAATATTGCAAACCACAGGTATTGTTATACTGTGTGCTTTGTTCATGTAGCTGCTGGAATTCTGAGCTGTATTGTATTGTACTGTACTTTACTTTTTTAATATTTATTTATTTAGAGAGAGCACGTGTGTGAGCTGGGGAGTAGGGGAGAGAGGATCCCAAGCAGATTCCATGCTGTCACCACAGAGCCTGATGCGAGCTGGAATTTATGAACTGTGAGATCATGACCTGAGCTGAAATTAAGAGTCAGATGCTTAATTGATTGAGCCACCCAGGCACCTCTCTGTGCTGTATGTTGTTATGTTATGTTATGTTATGTTATTTTTAATTTACATCCGAGTTAGTTAGCATATAGTGCTATAATGATTTCAGGAGTAGATTCCAGTGATTTATCCCCTATGTATAACACCCGGTGCTCATCCTAACAAGTGTCTTCCTTAATGCCCCTTGCCCATTTAGCCCATCCCCCCACCTGTAACCCCTCCAGCAACCATCTGTTTGTTCATTGCATTTAAGAGTCTCTTATGGTTTGTCCCCTCCCTGTTTTTCTATTATTTTTACTTCTCTTCACTCATGTTCATCTGTTTTGTATCTTAAATTCCACACGAGTAAAGTCATCAGATATTTGTCTTTCTCTGACTTACTTCACTTAGCATAATACCCTCTAGTTCCATCCACGTTGTTGCAAATGGGAAGATTTCATTCTTTTTGATCGCTGAGTAATACTCTGTTGTTTATATGTTATATACACCACATCTTCTTTATCCGTTCATCCTTCAATGGACACGGCTCTTTCCATAGTTTGGCTATTGTCGATAGTGCTGCTTTAAACATTGGAGTGCATCTGTCCCTTTGAAACAGCTCACCTGTATACCTTGGATAAATACCTTGTAGTGCAATCGCTGGGTCATGGGGTAGTTCTAGTTTTAACTTTTTACACTTGATCTTAGCCAAAAGGCCGAGAAGCGGTATCTGTTTTCAACTTTTTGAGGAACCTCCATACTGTTTTCCAGAGTGGCTGCACCAGTTTGCATTCCCACCAGCAGTGCAAAAGAGATCCTCTTTCTGTGCATCCTCGCCAACATCTGTTGTTGCCTGAGTTGTTAATGTTAGCCATTCTGACAGGTGTGAGGTGGTATCTCATTGTGGTTTTGATTTGTGTTTCCATGATGATGAGTGATACTGAGTATTTTTTCATGTGACTGTTAGCCATCTGCATGTCTTTTTTGGAAAAGTGTCTATTCATGTCTTTGTCCCATTTCCTTACTGGATTATTTGCTTTTTTGGGGTTGAATTTGATAAGTTCTGTATAGATTTTGGATGCTAACCCTTTATCTAATGTGTCATTTGCAAATATCTTCTCTGAGCTCTATTTTAAAACTAGATGGTCTGTACTTGTAGTCTTGGGACCTTCATATAGAAAATATCTTGAAAATCTACCCATTTTCTGGTAAAGTACAATTTCCCTATGCACACAGGGTTTATTATTATATTGGGGTTAACTTGGGTCACTCTTGATACAACTTTAAGATGTTTCCATCAACAAACACCTAAATATGATGCTGTCTGGATAGGGGGAGTAATGCTATGTTACCTATTTCTCAAGGTTTCATAGGGAATTTATCTCATTTCTATTTATTGTGATAGATCACTTATCCTGCCTAATTTCCAAAACTCTGCATAATTCTATTTTAATATTTCCTTTGTTTAATATGTACTTGATTGTTATCTTTGTTTATAATAATTTTTAAGATTTAGGGCATATATTTTTAATTATTTCAGTGTTACTTGTAATGTCAAAATAGGATCACACATACCTATGTGCCTATAACTCTATGCCTTTTTTTAAATTGGTATTGTAGCTTTATTTATATATCTATTTATTTTTAAAAGTTTATGTATTTTGAGAGAGAGAGCATGAAATGGGCAGAGAGGGAGAGAAAGAGAATCTCAGGCAGGTTCCACCATTAGCATGTAGCCCAATGTGGGGCCCAAACTCATGAACCATGAGATCATGACCTGACCCCAAGTCCAGCACTTAACCAACTGAGCCATCCAGGCACTCCTTTTTGTTGTAACTTTAAATGAGATGAAGTGTGGCAGCAAGTCCCTAGTGGCCTCTAGCTTATTAATTTTGCAGGGATACGTGCTATTCTAGGCAAACTGAAGTCTGACAGCCAACTCTTGACTGGAATAATCTGTATTAACAGAATTAATTTTCATATTGACCTCTTAAAACATACTTTTCACATTTTCCTGAATATTTTAATTTCTATTAGGCTCTGGCTCACAAGTGGACACCTTATAATTGTATTGATTTCAAATAATAGATACTTTTCTAAATATGGTTAGTAAACAACCTCTAAGCCAATGGCAGAATTTCACAATAAAACACTGTTAATGTACTTTTAGTGATTAATTTACACTACGATTATTACGTATTTAAAAATTCGTATTTACCTTTTGAAAAATAACCATCATGGGGTCATTTAGCACATTGCAACAATAGTATGTTAAATATCACAAGAATGTGCCAGGAAGACGTTAATATAATAGTATCACAATCAGCTTTGTAGGTACGGGATGTGTATTATAGCAGACTTCATGAAAGCTAGCAATAGGTTATAGGAAATGGATATTGACTCTAGATTCAAAGGTACATATACATATATCACATATACATATGCATTATATGTACACAAACACACATATATACACATATCTGTGTGTGTACATATGTATGTATACATGCAAAAACATGTATATTATATATATTTTTGAGCCTGAGTATACATAGACATTTTTAGAACAATATGATCTTATAATAATAGTAAACAGTTTCTCAAAAGACTGTATTATTTGTATAATAAAGGGACAGACAACCTATTGAAGAAAATGAGTCTCAACCAGAGTTAGAACATCCTGATTTTGAAGGACAGTGTTAGTATCAAATATTGAAGCTTCTCACCATCTTTTCAGTCATGCACTGTTAACCAGTCACTTTTCTGGGAATAGTGATTAAATGTAGAGTTTATTTTTCTCTGTAGCATAAAATGTGTGTGTGTGTGTGTGTGTGTGTGTGTGTGTGTGTGTGTGTTCCTTTTATTTTAATTAAGAACACAAATATGCAAAGAAAAAGTGAATAATAATAATTCCTGGGCAGTTTCTGAAGTTTAACTCCTTGCCATGCTGCTGCTCATTATGAGCACTGATTCTTTATGTCAGGCAGTGGTGGAAAGCTGACACTCTGTATTAGCAGACACTTAACGCTTTATCCCACATCTTTCTGTGATTCTACAGCTTTGCTTAGATCTTTTCCCTCAGTGGCATGTGGTTTGCCCTCTGAACCTAGCATCTGCTCTGCAAAAGACATAATGTTCTTTTTCTCTGGACAGAAGTTCAGCTTTCAAGGAACTCGTAGGAGAGGTAAAAAAAAAAAAATGCAAAAATATTTGTAATGGTAAGTTAAATGTAATAAGTGCAACAATACACAGGAAGCCCAAAGAAGAAATGTTCTTGGGGTGTTTGTGATTAATCTTAAAGATTGGGTAAGATTGCAGCCAAAGAGATGCACAGTGGATATGTGAGGATTGGGGGAACACTACCTGGTGGAGACAAATGCCTGATGATTGTGGAGTGTCCAATTTGAATAACGTCAGGGGAATGTGAAGAGTAGTTACGGGAGAGTAGACCAAAAAATTAAGGCAGATCCACATTGTTTTCCTGGAGCTAGTCTTTCTCAAGTGAGGTTCCTCAAGAGAAGCCTTACGTAAAATAAATTGAACAATTATTTTCTCAACTCTCTCAAAGTTACTACATAGCTATCACTGATCTATATGCATAGGAGAGAAGTTATTTCATTACATATAATGGGTGTCTGGGGGTTTTGGGTTTAATTCTCAACTGAGAAAGGCTGGCCTAGATTCTGGATAGCGAGGAGATGTGTGAGTTGAATGGTGACATCATATGGCTGTGTTTTGGGAAAATTTAACTGATAGTAGAATTCAGGACAATTTGAAGAATGCAGAACTAAAGATTATTGGAACTTTTGTAACATGACAAATTATGAGGAAAATGAAAATGGTAAAGGAAGGTGATGGGCAAAAAGTAGACTTGCATTACTACCTCCTGGGAAGTTAGAAATTGAGTAAATAAACACAAATCCACGTAAATTCTTAAAAGAGATAAATGCTATGAAGGGAAGTTTCTCTGTACATGTAACTGTGACATAAAGGTTTATATATTTGGAGGAGCGGATAGCAGTATGATAGAATGAGGCTGTTTTGCATATGGTGAGTTTAGAATTTGTTTTATCATTAGTGAGATACTAGTGGATATTTTAAATCAAAAGTAAAATTATGATAGAAATCCCTGTCTCCTCTTTCTGATCATAGGATCCTTATTTTAGTGATGGTAAGGTTACATGAGATTGACTATAATTATAGCCTTGCGGCCAATGATCATTAAAAGCCACTGCTTTCTTCTTTGATTCTAAAGCTTACTAAAGAATACTTTTGCGAGAATTGTGATGATTCTTGCATAAGGTTATAAACACAAACAGGATTTTCCTTCCTTGTAGGTTGTACCTGCCTAATTGATGGGTTTTATCTACTCTGTCCACATTCTATTATTACTGAAAAATGGGCTGTGTGTACAACCAACAAGGCATTTACTGATACTCTCCAAGTTCAGCAGTTGACAGAGGAGCTGTCATCTTAGTTAAGGGGCCCAACCTGACCCAGATTCAGGTCTGACTATAAATCCTGGTTTCTTTACTATTCTACACTACCCGAGTGAATTTTCCTGAGTTGAGAGAGAAACAAAACTACTGCTGTAACTCAAATTAAATACAAATAAGCTAAATTGAAGGAACATAACTTTTAAAATTGTAAATGATTATAAATCTGTTATTGAAGATACTGTCAGGAGTGTTACTTGTTCTCTCATACCTTCAGGTCCTATGTGAACGTTTCCAGTAAAATTTAGTACCAATATAAAAGTCTCATTAAGGAGTTTTTTGGTTTTTCAGTTTTAAAACGGAGACTTGCACTCTGACTTCAAAGAAGTTAAGGAACAATTTTGATGGTAAAGCATAATTAGTACACTTCATTGAGTTTGAGGTCCTAATTTTCTTCTAGTTTATTGATTATACCATATCCATATCCCACTCAGTTTGTTACTTCACAGAGAGAATTTCTAAGTTGAAGGGTCATTATGCTTAAACAGATTGCCCATTTCTTAGTATCTAGTTAGTCAAGTCTCATAGGATACTCCATTCTAACACTGTGAGTTAAGCAAAGATGATGGCTTAACCGAGCTATCTTGTCTTTACCAAGAGGACATAGCATGAACTAGCTGTATGGTAATGAAACTTGTTATGAAGAACAATGAGCATTCCAATCTCATTGTTGGTGTTTATATTTTTATTAGAACAAAAGTGTCTTCTGGGAAGAATCAACACAGCAGACTTGGGAGGTTTTGAAAATGTGAAAGACGGGCTGAAAAAATGTGTAGGTAAATCTATATCTTGAGATGGGAAATAAACCATAATTTTAGTTTTTATGGTTGTGTTATGAAATGAATGTCCATAATGTCTAGACTAGCATGGAGGGATTTGGACAAACAAATGGCTGAGCTGCTTTTAGTAAATCCCGTTGAAAGTGATAAAAGTGCTGAAGAAACTATAAACAAAAATCTGTAAGAGATTAAGTTTCAAATGGGACTGTTGGATTTAATGAGATCTAAACACATGAAAACTGTGTTATCTGATATGGTAGCTAATAGCCAACCATATTTAATTTTTGTTCAGATTTTCTTTGAGACTACAATCTTTTGATTTAGAAACATTGTATTATACGTATCTTGTACATACACTATACCTTCTTCCTTAGCTGCCTCCCTGTCTAGCCTCTGGCACAGTGCAAGGCATAGAATCAGAATCTCAGGAACAGAAAGACACTAAGCATTACATTATCTGGTCCTATACCCTCCATTAAAGAAAACCCTTGAGTTCTGGAATCACTCATTCCATCCTTAGGCAAATCCAAGTTTTCCTTTTACTAAGAATCAGATTGGTAGCTGTAAGCAGTATGCCCAATTCTGTCCTCCAGAGTCATCATGAAACATGTTTAATCTTTGTTCTGCCCACCATTTCTTTAAATATTTAATAAAAATACCATTAAGCCTAAGTAATAGTTTTTACCTATGTGAAGTGGCATCATTAGATATCACCCCATATGTGTACAGTCACTGCCCTCATAATAGTAACCACCATATGTTGAATCAGCCAACAATCACAAAATCCTGGACTATGGATTTTACTTAGATTTTTTTTCTAATGCATACATGTAACCAGAACAATGAATGCATATGAACAATGAACAAGGCATTTACTGTTATTCTCCAAGTTCAGCAGTTGACAGAGGAGCTGTCATCTTAGTTAAGGGGTCCAACCTGACCCCAAATCAGGTCTGACCATAAATCCTGGGTTCTTTACTATTCTACACTCCCTTGTATAAATTGCAAGCACATGCCTTATTATCAACTATATCATTCTGGGTAAATTGGACTATTTAAACTCGGTGTTTGTCCTTTTAAAACACTTATCTTTGGGTTATGGTAATGACCAATCTGATCCTCTCTTGGATAGTGTAATTTTGGGGAAACTTTACAAAATTTTTTTCTTACTATTTATTTTTGAGAGAGTGTGAGTGGGGGTGGGGCAGAGAGCGAGGGAGACACTGAACCTGAAGCAGGCTCCAGGCTCTGAGTTGTCAGCACAGAGCCCGACGCGGTGCTCAAACTCACAGACTGTGAGATCATGACCTGAGCCAAAGTTGGACGCTTAACTGACTGAGCCACCCAGGCACCCCTTGGGGAAACTGTTTTAAATCAAGATCAGGAGGTTGCTTGCTAGAAGAGACAGGTTCCTGTAAGCTTGATCTAGCATGGGACAGAGTGGGAAGTTGCCATATCAGCACTCAAGAAAGGATACACCAAAGCATATTCATACTTCCCAAATCTTCAGTTCAGTTGGACTCAACTAAAGTCATTTAATTATAAAGATTCTTATGACTATATATTTTTGTGATTCAAGAAGTATAATGAACTAATGGTACAGATTGAGGACATAATTTATATGCATGATATATAAAATATGTGTGATATGATATATATGCCATACCAGGTCCATTTAGGTTTATATATAGTATGTGTATATGTATACATTTAAGCGCTTATTTATTTTGAGAGAGAGAGAGAGAGAGAGAATGCTTGGGTGAGAGTGGGGGAGGGGCAGAGAGAGGGGGAGAGAGAAACCCAAGCAGACTCCGTGCTGTCAACACAGAACCCCAGGCAGGGCTTGATCCCATGACCTGAGCTGAAATCAAGAGTCAGATGTCTAACCAACTCAGCTACCCAGGGACTACTATATATTTTTTACCATAAAGAAAAAAGTCAAATTTATAGTTAGAAATACCAAAATATAGAACTGTTTAGAGAAAAAAATAGAAATGTTTAAAAATAAATTTAATATCACCTTTTTAGTATCCCCTTGCCCCTCAGCCTTTTAATAATTTGGGGAATATGCATCCAAACCTTTCTCTGTGTTCATACATATTTCCTTTTTCTTTCATTCTTTTATTTTTCAACGAAAGAAGTTTAAAGTGTGAAATTCCTAGAGTTGACTTCCAAAGCATATGACAAATTGTTCAAATAATAAGTGCTTTTCAACTTGATAGAAATTGCTTGATGGTTTTGCAAAAATTTTTGCAGTACACACTTTGAAAATCCTGGTGTATGTGCCCTTTCTCCTCAAATTCTCTTCATCACAGGATACCATAAAGTTTTTAAACTTTGGCTAATATGGTGAGTGAAAAAAATATATCTCATTCATGAAGCATAATTTAGATGTTTAGTGATACTGAAAATCTTTTTGTGTTTAGTGACCATTTCTATGTTCTTTGTGGCTTGCCTGCTTATATCCTTTGCTAAATTTTCTTTTTTCAAAATTTTACTTATTAATTAAAATAACTTTGTATATATTAAAAATATTATCTTTTTGTTGATCATTTCATTCTAAATGCTTTTCCCAGTTTATTGATTACCTTTGGCTTCCGTTTGTAGAGGTTTTGGCAAATGATTATTTTGTGTCATAAAATAGGGTCAACTTAAGAAAATCCTCTCAATATGTGTGATGGTTAATTTTATGTGTCAATTTGGGCTGAAGGATGTCCAGACAGCTGGTACAACATTATTTCCGGGTGTGTCTGTGAGGGTGTCTCCAGAAGACATAAGCATTTGAATTGGTAGGTAGTGTGAAGAAGGTTACCTTCACTAATGCTGGTGGCCATCATCATCCAGTTTGTTGAGGGCCTGAAGAGAAGCAGAGGAAGGGTAGGGGAAGGGCACCTTCTTTCTGTACTTGAACTGAAACATCTGTCTTCTCCTGCCCTTGGACTCTCTTGGGTATTCAGACTCAGACCAGGACTTAAACCATGAGCCCCGATTCTCAGGCCTTCAGACTCAGTCTGAATTACATCACTGACTTTCCTGTTCTCCAGCTTGCAGATGGCAGATTTGGGACTTCTTGGCCTCTGTAGCTGCCTGAACAGATTCCTATAATAAATCTCTCTCTCTATATCACTATATGTCCTACTGGTTCTATTTTTCTGGAGAACCCTAATAAAACATATTATAAAATTTTTCTCCAGAACAGTTCTCATAAATTTTTTTATTGTGAAATTTATTTTTATATTTTGGGTAAGATCATGGTTAACTTTTCTTTAACATCATTAGTAAAAAATGTTGGCTTTACATGATAAATTGAAATTCCTTCCATGTGTTCTTATGACTGGGAAAGAAGTGATAAGATATTTAAAATTAGGTGTAATCAGCTACAAAACAGTCTGGAGTGAGGTCATCTTAAAGGTAGATGTGATTATGTGTTGAGAGTATGTATCTCTTGGATCAAATTTTATAGTTTTCAAGATTTCAATTGGTGTCTCACAGTTGCTCTTATATCTTAAATTCATTCTGATATTTTATGTTTTTCATGAACCTAACTTTATATATCTTTAATTTCTCTCTTTTAAAGTCACATAACACAAGATTATCTATGCATTCCTAAACTTAGTCATGGTTGTATATCCTTTTAACGGTGTACCTTGACATGTCACATTCTCTTCTACTGTGGCAAATGAGCAGGGGATGGAAGGCATGGCAGTTCTCTTGTGGCTCAGAGTAAATGAAGTTTTAGACTCTAACCCTTCTGTTATGGTTTGGGAAGGATCTCACTCTGCTTTCTTTTTCTAAGGGGCTGGCTGCCATGTCCCAGATGCAAGCCCTGGCCCTAACTGCTATTTCCACCAGAGCTCACTAAGGTTTACACAAGTGAGTAGCCGTTCTAAGGACCACAGGAAGTAAATGGACCTATGTTGCTTATCATCCAGAGATCCTAGAGCTTCAGCCACTTGAGACCACTCATGAGCAGCTCTCAAAGATTGAGGAGAGACAAACCTTGTCTTTCACTTCAGATCCGTTGGAGAAGGAAGCTATGCCTTGATTTCCTTTCCTGGAAATCCCAGCTGAACTTGTGTCCTTGGACCCTCGTAGTCTACCAGGAGCATGCTTGCCTGGGTTTATCACCTTCTCTAGAGAAAGGATATTGGCAATGAAAGTAATGATACGTGACCAGTATGCGATTATCCCAGAATTTCACAGAAATGACTTCAGTGTTTAGACATATCTTTGTAAGAGAAAGAAATCTTTTGTAGTGGTCTTTTTTTCCTTATTTTTCTACCTTTAACATACTTTGGAATTAAAGGCAACCAGATTTTAAGTGTTTGCCTCTTGCAAGTGTGATATAATAAGAATTGAAAAAAAGCGGATGTTCTTCAAGGAATTTTTTAGAATTTTATGGCTGACCCACTTGAATTTCAATTTCTTAATAAGCTTAATCATATTTTGCTCTCCTGCTACATGTCTAATCGTAATCATATGAGTATTTTTCTGTTCTTCTACATGCAGATTGCCCCATACATAACATCTCTCCATCTAAGGCTCCACATGTGTTCTATCACCCTCTTGGAGAAATGCTTCTCAACTGTTCCTAAGTATTGCTGGTATGGTCTCGGCTGTCATTTCCTCAGCACCATCTGTAGACTGATATTTTGTGGGAATTTGTATGGATTCCAAGTAAGAATTCAGCTCAACAGGCCAGCATATTTAGTTTTTAAGAGAAAAGAAAGTAATCGATCAATTCCTATTCTGGTCCACTCTCTACCCCCTCTCCCACCTCTCCCCATTCTACCCTCACATGAAGATATTTTTACAGCTTTGAAGTGGAACCAGATTTGCAGGCTGCACAATTAAATTTCAGTCAAAAATTCCACTTACCAGAATGCTCACAATACTAATAGTGTTGTTAGAAATAAGACACTTGATTAAAAGGCGGCACACTTGTCTATATCTTTAATGTGCATTCCTAATGAGTCCTAGCAGGAGGCTGATTCACATGAAAATGCACAATTAGCTCATCCAAGTTTAATATACCATTATCTGCACCCAAGCCCTCTCTTCATTACCATTTGAATGCACTGTTTTCTTTGGAGTTTTGTGCAGGAAACAAATCCCTGTATATGGCACACAGCTCTAGACTCTGATTTGTCTGCATTTGCCCTTTAGACAAAAGGCCAAAACGACGTGCTCTGTGGTGCATTAATTTTCAGTCTCTGGCTATTTTTGAAATTGTAATGCAGCACATTTTCTTTTCCAAGGGACTTGAGTCAGTAGACAATGTAGAGGTGGATATAGTCAAGGGATTTGTTTGTTATTCTGAGTAGTGGCACGCCATCTTTCCCACATGGACTTCAGATAAAAGGGGTTGTTTTAAAGAGCTGTTGAAACCCACTGAAATAAAATACTATTTGAAATCTGATTTCACTATATTGAGTCTACATTACTATCTGGACTTTGAAGTCTGAGACAACCAGGTGCCTGAAATAGCTGAGAAAACACAGGTTTTATTTAATTCCTATCAAAATTATTATTTGGCATTTCATTACTTTCGGTGTTTCTGGCATATCACACTCCCACAGTTCTACAAGCTTCCTGGTATTCAGAATTCTATTTAATCGGTAACAAATAAAATCAATAATATTAAAAGTAGTCTGAGGGGCACTTCGGTGACTCAGTTAAGCGTCCAACTCTTGATTAGGGTTCAGGTCACGATCTCATGGTTGTAGGATCGAGCCCTGTGTGGGGCTCCGTGCCAGGTTTGGAACCTGCTTAAGATTCTCTCTCTCTGCCCCTCCCTCCCCTGTGCATGTATGCTCTCTCTCTCAAGAAAAAAAAGATAGTACTGTGAACATTTTTAATAATTGCTTCCTTCTTTATTCTTCATTTTCATGGATAGTGTAAATTTAGCCTTTCAAAGAGAAATAATGGTAAAAAGAAAAAATGTGTTTTTTAATGATATAACTGATAGTTTCTACCGTTGAATAATGAATCACATAGGACATTTTTCTAAGACTGAAGTCAGTAAAGAAAAATACAATTGATTACAGTAAAAAAGGGCATGTGGCATACTTGAGGTACACAGGCAATACTATTATTTGCTCCTAAGGTAATGTTAAGAATAAATGACTAAGGTTAAGAAAAGCCAGGCTCATTGGAGGGCGCATGGCATATTGGAAAGTAGATGATGTTAGAGATCATTTGAACCTATAGGGTTTGTTTACAGTCTCTACAGCTTACTACTTTTGTTAGTCAAGATTGTTTCTTAATTTCTGAGTCTCAGAATTCTTCTTTCTTACATCTGTAAAAAATGGCATAATTTGTGCACCACTGTTGTGAGGATTAGAGATAAAGTTACATATAACCTAGTAATAAATACATAGTTTATAGTATATGAGACCAGTAAAAAATGAACTGTATTTGTATATACTAGCAATGAGTGTTTCGAACTGGAAATTAAGAAAAATTCCCATTGCAACAGCATTAAAAAGTATTAATACTCAGGAATAAATTTTAAAAATGAAGTATAAGAGGGGCACCTGGGTGACTCAGTGGGTTGAGCCTCCCACTTCAGCTCAGGTCATGATCTCACGGTTCATGAGTTCAAGCCCCTCATCCGGCTCTGTGCAGACAGCTCAGAGCCTGGAGCCTGCTTCAGATTCTATGTCTCCCTCCCTCTCTGCTCCTCTCTCGCTCGTGCTCTCTCACTCGCTCTCTCAAAAATAAATGAACATTAAAAAAAAAAAAAAATGAAGTATAAGATTTGGACACTAAAAAAGTACAAAATGTGGGTGAAAGGAGTTAAAGAAGACCTAAATAAATGGAAATATATTCCATATTTATGGCTCAGAGATTTAGAGTTGACTTACTTATTTTGAACGACAGTAGGGGAGGGGCAGAGAGAGAGGGAGAGAAGCATTCCAAGCAGGCTCTGTGTTGGATCTCCTGAACCAAACTGTGAGATCATGACCTGAGCCAAAATCAAGAATCAGACGCTTAACCAACTGAGCCACCTAGGCCCCCTGGCTCAGAGATGTAATATTGTTAAATGGTAATGCTATCTAAACTGATCAACAGATTCAACACAATGTCTATCAGAGTTCTTGCTGTGTTTTTTTTGCAGAAACTGACAAGCAGATTCTATAATTCATAAGGAGATTCAAGAGACCCTGATAGCCTAAACAAAAAGTTAGAGGACTTAGACTTCCTGATTTCAAAATTTACAACAAAGCTATGATAATTGACATTGTGGTACTGGTATAAAGGTGGATACTTGGAACAGTGGAACAGAATCAGGAAAGAAGTAAGATATCTATATATCTGTACATCTAGTGGAGTACAGTTGCCATGGCTGAGCACTTAAAAGATGCAAGTAGTAAAAAAGCATCCTGAGGGAGCATGGAAGAGTGAGGACCCTAAGCTCACCTTGTCCTATGGACACTAGTAGATAACTCTCATATCAGTGTGAATAACCCAGAAAATGATTCAAAGACTGGCAGAACAAACTCCACAACTAAAGGTAGAAAAGAGGCCACTTTGAAAAGGGTAGGGAGGGCAGAGACCCAGTGGGGACCTAAACAGACCCTTGGGCACAGAGAAGAGGGAGAAACAGGCTATCACACTGGGGAGCCTAACATTTGGCTTTGAAAGCAAGAGGGGATGAATTTTGTCAGTTCTTTCAATGAGTGGGACTTAAAGCCTGGAATTTTCCCCGTTTTTAATTTCAGAGAGAGTGTGTGTGTGTGTATTTGAACATTGCCATAACAACATCTTTCTAGATGTCTCCTGGGGCAAGGGAATCAGAAGCAAAAGTAAACTATTGGGACTACATCAAAATAAAAAGTTTATGCACAGCAAAAGAAAACCAACAAAACTAAAAGACAGCCTATGGAATGGGAGAAGATATTTGCAAATGACCTATCCAATAAAGGGTAGGTATCCAAAATATATAAAGAACTTGTACAGTTCAACACCCCCCAAAACAAATAATCCAATTAACAAATCCAATTAACAAAAGACATGAACAGGCATTTCTCCAGTGAAGACATCCAGATGGTCAATAGACACATGAAAAGATATTTATCATCACTTACCTTCAGGGAAATGGAAATCAAAACCACAGTGAGATAACAGCTCACAGCTATCAGAATGGCAACACCTGACAGGGTGTTGGTAAGGATGTGGAGAAAAAAGGAACTCTCTTGCCCTGCTGGTGGGAATGCAGACTGGTGCAGCCACTGTGGAAGACTGGATGGATGTTCCTCAAAAAGTTAAAAATAGAACTACTCTACAATCCAGTAATTGCATTACTGGATATTTACCCTCAGAATACAAAAATACAAATTCAGACGGTCACATGCCACCCCTGTGTTTATAGTAGCATTATTTACAATTTATGAAGCAGCACAAGTGTCCATCAATAGATGAATGGATAAAGAAGATACAGTATATACACACAATGGAATATTACTCAGTCATAAAAAAGAATGAAATCTTGCCATTTGCAACAGCATGGATGGATCTAAAGAGTATAATGCTAAGCAAAATAAGCAAGTTAGGGAGAGACAAATACCATATGATTTCATTCATATGTGGAATTTAAAAATCAAAACAAATGAGCAAAGAAATAAAAAGCAAACCAAAAAATACATTCTTAACCGTAGAGAACACATGGTTGCCAGAGGTCAAGTGAGTGTGGGGGGGGGGGGTGGTGAGTGACACAGGTGGAGGAGATTAAGTGTACACTTACCTTGATGAGTACTGAATAATATATGAACTGTTGAATCACTATATTGTACACCTGAAACTAATATGACACTGTATGGTAACTACATTGGAATTAACACAAAAAATAAATAAGGGGCATCTGGTGGCTCAGTCAGTTAAGCGTCCAGCTGTTGACTCAGGTCATGATCTCACAGTTCATGAGATCGAGCGTCCCAGGTCAGGCTCTGCACTGACAGAGCATCGCCTGCTTGAGATTGTCTCTCTCCCTCTCTGTCCCTCGCCTGCTCATGCACGCATTCTGTCTCTGTCTCTCTCTCAAAATAAATAAACATTAAAAAAACAAAAGTAAATTTAAAAAAGGCAAAAAAAAGATAGAAATAAATGTCTTGCAGTGCTTCAATTCACTACATGAGGATCTCCGTGAAGAAGGTTTATTGTGCCCTTCTGCTCTTTGGTCTCTCAGAAGAACAGTATCTGATCGCCTTGCCAGATGGGAGAGCTGATTTCCAAGATTAAGGTATTAGAGCTCTAGCTGAGAGCTATTCTACAGATGAATCCAAGAATGCTGAAGATCCTGTGGATATGACTGTGGATATTGATACAGCCAGTTAATTCCTCATCATTTCTGATGACCTGAGAAACATCCAATGTGGGAATATCAGCCAGAAGCTGTGAGTGTGTGCTTAGAGATTCAGCTACTGAGTTCTGTGTCCTAAACTCCCCTCAAGGTTCACCTCTGGTCACCATTACTGGGAGGTGAATGTGGGACAAAGCAAGGAATGGGATCTGGGAGTCTGCTGAGAATCTGTTAACCAACAAAGTGAGATCCAACCATCTGCAGAGCTTGAGTTCTGGACCTTAAATTTGAGACAAGAAAGCTACTTGTCTGCCCGCACTAAGCTATGGAATGCCCTCTGGGTAAATGCCCAGTTACACTGAGTGGGCATTTTCCTTGATAAGGGTTTTGGACTATTTCCTTTTGTGACATTGGTGATGGAACCCACTATCTTTACAGTAACTAAAATTTCACTTTGAGTTACTGTGCCCATTCTTTTATTTTTTGGGTCCAAGTAATGGTGATCAAAGCTCCCTGAGTGTCTTGTGAGGAACATTCTACATCATAATCAGACATAGACTAATAAACCCAAATAACAAAACGGTTTTATGACAAATGTCTTTGTGCTCATAGCTATGATCTTTTTCATTTAGTACATATCTTAGACAAACTGGAACACTATGAATCAACACAAATTAGGTTAATTGGAACATAAATTATATTTTACGTTTTAAGAGTCATGGTCAAAAAGTTAAAAATAGCATTGGTAATATAAATAACACACTGAATGCCAGAATAAATGGACTAAAGCTTACATAGAACATCTAAACAAAAATTATAAAACATTCATGAGAGTAATTATAGAGGGCCGAAACAAATGGTGGGATATACCATGGCAAGGGGTTGGAAGATTTAATACTGTAAAGTGGCATTAAAAAATATAGGTTTAGATCCTGAGAAAATTAACAGAAGACCATGGGGGACGGGAAGGGAAAAAAAAGAGGTTAGAAAGGGAGGGAGCCAAAACATAAGAGATTCTTAAAAACTGAGAACAAACTGAGGGTTGATGGGGGGTGGGAGCGAGGGGAGGGTGGGTGATGGGTGAGCACTGGGTGTTGTATGGAAACCAATTTGACAATAAATTTCATATTAAAAAATATTCAAAACAAAAAATATATAGATTTAATCAACTGCCTTCAAAATTATTGATAGAATTTGACATGATGATTTTAAAATATAGCTAAAATTGAAAAGGACCATGAATAGGCAAAAGAGTCTTGAAGAACAAAGTTGGAAGAATTATTCTATCAAATACAATAGTCATGATAAAGCTACCTAAATGATACAGTGTGGTATTGGTGCTACTATAGACAATTAGATCATCAAGATAAAATAGAATAAAAAAAATGAACCTATACTTGTATGGGCTATATATTTATATAAGTTTATATAGATAAACTGCAAAGTTTACTCTTTGCAGTGACAAAGCAAAGTCTTTTCAAAAGATGATGGTGGGTCAGTTGGATGTCCAGATGGATAAAAAAGATTCTTGTGTCACATGATGATCCAAAATCAATTTCAGATGGCTCATGGATCTTAAAATGAAAATGAAAACAAGAGTGGCTCTAGAACAGATTACATGGTGATATCTTTTTGAATTATAGTTACATGCAATAAGATGCATATGTCTCATAAATAATACACTGTATAAGTTTACCTTATTATTACCTTGTTATTAGTTTGCCTTCTTGTCATTCCTCTTGGCATGTGGCTTAGAAAGTCTTTGTTCCAAATGCTATGAGCATTTCCTGCCCAGAAGGCACTATCCTTTGGCGCCATTTTTACATCATGTTATTTTACATCATCCTATATTTTGCTTGGGAAATGTATTTACTCACTGCTAACTTGAAGAGCATCGTTTCCATACTTTTCATTTTATTATGCAAATAATTCAAGAAGCAACATTAAAATACATTTGTAGGGGAGGTATTAGTACTTTTGAAGCAAATATTTATATTTTTTAAGCTAGTACTTGAGAAATTTTTCTTAGCTGCTCCATTCTACGATAAAAGATGAGATAGCTCAAGATCCAGGAAACAATTGCTTTCAAAATTATGTTTTGTGATGGTTTTATGGAGTATAATTATCTTCAAACTCAGTAAGTTGTATATATTAAATGTGCACAGCTTTTTCTATGTCAGTTATACCTTAATAAAGTAGTTTAAAAATTGTGTTTCATGGAATGAGGATAAAGATTTCTTATGCTCATCGGATCATATTTGGTGACTGAGCCAGGATAATTGGCTGAAGGGATAGCTTATAAGCAGGTCTTGGGAGGGAATATGTTTGTCACCTAGAAAAGCCACATGATATTAGTTAGATATCCTTGTTAGGCTTTCCTTAGTACTGATATGACCCACTAGTAAACTCTTCAGTTTATTTTGAGAGGAGTTTTCTCCTGTGGAAGTATCTCTGTATTGATGGAAAAAAGGTCCTGACCTGTGCTTGAGGGTAGCTTGTTCCAAAGAGGGACGTTATAGCATCTTTTCAATAAGCTTTGAACAAAACTTACAAAGTTTTAAAAATAAGTGTGAAAGGAGTATTCTTTACTCCAGAAAAGAAAACTATTTTTGTCTATTAGCAAAGTAACCAGTAGCTTAAGAGATGTTGCCTTTGTGCTCTAAAGAATATTGTTTTTTAGTGGATACGAGGCTAAAAAGGATACACAAAATATGTTCTCACCTTGCTGTATCTGTCATCAATGCATAAGGCAGATTATACCTTTCGTTCAAGATCTTATAACATGTCATAAAACTACATAGAATTTTACAATAGTAAAATCCAAAACTTTTATTCAGTTGAAGGTATTACCGATCAGAAAGGTCTAAGAGTCCACCTGTCATATATTCACATAGCAGATGGTCACTGAATACATTTTGAATGAAAGGATGTTAAATCTCTTCCCTAAGGGAAAGTTGTAGTTAGTATATGAACCAGAAGTAGATGTCAAATCTAGTGTTCTGTTACGTAATACTGTTATGTATAAAGCTGTTTGACTAAGGTAAAAGGACAAAGAAACCTATTTTCTCAATATATTTTCAGGAACACTTGTTCTTTGATGAAGTTGTTTTAAAGATGTCATTGGATCCTTAGTGTTTTTCTGACATACTTTATAGGTCAGATCAAAGATTACACTCTGGTTATAGGGCTCTAACAGCAAACAGAATCGCCATATATAGCACTAGGTTAGAAGTCAGTTTTGACTTTGGGCTAGATCCAGTTAGGAGATTTCTCAGTACTTTTTCCTAAAACTAGAGATGAGACAGATCAGTAGGTGGGCAGACTGGCTGATAATGAATACAAGGCTGTGTTTCCTACTCTGAAAATAAGGAAGACACTGGGAAAGTGTGCATGTGCTTGCTTGTTACCCAGGGCAGGGACTCCATTACATATGCCAAGAGATCTTTCCCAAGTTCGAAGAGATGTGTGTTCTATCCAGAAAAGTCTGTGACAGCCACCAACAACCCCACGTTTCAGTCTTTCTATTCATCTGTGTTTTAATTTGGGGGGCATTATATTGTACAGTGTAATTCAACCAAATTAGATGCAGTGGTAAATACAATTACTTTTGATATTTCTATTACTATACTTACTACGTGCAAATCTACGAAAAGATTATTCTGCCTCGGTCAATCTTGCTTAAAGGGTAAATAGGTGTTGTGTATCAAAGACCACAACAATCATCAGCAACTGTATAAAGCTGCACTTTATCCAAAATACCCTTTTCTTTCCTAAAATATGCTTTGGTGGTGGAATATAGTGAATAGAGCTGATTATTCTATAGGAAGCACATAAAAGAATAGAGAGTTAATGGGACAAGGAAGGCAGACACATGTTATTGGGAAATTGAATAATAAAAATAGACATTTGGATAATTGCAACAGATGGGCTTGACACAAAACAGAACAGTGCCAATGCAGAGACTGCTGCATTTTCACAAACAGTACACAGAACTGTATTTATTTATCCAAAATATTCCATTTATATGTGTACAGACACAAGTGTACCAAAGTTCATTTTTTTCAATACTGTACTTAAGATAGCCTAATTTGTATGTGTGTTTGAAAATAAACCATTATAAAAATAGAATTATATGTATATGTATCAAGTTATTCCTACAAAAGAGTTGATTATAGAACATTGTATCCTTTCAAAAGGTCTTGTATATGTGTATATATGTATTTTTATTTGTACATATTTGTTCTTAACAACTTTAATGAAAAATTGACTTCTGTGTCTGAGGTGCCCCTGGGCTCTGAAGAACCAGTCAGTGGATTTAGTTTTATCATTGCAAAGCCTACTGGTCTTTGGCCCAGTCTTTATATTTATATCTTCCTGGCCATGTTCCTGGCTTTGACTGGGGCCTTGTGTTGATGACCTTTAGTTTTTATTTACTCCCTCCTAACTCCTTGCCTGGCTCTGAGTCAATCTGTGCCTCATCTTTGCTGCAAAGTAACTTGTGAATCTGTACCATTCTGCAGTTCTGATTCTTTGGAGGATCCCTAGGAATTGTCAGTTTGGCAAAGAAGAAATGAGAAAGTTTTTGGTAACACTTCTTGCTTGTTAGGCTGCATTTAGCAATATGGAGGTTTATTGGTGAGCCTAACAAGAGTCATGTCTGTCAAGAAGTGGTGATGCAGGCTTGACTGGGCTGGGTTGGAGGTTAGGAATTGGGTAACTTGTTAGGATAACTCCATTGAGGCTTCTTGCTGTAAAGCAAACACAGAAATGAAGCATAAGCTATGTGTGTGTGTGGGGATATCTCTCTCTATAATTTTATATTTTATTAAAAATTTTTTATGTTTATTTAATTTTGAGAAAGAGCACAAGTGGACGAGGGGCAGAGAGAGAGGGAGAAACAGAATCAGAAGCAGACTCCAGGCTCTGAGCCATCAGCACAGAGCCCGACAGGGGGCTTTAAAGCCTTGAACTGTGAGATCATGACCTGATCTGAAGTTGAACGCTTAACCAACTGAGCCACCCAGACACCCCTTTTATATTGTTATTTTAATTGAATTCATTTTAGATAATAGAAACTTAAGTGAGCTTGTTGGCTGAAGTAAGCCACTTTAAAGAGAAGGGGATAACCACATGAATGGAGGGATTGGATGGGTCCATGGAGGTTGCGGTTGAGGTATTAAGTAGAGGAAAGTATTAAGTATTCCTTGGGGATATGAGGCACTTACTGCCTTGTGATTGGAAAGAAGAAGGAAATGGATTCACTGATAGATGAGTATGTAGATTTGTAGTGGAAAACTGAGTGTATTCATGTATGCTTACTTTTGTTATCTCACTGAAATACGAAGCAAGAAAAATCAGTTGTGAGGAGGTAAGTGAAACGGTTTTAACAGAGAAGAGACTGTATGAAATCTTTCTCTAAGGAGGGGGAAAGGAAGCTTACTAGAAAATGGCAGGATTAGTGAGTAGTACTAAGTAAGTGCCACTTTGAGACTCACAGTCATGACTATAAAGGGAACACATGAGCTGGGTTGTTGGTTAAGGTGCTGTGAAGGTTGACATTCCACAAATGAGCTGTGGTTTTTCCCAGGAGAGTGAAAGAGAGCATGAAGAGCACAAAGTCAGAAGCATTTTAAAAGAGTGATTTTAATGATGCACCAAGAAAAGAGGCTGGACAAGGAGCAGGGTCACTCAAGGTGGGACTTACTCAAGCAGGGTCACTCAGCGGGGATTACCATGGGGTCACTGGATTGGAGGTATCATGTGGTTGTGGAATGTGCCAGTAATGGGGGCATACTTGAGCAGGTGAACTGGTATGATCAGAAAGTGAATGATTAAAATTCAGTTTTAGGAAGTGGTGTAATGCCTGGTAAGGACAAGATGCAGGGAAGTCGGATGGGAGGTAGAGGTTCGAGGAGGATATCCGAGAACTAAAAGTGTAAGATGTTAGCCCATTGGTGTGGACATTATCAATGTTGAGAGTACTGGCCGGAAGGTAGGAGGATGAGGAAGACCCTGAGTCAGGATTTAATTAGTGAAGGGTTTAATTCATGAAGAATGTTTAGGAGATTAGCAGGGAGGTGCAACGAAAGAGAGGGTGGTGGGAATAGAGAGGCTGCTGTAGCCACAAAGTTGAGTTCTGGGGATCAGAGGAAAGGGGAGGAGGGACTGGAAAAAGGCTGGGAAGCCAGGTATGCAGTGTGTGAGACAGAAAAACAGTTTCTGGAAGAAAAGGTTGCAGAGGAGTCCCAGCAAGGAGCTGGGTTTCTGTAGGAGGAAAACACATAAAGAAAATGTTCTACAAATATCTCAGGTTGTGAAGAAAGATGACTGATCACACAGAGGAAGGTGGAGAGCAGTGCTTGAGTAGAAAGTTTGGAAGGAAAAGATCACTTAAGAATTAGGTTACGGAGAGGACAGTGTACCATGCCCCTTTAATAAGGTGTGTGGTTAGCAAAGGATTGTGCTATTTCTAAGCTGGAGTCTGGCTGCTTTATAGAAAGTTTTGGGTGATAAATGTGTATTGCTAAAATATCTGCTAGAAAACAAACATCCTCACACTCTTTGGAAAATGAACTCAGAACAATTGCCATCGCACACTGGGACAACTGGCATCCATTAAGGGATTCTGCATACTCATCATACAAGACCATCCTCTACCTTGACCATTACCTCAATTTCCTAACTGGAAATGGATTCAATCCTGAAATACTGGTCCTCATCTATGGGGCAGATAATATCACAAGAATTTCATTGAGCCACTTGTAACATACACTTAAGAAAATAATAGGAAGGTCAGAGTGACTAAAGATGAATTAGATCACTATGCTTACCATAAAAAATGCATTATTTTCTTTTTTTAAAAAAATGTTTATTTTTGAGAGCGAGAGAGAGAGAGTGCAAGCAGGGGAGGGGCAGAGAGAGAAGGGGACAGAGAATCTGAAGCAGGCTTTGTGCTGACAGCAGAGAGCCCGATGCGAGGCTCAAACCCATGAGCTGTGAGATCATGACCTGGGCTGAAGTTGGACGCTTAACCCACTGAGCCACCCATGTACCCCCAAAATGCATTATTTTCTTTTCTCTTTAAAAATAATTTTTTAAAAATCTTTATTTATTTTTGAGAGAGAGACAGAGTGTGAGCAGGGGAGGAGCAGAGAGAGAGGGAGACACAGAATCTGGAGCAGGCTCTAGGCCCCGAGCTGTCAGCACAGAGCCCGACGTGGGGCTTGAACTCACGAACCGTGCGATCATGACCTCAGCCGAAGTCCGACACTCAACCGACTGAGCCACCCAGGCGCCCCCCAAATATAATATTTTCTAATGGTTAGATCAACATTAATGTTCGAATCAACTCTTTGTAATTATATATTTTTTTGGTGAAACAAATAAATAGAATTAAAAAAATGAACAAAGTCGAGACTTAGTTTTGCTATTTTAAAATTAAACACAGATTTTTTCAACATTTTTTGGGTCAATAGCTATAGTTACATATCATTCTGTATTCTGTTTTGTGCTATGTATTTGATCAGTGAGATGGCGATAGTAAGTTAAAGCTAAAATTGTATTTATTATGATAAAATTTTCACACTTCTTTCTTTCTAAAGTAATTTAGGGGAGGAAATTAGTACTGATACTATGTCAAGCAAGGAAAGTGATCAGATTTGTATGTGAAGTGGGGAGAAGTATTTGAAGGAGATGATACCTTCATATTACTTGAAACTTATTTACTCCATTAGAAAAGGTCACTTTTCCCAGTAGATTTAAGGAAGAAAGATCACATTTGCTTAGAACTAGTGGACAGGCATTTTGTAAAGCTGCAAAGGACCCTGAATCTGTTTTCATCATTCTGTTGTGGTGAGGACTCGGAGTTAATGCTACTGCAAATGTGGGGAGAAAGAGAGGTTTATTGTTGCCTAAAGCTTTGGAAATAAATTTAGAGCGGTCTCCAAGGAAAACCCTTCCATGAATGGCCTGCTCTCTTTTGTACTTGTCTGTTGCTATTTCGAGATGCTATTTTGTTATTGCTAAGCGCTAGTCCAAATCTGATCAACAGAGGTTTCTCAAGAGAATGTGGGCGTGCTTTTTATCTTTGGAACTATTCAGTTATCTTTAACTTTAAACTGTCTCTGAGTAATTAGTTTGATTTGATGCTTTAACAGAAAGTAATCCTCAAAACTCTTAATAGAGTGAAAATCTGATAACAGAAAAAAAGGAAAGATAATGAAAAATTGCTCTTAATTTTCTCATTTTTTAGAGTACAGAATAATAGCTTTTACTTACAAAATTATCTTTATGTGGAATACATATAGGAATGTGGACATAAACCAAAAGACTTAAAAAGCCCCAATAACAATACAAGCATTAGCATGATTTTATATGCTTAAATGTGGTCCTGTGGCTTATGAACTTTTTAAAGCATTTTTCTTTGTGTTTATTCTTGCCATATCAGTTATGCACACTGAACCTCAGATGTATGTCTGATAAGTAGTAGGGATATTAATTTATGAATTACTATAATGAAGCTAATGTTTTTCTTTTTTTTTTAATGAAGTGTAGTTAACACACAATGTTACCTTAGTTTTAGGCATACAAGATAGTGATTTGACAATGCTGTGCGTGATGCTGTGTGACCACAAGTGTAGCTACCATCTGTCACTGTACAACCCTGTTATAATACCATTGACTGTGTGCCCTGTGCTGTACCTTTCATCCCCTTGACTCATCCATTCCATAACCAGAAGTATGTACCTCTTCCCCTCCACTCACTTTGCCAATCCCCCACTTTCCTCCCCTATGGCAGCCATCAATTTGTTCTCTGTTCTTAGGGGTCTGTTTCTGGTTTTGTTTTTTTTTTTTTTTTTTGTTCATTTGTTTTGTTTTTTAGATGCCACATATGATTGAAATCAAGTGATAATTTTCCTTCTGTGACTCTGGTCCATCCATGTTGTTGCACATGTCAAGATCTCATTCTTTTTATGGCTAATATTCCACTGTGTGTGTGTGTGTGTGTGTGTGTACATATTACATATTTTTAAAAAATATTTATTTTTGAGAGAGAGGTAGGGAAGAGGAAGGGAGGGAGGGGGAGGGTCAGAGAGAGAGAGAGGGAGACCAAGGACCCAAAGCAGGCCCCACACTGTCAGTAGAGAGCCCAGTGCAGGGCTCAAACTCATGACTGTAAGATCATGACCTGAGCTGAAGTCAGGTGTTTAACTGACTGAACCACACAGGTGCCCCTTACACTACATCTTCTTTAAAAAAAATTTTTTTTAAATATATGAAATTTATTGTCAAATTGGTTTCCATACAACACCCAGTGCTCATCCCAACAGGTGTCCTCCTCAATACCCATCACCCACCCTCCCCTCTCTCCCACCCCCCATCAGCCCTCAGTTTGTTCTCAGTTAAAAAAACTTTTTCAATGTTTACTTATGTTTGAAAGAGAGGGAGAGAAAGAGCACAAGTTGGGCAGGGGCACAGAGAGAGGGAGACACAGAATCTGAAACAGGCTCCAGGCTCTGAGCTGTCAGCACAGTCTGACACAGTGCTTGACCCCACGAACTGTGAGATCATGACCTGAGCCGAAGTCGATGCTTAACCAACTGAGCCACCCAGGTGCCCCTATACTATACCTTCTTTAACCATTCATCTATCTATGGACACTTAGGTTGATGAAGCTGATTTTTTTTTTACAGTAACAGAATTTTCATGTCATATAAAACAACATTCCTTTTTGTTGTCATTTAAAAAAATTTTTTTTAATGTTTATTTCTGAGACAGAGAGAGAGCTTGAGCAGGAGAGGGGCATAGAGAGAGAGGGAGACACAGAATCAGAAGCAGGCTCCAGGCTCTGAGCTGTCAGCACAGAGCCTGATGTGGGGCTTGAACTCACAGACCGTGAGATCATGACCTGAGCCAAAGTCAGTCGCTCATCTGACTGAGCCACCCAGGCGCCCCATAAAATAATTGATTATTCAGGTAAGGGTTGGTGGTGTTGGACATGGAGAAGTCAGCAGTTTAAAAGAGAAGAATCATCCCCATCCCCACAGTGCTAAGGTTTGTCAAACTTCTCTCTGGGAGGTTGACCAGTCTTTAAAGAAGGAAACCACCTTATTCATTGTTTTTCCAGTGCTTTGGAGCTCTAGTAGATATGTGGCTTTGCATAGTCACTCTCATGAGCTGAGGGCAGAGAAATGACTAGATTTTCCGTATAACTTACCAACTTCAACAGCACTTAAATAATTTGTTTACAACTTGGATCAGGTGTTAAAGAAATTTCACACCGAAAAATAGTTTGAAAATTGTTCACTTAATACAAAACATTCAATTTATATACCGTGGAACTGGGACATGTGGAGGTTTTATGTCTCACTGTCTGTAGCTCCCCAGTTACAAGCCAGTTTGTGGCAGAATCATGAACAGCTCTTTATTTGTGTGCATCTTCCACATTCACCTCCTTTTCTTTTCCTTATCCCTATTTCTTTCTTCCCTTCCACCTGCCCTCCTTTCTTGCCTCCCTCCCTTCCCTGACTTCATTTGCCAAGTACTGGATTCTATTTGAGATGCACATTGCTTGTCATAAAGGGCACAGAGATCTAGTTTAAAAACACACAATAAACAAATCACAAAACAGCTTGGCGAATGCTACAACAAAAATATGAATGAGATAAACATGCAGTTGACTGGGTTACTGTAAGACAAGCAGTCGCCTTTCCTGAGTCATGGAACAGTAGTTAAGCACTTATTTATTTATTTTTGTTTCTTTTATATTTGAGAGAGAGAGAGAGAGAGCACATGAGCAGGGGAGATGCAGAGAAAGAGGGAGACAGAAGATCTGAAGCGTGCTGACAGCAGCGAGCCCATTCTGGGGCTTGTACTCACCAACTGTGAGATCATGACCTGAGCTAAAGTCAGAGACTGAGTGACTGGGCCACCCAGGTGCCCTGTGGTACAGTGTTAAGCATTTAAACTCTGTGATGAGATTTACTTTCAAGTCTTCTCTCAGCCACTGATTAGCTGCGTGACCTTTGATAACTTCCTTAATGTGGATTGCTTTATAGTTCTTACGGAAGGGAGAAGGAATCAGACAAGCATTACTCCTTCTTCCTACTTACAAATCCACGGGAATGTCTGTCTACATAAAGGAAAAAACCATTTTCCTGTACTCCTAACACTCGGATACCACATGTGGGTTTTCCCCCGAAACCAATTTTTAAACTCTGTGGACACCAATTGGTTGTGTTGCAATTCAGTTAGGAAACTAACAAGGTAGAATTAGTACAGAGTTAAGGGCTCAGTCCCACAGTATTGCTGTGATGTCAGATGCCAGTCACAAGTTTTAGGTTGTTGCCTGTACTTCTGACCAACCAGTTACAAATTAGGAGTTCCTGTAACCCCCTCCTCAGGTACCATAATTTGCTCATAATGGCTCCCAGAACTCCAGGAAACACTTATTTTCTGTTTTATTATAAAGGATTTTTAAAAAGATACAGATGAAAAGCAAGATAAAGCGGTACATAGGGCAAGGTCTGGAAGGGTCCCAAGTACAGTGGCTTCTGTCTCCTTGGTATTGGGATGTGTCCCCATCCTGGCATGTGGATGTATTCACAAACTCAGAAGTTCTCTGAACCTCCTACTTGAGGAACTTTTATGGAGGCTTCATCACATCGTCATGTTTGACTATTAACTTAATCTCTAGTTCTTCTTTCCTCCTTGGAGAATAGGGGAGGGCGCTGAAAGTTCCAAGCCTGTAATCATGCTTGGTCTTTTTGGTGACCACTCACCATCCAGGAGCCCAACAAGAATTGTCTCATTTGAATTAAATATATTCCTATTACCCAGAAATTCCAAGGGATTTAGGAACTCTGTGTCTGGAACCAGAGACAGACCAAATATATATTTCTTCTTATGTCACAGTCCATACCCTGGTCTCAGGCCACGGACCCCTTAGAGCAAAGTCATCATATTTTTCAGATCATTTACATTTGATATAGTATTTATAGAATAGATATACCAATAGCACCAACACAAATATGCCTAACATTTGGAGAAGGCAGTGTGAGATAGAGATGGGTTTAAAGAAACAACTAATTTGTCTCAAAAAGGTATTACATATATTTTCATATTCTTGTACAATTGATAATTCCCCCCCTCCCCCCCCTCTTGATCTACTGCTCTTTGTACATCAAGATAAACTTATGTAGAATTGTTTAGTACAGAAACAAGCTGATGGTTAGCTAGATTCAGTTCTTCTTTAGGCCGGTTATTTTCTAAGGATATTACATCCTGAGGAGGTGTTAGCTTATTCTCCCAGTGCACTGGATCATCAACATGAGTGTTACCATAAGACTTATTTACATGAGGTAGTTGAATCCTATCAAATCTAGTATTATACCATATCATGGTGTGATCATGGCACCATTCAGTTTCATTACAGAAAAAATCAGTAAGAATTCCTGAGGTATTTGCTTTGCCTACCCAACAAAATCTACCTTTGCTCATATACAAGATCTTATTGAGAACAGGCATCATTTCAGTTGGCTCTCACTCACTTGTGTATGGGTTCTAAGTTAATTAGAGACCAAGCCAGTTACCCTGCCTCACCTCACAGGCTTATACGAAGACTGATTTCCTTTGTGTGTTGCTACATAGCAGGATCCACTCCGCTTCTATGGGGGAGGACATGAGCAGTACTTTGATTAGTTTCTATCCCTACTAACTGTATTAGAAGACATGTTTTATTTTAATGTATTCTTTGTACAAGAGTAATCATAGTACATTGATGTAAATTACAAGTGCCACCACAGAACTTCCATACATTTGGAGGGTCATAAGATTCCCATAGGTGTGCCTCTAGAGCCTCAGCAGCTAGGATTGAGGACCACTGCTTAATGGCTATTTCAGACTCCATTTGTATTAAAATAGTCAAGGGAGCCTGTTGGGTCAGGGTACAGGTCTTTTCCCAATGCTGGATTCTAGCATTATCCAGAATTATTGAGTTATAGCACCCATTTTAATATCTCTTAAACCTCTATCTCTCTACAGCTATTGCCATTTCTGTTTCTCCTCACAGCAATATTCCTAAAAATATTGCTTAAACTATATAATTAAAGAACTTCATTTCCTCATCTCACATTTTTAAACTCTTAGTGTACAAGGAAAGATAGTCATTATTTATCATTAGGGCTTAATGGACTATCATCTATTTAAAACATTATTAGTGGGGCACCTGAGTGGCTTGGTTGGTTAAGTGTCCGACTTCCGCTCAGGTCATGATCTCACGGTTCGTGAGTTTGAGCCCTGCGTCGGGCTCTGGGCTGACAGCTCAGAGCCTGGAGCCTGCTTCAGATTCTGTGTCTCCCTGTGTCTGCCCCTCTGCTGCTTGCACTCTGTCTCTTGCATTGTCTCAAAAATAAATAAACGTTACAAAAATTAAGAAATAAAATATTTATTATTTCTACAAATAATTTATTAAAGATAATACAGGGAGAGAGAATTACTGTTAAAAATTATAATAAGCATTAAACATAGCAAATCTCTGTGTATAAAATAATTTTTGCTACATTCACCTCATTAAAGATAAAGGACTATTGCCACATACTGTTGTTTTTTTTTTTTTTTTTTTTTTTTTTTAGCAAAAAGAGATGGTCCAGGTTTTTGTCACAAAAAAAATTGTATGATAATGTCCTTCCTATTAAATGATTAAATAGATGACAATGCTATATTTCCTTTTTTGTCCTTAGAAGTATATTGTTCAAACATTGATTCTTAAGTTTGAGAAAATTCATCTATAGATGTCATCATTTGAAGGTTCATAGTCTGATATTTCACTTACATAATCAATTTTAGTACCAGTAGATTTCAGAGTAAGCCTGTCTCTTTGTATTCATCTCATTTGTCTAGTGATTGTGAAATGTCTTGTGTATTTGCTTTGCCATATGGGCAGGAAAAAAATCTGAATTCTCAACTGTGTTCAATGAAAAATAAAAATAGGCTATAGAGATAGTTTTTCCCGTCTTTTAAAAATCCTTTGCAAAATTGGTGCAGCCGCTCTGGAAAACAGTATGGAGGTTCCTCAGAAAATTAAAAATAGACCTACCCTATGACCCAGCAATAGCACTGCTAGGAATTTATCCAAGGGATACAGGAGTACTGATGCATAGGGGCACCTGTACCCCAATGTTTATAGCGGCACTCTCAACAATAGCCAAATTATGGAAAGAGCCTAAATGTCCATCAACTGATGAATGGATAAAGAAATGGTGGTTTATATACACAATGGAATACTACGTGGCAATGAGAAAAAATGAAATATGGCCTTTTGTAGCAACATGGATGGAACTGGAGAGTGTGATGCTAAGTGAAATAAGCCATACAGAGAAAGACAGATACCATATGGTTTCACTCTTATGTGGATTCTGAGAAACATAACAGAAACCCATGGGGGAAGGGAAGGAAAAAAAAAAAAAAGAGGTTAGAGTGGGAGAGAGCCAAAGCATTAGAGACTGTTAAAAACTGAGAACAAACTGAGGGTTGATGGGGGGTGGGAGGGAGGGCAGGGTGGGAGGGAGGGCAGGGTGGGTGATGGGTATTGAGGAGGGCACCTTTTGGGATGAGCACTGGGTGTTGTATGGAAACCAATTTGACAGTAAATTTCATATATTAAAAAAAAAAAAAAAAAAAAGAATATGATTGTATAACATCAGAAAAAGATGATTAAAATATTTAAGTCAATTAAAAAAAAAATCCTTTGCAAAAGATGATGTAATACTTTGGTTAACAATTAGAAAATTGAAGAATTATGACTTATTTCACTCTTGGAATATCCTTTTAGGTTAGTTTAATATTTTTCCATTTTTATATTTTAGTCTCTCTTTTAGCTTACATGGGAATTATTGATGAATAGTGATAAAATGAATTTTAGGACTATGAAATAGCAAAATGTTTCAAGATAGTGGAAACATAAGATCACTAAATTCCTGCCTTATCATATACCTTAGATTTATAAGAGTCCAGTAGATTCATATGGTACTTCAGATAGAATGGGTGTTAGTCTGTTTAAAATAATAAACTTTTATTTTTTGAAATTCTCTAAGACTAACATAATGAAATATTAATCCTCACCAACAGAACTCTTCAAAGAAGAAACTCAAAAAATGAAAATTGGATACAATGGACTCTAATTATATATTGATAAGCCTATTTTTATCAAGCTCTCTACTCCTCACAGATACAAGGAAATAATCTTTTCCAAGTCATTAGTAACTTGAATCTTGACCAAATGTATAGTCCATTTTGCATTCTCATTGTAATGTAGTTGTTCAGGTTTCTACATTGCTGACTTCATCTTCCCTCTTGAAATGCTATTCTGAATGATTTTTGTAACATCACTCTCACCTGCTGTTCCTTTTTAATCTCTTATTCTTACTCATCCCATCTGAACACTGGAGAATCTGCAGTCTCTGTCCTTAGTGTTTCTCTCCATCTATTCTCTTTTAGCAGGTGATCTCATCTAATCCCATCTGTAGGTTAGATACACCATATTTCATCCACAATACAGTAAAAGGATCATTCACCACAATTCGGGCACTTATTCTGGGAATGCAAGGATAGTTTAATGTCTGCAAATCACTGTGATATATATCACATCAACAAAATGAAAGATGAAAACCATATTATCTCAGTAGATGAAAAAAAAAGCATTTGGCAAAACTCAACATCCATTCATGAGAAAAACTCTCAGAGTGCGTTTAGAGGGAACATACCTTAATGTAATAAAGGCTATATATGACAAACCCACAGCCAACATCATAGCAGTGAATAGCTGAAAGCTTTTCCTCTAACACTGGGAACAAGACAAGATGTCTCCTCTTGCCACTTTTATTCATGGTACGGGAGGTTCTAGTCACAGTAATCGTATGAGAAAAAGAAAGAAAAGGTGTAGAGACTCCATATTTCATATGGGTCACACTAAGCTGTTACATAACCCTCCTCCAAACTGACAGTCTCCGTTGCCATGTCTTCCCTTTCTCAGCAAATAGCAGTGGCATTTACATGTTGCTTGCTACAGACACTTATGAATGATCCTTGATTATTCAATAGTAACCTTAGACATTTCAGTATTCAAAACGTATTTAAGATAGGGTAACCTTTTACCATCTTCTGTATAATAATGCTAGTCTAAGCAATAATTGTTAGTCACCTGAACCACTGTACCCATCTTCTAAATGCTCTCCAATCTTGCTGTCCTGCAACTTAGTTTCTAATTAGCAGCCAGAGACAGTTCTTTTTTTTTTTTTTTTTTTGTCTTGTTTTGTTTTTAAGTAGGTGTCATGCCCACTGTGAGGCTTGAACTCTCATGAACTCTCGTGAGAGTGAGCCAGCCAGGAGCCCCCAGAGAGAGTTTTACAAAGACACTGTTACGTTACATTACTCTCCTTCTTAAAACAGTTGAAGGGTTTCCCATTGCAGCCAGAATAAAATCAAACTTTATATGATCTAGCTCCTACCTGCACCTTTTCTCTTCACTCTTCCCATTGTTGTATTCTCCAGGCACACTGACCTTCTCTCCGTTTCTCAAACACTTTGGAGAAAATTTTAATTGTCTTTCTTCCTAATACATTGAAGGAAGAATACCACAAGAAGCCATCTCTATTTGGACCCTCCCATTTTACCAGAATAGTGAAAGTTCCGTATTATAGGACTATAGTCAAAGCATCCTCACACCTGATGAATCTATTGCATTATTCCTCCTTCTTGGAGAGGAAAAGGAATTCGTGAGTGGTGTGGCCAGTTTGGGATTATGTGCTAATTATCTGTGTTATAAATTAAAACATATATCATGGTACGTATAGAGTCAGAACTCAGTAGAAGGCACATATCATTCATTGTTGGTTATGAGAACCAGGGGCCTACTTGTGCAAGAAGTCTTACCAGTAAGGAAAAATAAAACTTGTATCTACCTCAGTGTTTAGAAAAATTGTTTTTTACTGTGACATGTAGTAAGACATGTATTTTACCTTATAGCCCATTCATTCATTAGTCTGTAACTTTTCATGTCAAGTACTAAAGTGTTAAATCTGGAACATGAAGGCTAAGACCAATAATAATAACATAATAATAATAGCTAGTATTTATTGAGTGCTTTTTATCCTCAACATCTACTGTGGAATTATCTCTAGTGAGGTTGAGTTACTATTGAACTGTGGAATATAACTTTTGTGGGATTAGCTCTACTCACATACTGGATTGTCTTGCGTTTACTAATTTTTCTATAAATGATGCTTGAAGTAGTCTAGTGGGGAAAAGCTGAAATACTGACTGAAATAGTTTAACAGTGAAGCTTATTCTAGATGAAATAAGGAACCAGTTTTAATGACTCCTTTGTGGCCATTGTAACTTTTCTGTCTCATACAGGGTTTGGAGATATTTTATTATTTTTTTTGTCTTTATTATGGTCTAAGAGAATGGACTAGTTTTCAATAATTGCTGTATCTCTTCTTCATATTTAAATATTTTTTCTCCTTTCTCTTATGATCACAGTGTTTCCCGTAAAGCTTGTCTTTTGAGAGTACAGAATGAAAGCAGCCTTATGGAGGGAGTTAGTTTTATTTTCTGGAAGTCTAGAATGAAAGTTCCTTGTAGCATAGTGTTCCTGTGTTCAAAGTGGCTCACTAAGGTCCCTGAAAGTAGAGGATGAGCTTCCAGGGCTGAGGTCCACCTTAACCAGGTCGCCCAGGTGGAGGGATGCCGTTTTACATGAATGATGATAAAGAAAAATGGTTTTCAATGAGGAAAGCCTAGAGGAAGCCAGGTGGAGCTGAGGAAACCGAGCTCACATGGAGAAAAAGGAGACAGGAAGCTTGTGGATGCTTGGCCAAGAGGGGGATTTGGAGAAGTAAGTAGAGAGTTTTTGAGTTATTTTCAGTGAAGATTCTTGTTCATCTCCCTGTCAAGATACATAACAATTTTCACATTGCTCAGTGGTGTTTTATGTGAGTTTGTTCTTTCAGGGAAGCTGTAAGAGGAAGAGGACATAGTCAACACCTGGTGTCCAGAGCAGTGCTAGTACAGTTGATCCTTGAACAAGGCGGTTTGAACTGTGTGGTCCACCTAACTGCAGATTTTTTTGATTAATATAGTCCAGTACTATAAATGTATTTTCTCTGCCTTATGATTTTCTTAATAACATTTTTTCCTCTAGCTTACCTTACTGTAAGAATATGGTAAAATGTATATTAAATACTTTGGAGATATTAATAAAGGTCTATTTCCTTCCCACTTGTCCACCATTCCAGAGATACCTAGTGGGCTCTGTGAGGAAGCATTTGTTAACTCTCCAAAAAATGTCCTTTCAGACTCCCAGGGCTCAAATGTAGTATAAAATAGTATTTTTCCTTCTGCTCCTACTTACTGACTTGAAAGGGCCAACTGGTGCCATAATATGTATTTGTTGCTTGTCTATACGACCATGTCTCTATTTTCTAATAGAACTCGACCTTTTTCTCTGGGTGTCTACACTGGCCCCCTGTTCATTATCTGTTTCTTTAGAAGCTGATCTCATCCTCTGTTCCATTCCTTACGCACAGAGCTTGATTAAGGAATGAAAGTATAGCCCAAGGCACTCTAATCACAATGAATCTCATTTTTTTTAAACTATTTATATTTGTAGGTTTTTTTTTTTTTACCGTAACAGGCAATGTTGCAATAAGCACAGTTACACATTTATTTTTAGATACAAGTGTTATTACAGTAGGACAGAGTCCCAAAGTAGTCACATCTTCTTTATCCATTCATCAGTCGATAGGCATTTGGGCTCTTGCCATAATTTAGCTATTGCTGATAATGCTGCTATAAGTGCATGTGCCCCTTCAAATCAGCATTTTTGGTTCTTTGGATAAATACCTAGTAGTGCAATTGCGGGTCATAGGGTAGTTCTATTTTTATTTTTTTGAGGAACCTCCATAGTGTTCTCCAGAATGGCTGTACCAGTTTGCATTCCCACGAGCAGTGCAAAAGTGTTGCCCTTTCTTCACATCCTTGCCAACATCTGTTGTTTCCTGAGTTGTTAATTTTAGCCATTCTGACACGTGTGAGATGGTATCTCATTGTAGTTTTGGTACGTGTTTCCCTGATGCTGAGTGATATTGAGCATCTTTTCATGTGTCTCTTAGCTATCTGGATGTCTTCTTTGGAAAAGTGTCATGTCTTTTGCCCATTTCTTCACTGGATCACTTGTTTTTGGTGTTGAATTTGATAACTTATTTATAGATTTTGGATACTAATCCTTTATCTGATATGTCATTTGCAAATATTTTCTCCCATTCCGTTAGTTGCCTTTTGGTTTTAGTGATTGTTTCCTTTGCTGTGTAGAAGCTTTTTATATTGATGAGGTCCCAGTAGCTCATTTTTGCTTTTGTTTCCCATGCTTCCTGAGATATGTCTAGTAAGAAGTTGCTGCAAATGAGGTCAAAGATGTTGCCTGTTTTCTCCTCTAGGATTTTGATGGTTTCATGTCTTACATTTAGGTCTTTTATCCATTTTGAACTTACTTTTGTATATGGTATAAGAGGGTAGTCCAGGTTCATTCTTCTGCATGTTGCTGTCCTGTTTTCCCAGCACCATTTACTGAAGAGACTGTCTTTTTTCCATTGGATATTCTTTCCTGCTTTGTCAAAGATTAGTTGGCCGTACATTTGTGGGTCCATTTCTGGGTTCTCTGTTCTGTTCCGTTGATCTCTGTGTCTGTTTTTGTGCCAGTACCATCTGTCTTGATTATAGCTTCGTAATATAACTTGATGTTTGGAATTGTGATGCCTCCAACACTGGTTTTCCTTTTCAACAGTACTTTGGTATTTGGGGTCTTTTCTGGTACCATACAAATTTTAGCATTGTTTGTTCTAGCTCTGTGAAGAATGCTGGTATTATTTTTATAAGGATTTCTTTGGATGGTATAAATATTTTAACAGTATTTGTTGTTCTGATCCATTAGCGTGGAATCTTATTCCATTTCTTCATGTTCTTCAATTTCTTTCATAAGCTTTCTATAGTTTTGAGTGTACAGATCTTTTACCTCTTTGGTTGGGTTTATTCATAGGCACTTTACAGTTTTCGGTGCAATTGTAAATGAGATCAATTCCTTGATTCCTCTTTCTGCTGATTCATTATTTGTATATAGAAATGCAACCAATTTCCCGGGTGCCTGGGTGCCTCAGTTGGTTAAATGTCTGACTTCGGCTCAGGTCATGATCTCATGGTTCATGGGTTTGAGCCCCATGTCGGGCTCTGTGCAGACAGCTCAGAGCCTGGAACCTACTTCAGATTCTGTGTCTCCCTCTCTCTGCCCCTTCTCCAGCTCATACTCTGTCTCTGTCACTCTCAAAAATAAATAAACATTAAAAAAAAAAAAGAAATGCAACCAAGTTCTGTACATTGATTTTATATCCTGTGACTTTGCTGAATTCACGGATCAACTCTAGCAGTTTTTTGGTGCAGTCTTTTGGGTTTTCCATGTAGAGTATCATGTCGTCTGTGAAGAGTGTAAGTTTGATTTCTTCCTTGCTGATTTGGATGCTTTTTATTTCTTGTTGTCATCTGATTGCTGAGGCTAGGACTTCCATCCCTATGTTCAAGAAGAGCAGTGAGAGTGGACAGCACTGTTGTGTTCCTGACCTTAGGGAGAAAGCTCACTGTTTCTCTCCATTGAGGATGATATTAGCAGCGGGTCTTTTGTATATGGCCTTTATGACGTTGAGATATTTTCCATCTATCCCTATTTTCTTGAGGGTTTTTTATCAAGAAAAGATGCTGTATTCTTTCAAATGCTTTTTCTGCATCTGTTGAAAAGATTGTGTGGCTCTTGTCCTTTCTTTTATTAATCTGATGTGTCACATTGATTTGTGAATATTGAGCCACCCCTGTAGCCCAGGAATAAATCCCACTTGATCATGGTGAATAATTCTCTTAATGTACTGCTGGATTTAGTTAGCTAGTATCTTGCTGAGAATTTTTGCAACCATGTTCATCAGAGAAATTGGTCTGTAGTTCTCCTTCTTAGTGGTCTGTGGGTTTGGAATCAAGGTAATGTTGAGTTCATAGAATGAGTTCAGAAGTTTTCTGTTCATTTCTATTTTTTGGAACAGCTTTAAAAGAATAGGTATTAACTCTTCTTTAAATGTTTGGTAGAATTCCTCTGGAAAGCCATCTGGCCCTGGACTCCTGTTGTTTTTTTTTTGTTTGTTTTCAGGGAGAGGGGGGTGGTGAGATGTTTGATTACTGAATGAATTTCTTTGCTGGTTGTGGGTCTGTTCAAATATTCTGTTTCTTCCTGTTTCAGTTTTGGTAGTTTATATGTTTCTAGGAATTTGTCCATTTCTTCTAGATTGTCCAATTTGTTGGCATATAAATTGCTGATAATGTTCTCTTATTGTTTGTATTTCTGCAGTGTTGGTTGTGATCTCTCACCTTTCATTTGTGATTTTATTTATTTGGCTTTTTCTTTTTGATCAGTAGGGCTAGGGGGTTATCAATTTTGTTAATTCTTTCAAAGAACCAGCTCCTGGTTTTGTTGATCCATTTCATTTTTTTTAAATTTTGTTATTGATTTCTGCTCTAATCTTTGAGAATTTTTTAAAAATTTATTTTTGAGAGAGAAAGCGTGAGTGAGCAAGGGAGTGGCAGAGAGGAGGGCAAGAGAATCCCAGTAGGGTCCACACCATCAGTGCAGAGTCTGAGGCAGGGCTCAAGGTCACAAACTGTGAGGTCATGGCCTGAGCTAAAATCAAGAGTCAGACACTTAACTGACTGAGCCACCCAGGCGCCCTGATTACTGCTCTAATCTTTATTATTTCTTTTCTTTTGCTGTCTTGTGATTTATTTACTGTTCTTTTTACAGCTCCTTTAGATGTAACATTAGGTTGTGTATTTGAGACATTTCTTCCTTCTTTAGGAGAGCTTGTATTGCTTTATATTTCCCTCTTATGACCACTTGTGCTGCGTCCCTGAGGTTTTGTACTGTCAGGTTTTTATTTTCATTGGTTTCCACGTACTTTTTAATTTCCTCTTTAATTTTTTGGTTAACCCATTTATTCTTTAGTAGGATGCTCTTTATCTCCAAGTATTTGTGTCTTTCCAATTTTTTTTCTTGTGGTTAGATCAAGTTTCATAGTGTTGTGCTCTGAAAGTATGCATGATATGATCTCATTCCTTTTGTACTTGTTGAGGGCTTATTTGTAACCCAGTATGTAGTGGCAGGATATATTCAATGTGATGAATCAGAAAAATATGCTGTGAATAATTCTCTATCCAGCAAGGTTCTAATTCAAAATAGAAGGAAAGATAAAGAGTTTCCAGAAAAACAAAAACTAAAGGAGTTTGTGACCACTAAACCAGCCCTATAAGAAATTTTAAGGGGCATTCTTTGAGTGGAGAAAAAAATAAAACAAGACCAAAAGCCAACAAAGACTAGAAAGGACCAGAGAACATCACCAGAAACACCAACTGTACAAACTATACAATGGCACTAAATTCATATCTTTCAATTCTAAATGTAATTAGACTAAATGCTCTAGTCACAACACACTGGGTATCAGAATGGATAAAAGATCAAGACCTATCTATATGTTGCCTGCAAGAGACTCATTTTAGTCCTAAAGACACCTGCAGATTGAAAGTTAGGGACTGGAGAACTGTCTATCATGCTAATGGACATCATACTTATATCAGACAAACTAGATATTAAAACAAGACTGTAAGAAGAGATGAAGAAGTACATTATATCATAATTAAAGGATCTTTCCTCCTGGAACATCTAACAATTATAAATATTGATGCCCCCAACTTGAAAGCACCAAAATATATACATCAATTAATAACAAATAAAAAGAAACTCATTGATAATAATACCATAATAATAGAGGACTTTAACTCCCCACTTACAGCAATGGACAAATCATCTAAGCAGGAAATCAATAAGGAAACAATAGCTTTGAATGGCACATGGACCAGATGGAATCAACACATATATTTAGAACATTTTATCCTAAAGCAGTAGAATATACATTCTTCTCAAGTGTACATGGAACATTTTCTGGAGTAGGTAACATTTTAAATTTTAATACACAATTTCCAGATTACTTTCCCCAGGAAGCAACTCATACTCTATGAACAAAGTCTGAAGATGGCTTATCCTCATTAGCTATGAGTGTTATTTCCTTTTAAGTTTTGTGCTAATCTAATAGGTGAAAAATAGTTATGATTTTTCTTTTAATTTATAATCATTATTTCTTTTCTTAAATGTTTATTTTTGAGAGAGAGAGAGACAGAGACAAAGACAGGCAGTGGGGGGTGAGGGGCAGAGAGAGAGGGAGACCAAAGCAGATTCCAAAGCAGCCTCCAGGTTTGGAGCTGTCATCACAGAGCCCAACGTGGGGCTGGAACTCACAGACTGCGAGATGACCTGAGCCAAAGTCATACGCTCAACTGAATGAGCCACCCAGGCACCCCATACAATCATTATTTCTTTAAAATTGTAGTAAGAGCACTTAACCTGAGACCTACCTGCTTAACAAAAATTTTAAGTGCACAATACAGTATTAAGTATAGATGCAGTGTTTTATAGCAGCAGGTTTCCAGAACTTACTCATATTACATAATTGGTATGCTATCACTTAGCATGATAGCCTCCAGGTTCATCTGTATTTGTTACATATGGCAGGATGTCCTTCTTTTTTTCTTTTCTAAAGACTGAATCTATTATTGTTTTTGATGTTGTTCATAAGAGAATAAGATCCCTTGAATAAATGTTGTGAACTTTGAAAGTAATACTTTCAGTAACTTTCCTACTTTTCCTTTCTTTTTATGTTTTAAATTAAATGAATGTCTTCAGTTTAATGCAAAACCACATTTTAAACCTACAACTTAAAACTCTGTTTTGGTGATTTGGTTGCTTTTATCATACTCCAAAACCAAAGTATACTGAAATATTTTAATTCAAGGTACACTTCTCAATTATGATACAACTTGATATTTTGTAGGATAATTATAATTCAAATATTCCATTCAATGCAATATATACAATAATGTAATTTATTGCTGTTATTTTTTTGAGACTTATTTTTTAAAAATTCACATAATAAAGGGAAATCTATATGCAGAAAATGTACTTAGAAGGTTTTTATAACCGTATTTTTATCATTTTGAATTTATAAGAAAGATCCTTAGGTAGTGACCTTTTTAACAAGAAGGTCCTCATTACTGCTTCATTTTGAAATGTTTAATACAGACATCTTTCCATATCTTGGTCTATTGCAATAGATAATAACATCTTTCAAATGGTAGGAATCAGAGAATAAAGTTTTTCTTTAGTTGTATTCTTGGACTTCATGAAAGATCAGAAAAGAATGCACCTATAGGTCATTTTGGGGCAAAATTTTGAAACTAATGACCAGCCTGTTTTTCTATGTGTGCAGTTTATATCTATTTGTACTAGAAATGAGAATCATAGCTTCTTGAAAAAAAATATAACCATTATGCACTTAGCCGTATTCATATATTGCATTTTTTTGGATTGTATGAAATCACATAAACATTCCTGTAATTAAAAAAAATTGCTATAGAACATAAAAACATGCCAAATAATGTAAAGAAATGCCATTTTTCCTGGATGGAAGACTCAATATTTAAAAAATGTATTATGTCTCTAATAAGTTAATGTGTAATATCACTGTGGTCCCAGTAAAACATCTAATAGATTTTAAAATAGAATTTGGCAGGCTGTTTCTTTATGAGCACAGCCACTGGTAAATTTGTTTCTATTAAGATATATAGTCCAACAGAAACTGAAAAAACAGTGCAGTAGAGTTAAGTATCAGTGACAACAGGGAAGAAATACCTTTTATTATGTTAACAGATAAAGGAGTAACATCTATGATTCCTAAAAGGAAACATTTCCAATATTTAAGAAGAATATTAACCCAATAAAAATGGACAAAGATAGGAAGAGGAAATTCATAGAAGTTGAAACACTGAAGTTCATATATAGATTTCAGCAGTTATATATTTTATCATAAAAGCGAATTGAAAAAATTTAACCACTAAATAGATAAATTTCCCACCATGAGAATTAAAAAAATAATGCTAATGTCAAGTGTGATTAAAGGTGTATATCAAATATTTAGCATTCTGGTGGAGTTATTAATTGGTATAGACACTATGGGGAGAAATTTGGTATCACTTACTAAATTTTAAATGTGCATGCTTTATGGCATTGCCATTCTTCTTTATGATATAAATTAAATTAAGTAAATTTCACAGTAGGGCATGAGAGCAGTAGGGGATGAGAAAGCACCTCAGGTCCAACTACATTATTATGACTAGGAAGGGTTATAAAACATGATATTCAGTCACAGACTGGTTTGCAAGATATATGAAAAAAGCAAGTTGAAAATACATACAACATATTCTATTAAAATACAAAAATAAATTCTTTATCAGAATAGGATGTGTGGATTCATCAATGGTACAGGGCGTCTTGTAGAATGTATCACAGGAATTATGGTAATTATGGAGGCAGAGGAGATGGTGACAGAATCAGTTTACTTACCCCTTTTCTTTTTTTTTCTTTCTCTTTTTCTTTTTCTTTTTTTTTTCCTTTCCTTTCTTTTCCTTTCCTTTCCTTTCCTTTCTCCTTTCCTTTCTCCTTTCCTTTCTCCTTTCCTTTCTCCTTTCCTTTCTCCTTTCCTTTCTCCTTTCCTTTCTCCTTTCCTTTCTCCTTTCCTTTCTCCTTTCCTTTCTCCTTTCCTTTCTCCTTTCCTTTCTCCTTTCCTTTCTCCTTTCCGTTCCGTTCCATTTTCTTTGAGAGAGTGAGCATGTGTGCAAGCAGAGAAGGGACAGAAAAATAGGGAGGGAGACAATCCCAAGCAGGCTCCATGCTCAGTGCAGAGCGCTAGGTGGGGCACAATCTCATAACCTTGATTTCACAGCCTGAGCCAAAATCAGAAGTCAGATGCTTTAATGACTGAGTCACCCAGGTGACCCTTAGTTTACTTATTTTAAATATTGTCATAGAAATTTATTAAGATATTACCTGTTATAATTAAGCATTTTTTATTTTTTTATTGAGGTATAGTTGACATACGTTGTATTAGTTTCAGGGGTACTACATAATGATCTGATATTTGTATATGTTGTGAAATGATCACCACTAAGCATTTATTGTTAATGGAATTCTACTGAAGTGTCTGGTTTAGAATCAGAAGGATACAGCCTTGAATAGGGCTTATCAGCTAGGGTATATGTTTTCAGGTAAATGTAAAAACATGGTTTTGTTCCAGAGAAGCAGTTTGCCTAAATAGAATGCCATTTGAAGTTTAGAAGACCGAACTGAAGATTTTTAAAGATAAAATTTCTAATAACAGACCTAACATACGTTAGGATAATTCTTGGCTCTCTATTAAATCAATAAGGAAATGCCCCTCCTTTGTGCTGCTATTATATTAAGAATTGATTTGCACATCCACCTCATTCACACCCTTATCTAGTCCATTGTAAGGATCATGATCCAGTATTTGGCATTAGACAAACCTACTATTAGGGAATAAGCTATAGGAAAAAAAACCTCGTGTGGAATGAAGTATATATGCAAATGAACCTACCACATGCTCAAGACGTGTTTGTTTCCCTTCACAAATTTTAAGATTTTCTTGCTGCTGAAGGGAGTGTCTAGTGTCTGGCAACCATTGCTCTCTTCTGTACTTTCATGAGTTTAACTACTTAAAATACTTCCTATAAGCAGAACCATGCAGTGTTTGTCCTTCTGTGACTACCTTATTTCACTTATCATAATGTCTTCCAGGTTCATCCATATTGATGCATATGGCAGGACTTACTTCTGTTTACAACTGAATAATATACCATCGTATTTATTTACCTTATTTTCTTTATCCATTCATCATTGATGAATATTTAGGTTGTTTATAAATCTTGCCTGTTGTGAATAATGCTGCTGTGAACATAGGAGTGAAGATCCTGATTTTAATTCAGAAGATTGCCAGATCATATAATAGTTCTATTTTTAACTTTTTGAGAACCCTTTGTACTGTTTTCTATAGGGCTGCACAGTTCTATATTCTATCAACAGTGTACAGTACAAACATTCCAATTTCCCCACATTCTTTCCGACAATGACAACAATAATAGTAATTATTATTTTGACAATAGTCATACTAACAGGTGGTGAGGTGATAATGTGGTTTTGGTTTGCATTTCCCTGATGATTAGTGCTGTTTAGCATCTTTTCATATTCTTGTTGGTCATTTGTATGTCTTCTTTCGATAAATGTCTGTTCAAGTCCTTTGCCCATTTTTAAAATTTGGCTTTTTTTGTTTTTTGCTGTTTTTGCTGTTTTGTTGTAGGACTGCCTTATATATTTTGGAAATTAACTGCTTATCACATACAGTGCATATATTTCTCCCATTCTGTAAGTTGCCTTTCCACTCTATTGATTGTTTACTTTGTTGTGCAGAACTTTATTAGTTTAGCCCCTCTTGTCTGTTTTTACTTTTGAAATGATAGTTAACGTGTGAATAAGGATTGTATTTGGTGAAAGAATGTGTTCATCACACCGTGGTACATGGAATAAATGATGTAAAGACATATGTATAAAAGATGTTTCTAAAAGTGCTAGTTATATATATGAATAAGGACAGTGATAGTTCATTGAAAGAATATGTTCACCACCCTGTGATGCATGAAATATACTATGTAAAGGCACATAAATAAAAGGTGTTTCTAAGAATCTAGTTGTATATGTGAATTAAGACTGTTAAAAAAACCCCTAAGAAACCAAAAAACCAAAAAGATGTCTTTTTTTAAGGTAAACACTGTTGGGAATTAAGAGTTATTTTTCTGTCTGAATTTTTGATTGGGCAGTTCAAGGGAGTAATCATTAAATAAACACAGGCATGTAAAGCATATTTTAGTTACTTTATACATTTTGGGGCACCTAAACCCCAACTCCACCACTTAGGGTGGAGATAAAATATCCCAGTAATGTTTTTATTTCTGACTGTTAGGATTATATTTTATTCAGTCTTGAACATGTGTCCCTAACTAGGTCATCAAATGACACATGAATTTTCCCTTCAGTATTAATTTTCACAGTGGTGATTGCAGTATTCAATAAATCCATAACAAGGCATAGCACTCCATTAGAAAAAAACAATTCCATTCTCAATTGATGGATAAACAGTTTAGTATGAGATCGTTTGATAGTTTCTGCCTTAAACTATTTGGTCTTCCAAGGTAGTGGTATTTTTTAGAGCCAGCCCTTGCACCGTGTCATTGTAATGACACCGTAAAACAGTTCTTTTTATACTTTCCAATAAAACAGTGTGACATCTTAAATCTGAGTTGCTTTACTTTTTAAAGGGTGAAGAATGCATGGTCCTTTCCATCTGCCTCCCTCCAGCAAGGCAATCATCAGGTACAAAGAAAGAAGCTCAGGGGAAACACACTGTCACTCTATGAATACATTTAAGGTAACCATATAGATGGAGAGGGAATTGTTCAGTCTAAGAAGATAAGACAAGGTGACAATAACCTAGAATTATTCAAAGATGTTTAGGTTTTTCAATGGGTAAAGATAATACAATGGAAGATTCTTCCACACAAATGCACACTCTGCAGGGTCAGAGGTGGTTTCAGAATCATCACAGAACAGCCAAGTCTGGGATTAGCCATTGCAACTAAAATGAGAATCTTTGTATTGAAAGTTGGGGCCATGTCCTGTTACATGGATCAAGTTGGGTGTGTGAGAGGGAGAGGGAGGACTGGAAAGGGAAATATGCAAGGGGGTGGTTTCTGGATGTTGTCTCTATTCAAGTAGAACTGATCTCTAAAATAATAGTTATCCATTTCTCTTCAAAGCTTCAATTTTGATAATATTTCCCCCCTTCCTAAAAAGAAAGCATAACCAAATAAACACAAACAAAACAACTCCTGCTCAAAGAGAGTCTGTATGTAAGATTGCTTGCATATGTTCTGATAATAATTATTTTAATGTTAATAATGTGTTGTGCAGTGGCAACTCTGAGTCAAAATAGCAAAAATCTAACCCTTCAGAAGGATCTAAGTCAATGGAAGCATTTGAAAATACTAGTTTTTCAGAGAAAATCTATTGTTAATATTGTTTTATTTTCCTGAAGATCAGCCATGGGTTTTTAGAGATGGAGGTACTAAAGTTTGTAATAGCTGTCTTAGTACGTTCAGGCTGCTGTAACAAAATACCACTGTCTGGGTGGCTTAGAATTTACATAAATTTATTTCTCAGTTCTGGAGGCTGCAAATGTGAGATCAGAGTGCTAGCATGGTCAAGTGAAGGCTCTCATCTGAACGATAGATTTATTGTATTCTCACATGGTGAAAAGGGCTAGGGAGCTTTTGGGGCTTCTTTTATAATGGCACCAATTCCATCCACAAGGGCTCTGAGGCACTCATAACCTCAGCATTTCTCAGTGGCCCACCTCCTAATACTATCATATCGGGCATTAGGATTTCAAAATACGCATTTTGGTGGAACATAAACATTCAGACCATAGCAATGGCTGTGTCCTGCTTCCATAGCCAACTTTTCCCTTGTGACTTACTCAAATCCATAATGTGAACCAGACTCTTGATCTTTGCAGATAAACCCCTAGCAAATGTCGTCTTCTCTGAATTCATATTTGAGCTAAAATTCCCAGGATTATCTACTTGCAGTGACATTTTGCAAATATTGATTTAATAACTTGATTTACCTCTTTCTTCAGAGTTCTGTATGTCTCTGTAAAACCTGCTTTCGCTCTCTTTAACATGCACTTGCATAATGTAAACTGAAGACAGATGTCCTAAATGCATACTAATGGAGAATACTTTGGCTTCTGTAATTCCTGAAACGTAAAGCTGATGAACACACGAGGACAAACCCTGCCTGCCGGGTGCCCTCTTTGAAATTTCTAATCTGTGGGCTAAGGAGCATTCTCTTTGTCCCTGGAATCTTGACACATGGAAAGTTGTTTAATAATTATTTTATTACTGTTTAGATTTGAAAATTTATTTTTATTACCACATAATAAAATTGTTGAAAAGCTTTATGCCACCCTGGAAAAGAAAAAGCTCCCTTAAAACAGCATGAGGATTCCTCAAAAAGTTAAAAATCAAACTACTCCGTGATCCGGCAATTGCACTAGTAGATATTTATCCACAGGATACAAAAATACTAACTCAAAGGAATACATGTACTCCAACCTTTATGGCTGCATTTATCAGCAATAGCCAAACTATGGAGAAAGCCCACATGTCTACCAACTGATGAATGGATAAAGTGGATAAAGAAGATGTTGTATATATGTATATGTAATGGAATATTAGTCATCAAAAAGAATGAAATCTTGCCATTTGCAATGATGTGGATGGAGCTAGAGAGTATTAGGCTAACCGAGATAAGTCAGTCAAAGAAAGACGAATACCACATGACTTCACTCATACGTGGAATTTAAGAAACCAAACGAACAAACATGGGGAAAAAAAGGAAAACCAAGGAACAGACTCTTAACTGTTGATAACAAACTATAGAGAGGGTTCCCAGAGGGGAGGTGTGTAGGGGGATGGGTAAATAGCTGATGAGTATTAAGGGGTGCACTTGTGATGAGTACTGGGTATTTTAAGTGTTGAATCTCTATATGGTATACCTGAAACTAATATTACACTGTATGTTAACTAACTGGAATTTAAATAAAAATAATAAGAAAAATGAAAAGCTCCCTTAAATAGGGGGACCACAGTGATAATGGAGAAAATAAAATAGGTTAATACAGGGGAAATGTGGTTTTGGATTCTTTATCTAATCATAGTGTGGTAGGCAGAAAGAGTTCCAAGTTTTACTTCCAAAGGACCAAAACAAATCCTAGAAGGAAAAATAGGGAGACAGCCGACTAGCCAGTTGATCATTAAATAAAGTAACCCCCTTTCCATTTATCTCATTTCCAAGGAGTATCATTAGTTTTTGCTTAGGACCAGGAATGTGTACACTGTGGTGCTCAGAAAGATAGCAGAGAACCAGTGTATTTTCACCCCAGAATGAACTCCACAACATTCTATGGAACCTTTTGGGGTTCTTTTGTGTGGTAAGGGGAAGTGAGCAACAGGCTTCTCTGGTTTGGGGAGAAAATCTTAGGTCCCACTTGCTCTGTGAGTAAATTTTCAGACAAGTTCCTAATTTCTGGAGGAGTCCACTCTGGCGTATCTGGAGCTTCTGTGTGTACAACCTGTCAGGGGTCTGCAAAGTGAACTGTTTCTCTTTCTGCGATGTTCTGCAGGCCCAGACACTTCAACTCGCCCATTCTGCTTGGTCATCTTTCCTCCTTGGCTTCTGATGAAAGGAAAAAAAATCATTGATTTCTTAAAGCAATTCCTCTGGTTTCCCTGGTTCTGTTTTGCTCTGATCCTGTTCCTCTAATATGCTTGCTCCTTCTCCCTGCAGTTCTCTCTTTCTCCTCTGGGTCTCTGTGTCTGTCTTTTAAGCAGAAGCCTAATTAGTCTTTTGAGAAGCCTGATTAATGAATGAAAAAAAAAAAAAAAGAGAAAGAATTGTATTTTGAGGTGATGTGCTGTTAAGGTAATTCTGTGAGTTTGGAAGGAGTGTATTTTTAAAAGGGAAGGTGTATATAGAAATATTTGGAAGAATTATCATGAATCCACCAGAGGGAAGGCTTCATGGGAGCTAAAGGCATATTCTTTTATTCTGAATGTATTCTAGTTGATGTTGTTCCTTTGAGTCTTTGCTAGTGTTGTTTAAATGTATGCGTTGTCTTTCTCTACTGTTCCAAGTTTAATGACATGCATTTTTCAAGGCAGCCACCAGAGTCAGGGTGCAGAAATTCCAGAGTTGTTTCCTGTTTTCCTCAAGATGTTAACTAGCCCATCCAGTGGGAGCAAACTTGGGCCTCATGAGCACTGTGCTTCATCAAGCTGCAAAAATTGGCCATGGTTTTTAAGAGTATAGCTAGACTATTAAGAGTAGTTCAGTCAAATTTTATGAAGCTTTAAATAAATGGATTTTCTGGTTATTCTTGCAAAACTTACTCTTTTGAGTTAACTTACAACTAAAAGTGGTGCTTTCTCTCTTTTGTCACCCCCAGTTCTCTTAACACACAAACTACTCTCTGGGGAGAGACATCTGGGATGGAGACATAATATAACTGTAACTTAATGGGACCCCAATGGCCTTTAAAAGTTAATGCTGCTAAAGCAATTAATGAAGCTTCTAAAGTAAGGGATGTAAGCCCGAGGATAATTTATGCATTGGGATGATCTGGCTCATTATTGGCATTATTTAACATTCCCCAGGCACTCAACTACATCATGGCTACACATCCAAAAATAGGACAAGAAATATTTTTTACTTCTATAGATAGGAAAATATTCTTTACATTAGAAGAATTGAAAAAAATCTTAAAATGGAATGTAACAAGTTGGGAGGATGGTTCATTCTTATTGGAATTCAACAAATGAATACATAAGAGTGATAGAATATATGAATATATGTACGTGTGTGTGTGGTGTGTATGTGTGTGTGTGTGTATATATACATATATATATATATATATTTTTTTTTAAGTAGGCTTCACACTCAGCAGAGCCAAAGTGGGGTTTGAACTCACGACCCTGAGATGAACACCTGTGCTGAGATCGAGTCGCCTCTTAACTAAGACACTTAGACACCCCAAGAATGATAGAATTGTAAAATCACATTTTGAAACTTGGGATGAAATAGTGGATCTGGGCAGTAATCACAGTGAATCCTAAAATCATTAGGGGAACACTTGATTGGAAATTTTAAAATGAGGGTGGACTAACATCATCTGAACTTACTGATACACCTTAACATCATTAAATATGAGGCAACCAGCTATCATAGGGTCAGTGATAAGAAGTAATAGGAAGTAAAAGCACCACATATGAAGTATGTTGTCAAAACACTTGAGCCTGACTACCTCAGGTCCTCTAAGATATACCTGTCAGTTTGTAGGAAATACAGCAGACAGGAGAGTTAATGTATACACCACGAGGAAGTAATCAGTCAAATGCAGAATGTGAAACATTAGATAGTACAAATCAGTGGAATAAATAATACTTAAAAGATATAACAATATAGTATGTGGACATTGAGAGATCCTGATTAAAAGAAACAAAAATTTCATGATATTAAAAAATTACTGACTTTTAAAATATGAAATTTATTGTCAAATTGGTTTCCATACAACACCCAGTGCTCATCCCAACAGGTGCCCTCCTCTATGCCCATCACCCACTTTCCCCTCCCTCCCACCCCCCATCAACCCTCAGTTTATTTTCAGTTTTTAAGAGTCTCGTACGGTTTGCCTCCTTCCCTCTCTGTAACTTTTTTTTCCCCTTCCCCGTCCCCTTCTGTTAACTTTCTCAGGATCCACCTAAGAGTGAAAACATACAGTATCTTTCTTTCTCTGTGTGACTTATTTCACTTAGCATAACTGACTTAAAGTATGGCGATTATTTCAAAATAGCCTTAGAGAAGAAGCATACTAGTATTTACAGCTGAAATACCATGCTGTGGGATTTGCTTTAAAATATTGTGGCTAAATGGGGTACCCGGGGGCTCAGTTGGTTGAGCGTCTGCCTTCTGCTCAGGTGATGATCTCACGGTTCATGAGTTCGAGCCCCGTGTTGGACTCTGTGCTGACAGCTCAGAGCCTGGAGCCTGCTTCAGATTCTGTGTCCCACTCTCTCTCCGCCCCACCCCTGCTTGTGCTCTGTTTCTCTCTGTCTTTCAAAAATGAATAAAGATAAAAAAAATAAAAAAATATTTTGGTTAAAATATGTGGGTCAGTAGATAAATTGAAGCTGGTCACATGTTAATATATATTAAAGCTGGGTGATGAGAGTGTTCTGTGTACTTGTGGTTATGTTTGAAAATTGGCATAATTAAAAGGGGAACAGGAGTACCCTACAAAGATGGTAAGTACCCTACAAAGACACAAAGATGGTAAGTGAAAGAATTTTTTTCTGTGACTGAAGACTTGAAGATGCGGTAACATAATCAGATCAAGTGTGGATATTGTTTGGAGCTGATATAAAATTTTTAGACATTGTTCAGATACAGTCACAAAAAAAGGACTGTTTAATTTTGTGTTAAATCACCATTTTTGTAAATTGATTTCAAACATTGCTCCTTGTGATTTTACCTATGAGATGCACATATTTAATTTCTAAAGCATATTACTGACAGTTCTATGAATTCAACCAAAGTAAGAATTTTCTTGGTTCTGATGGTTTTAATATTGTCAAAATACCAGGGGGTGCCTGGGTGGCTCAGTCGGTTAAGTGTCTGACTTCAGCTCAGGTCATAATCTCGTGGGTTTGTGAGTTTGCGCCCTGCATTGGGCTCCATGCTGTCAGCACAGAGCCCATTTTGGATTCTCTGTCTCCCTCTTGCTCTGCCCCTTTCCGGCTCATTCTCTCTCTGCCCCGCTCTCAAAAGTATTTAAAAAAAAGTGTAAAAAAATACCAAATTTTCTAAAAAAAATTTTTTTTAGCAACACTGAGGGGGAAAAATGATCTGCTGTTCTTTTCCAAGTGGTGGTACTTTTCAACTTCTTTATGTAAATAACTTAAAATGACAAGCAGAATGGTTGTAATATTTCTTATTTCTTACTGTTTTGGAAATATTTTCTTGTTTCTCACATGTTGTAGATTTCTCACTCAAGTTTGACTGCACTGTAGTTTATTTCAAGCAAACCATGCAAAGTGCATTTTAAACAATTTTATCATATATGATCTGTATCTGGCCGGGTACCTGTAAAAACACCAGTGTGAATTTAGGGAAACCAAGGCAATAATATTTAAGGATCTTCATCATTTCAAGGGTCCTGGAGAGAAAGACAACTTGAATTTAAATAAGGCAGTCACAAGTGTGTGCATGGGTAGCGGGTCTACCCTATAGTACAAAGGCTTAGCCGCTGTACATCCTCCCCATAGATTCTCTCCAAAGCTTTCTCATTCACATGGCACCCTGTGATTTCCCCACTTTTGATGATTCTTGGTGATTTCTCTGTTTTTTCAAACCCTTGGAAGATGAACCATGTGTCAGTGAAACAGCCACATCTAGCACTGCCAAGATCCTATCTACAAATTGGAATTACTGATGTTTCATGCTAATATCTCATCTTTATACATACATATATATATATTTAATTTTACTTTTATTTTTGGAAGAACACTTGACATGAGATCTACCTCTTAAAGTTTTTAGAGTACAATATCACTGAGTCTAGGTGCAATGTTGTACAGCAGGTCTGTAGAACTTATTTAACGTGTCCTGGTCAATACTGTTATAATTATGTCCCCCTACTGATCTGGGTGCAGTGTCATTAATTGTCCTGTCCTATTCCTTTTCTTAGCCTCTGCACTTTTTTGTACTGCATGTGTCCTATCAGGTACCTCTCTAGAGGGACTACTCTCTGTTCTGCTGCACTGAATGCCAGCCTGTCTCAAGATACCGTGTCTTTATGTCCCACTTGACATTCTTCCTAACTTGTTGTTGCTCTTAGGGTTTTTGTTTACATCCATTTCCTTTTGTAAGTTGGATACACTAAACATCAGATAATAAGGGAGAAGACAAGTATTTGTGTCTCGTGGATACCCTTGGCTTCTCTGGGCGCTTTCAATTACAGTGTTTTCCTACTTTAATGAGACTCCTTGTTCATGAGAGTAGGGAGTAGCATAAAATGCAATGATGCAAACTAATTTGAAAGGCCAAATGCCATAGTAATATTCACCTTTGGGGACTCTCTAGAATTTTGAAGGAGAATTGTGGAGCACTATTATATTTCAACACTGCAGGTCCCTGCCCAGGTGTGAGATAGAGACATAGAGGGTTTCCGGATACTGGATCTGTACCAACAGTTGTTTTATGGAAAATATCCAATTGTTTGTTAGCTTTTAATGTGGAAGAAATCTCATTCACATTAAACTAATTCAGTGTTTTAGATTAGGAAAAAAATCGCTCAGATACTGGAGATGAGATAATTTCCAGGTGGGGCTCTTCATTTGTTTAAAGTGGTGGCTTTTTCAAAGTCTGGTCTTGGGACCAAAAACATCCAGCATCACCTGGAAACTTGTTAGAAATGCAGATTAACAAGTCCCATTCCAGACCTTTTGACTGAAAAACTCCTGAGTGAGTTCCGGAAATCTGTTTTCACAAGCCTACTAGGGGATTCTGGTGGATGCACAAATTTAAGAACAACTGGTTTCATGTGTATTTTTCAAAAGAGAGATTTTGAAAATTTTCATCCACTTTTTCCATCTTAATACTATAAAATCCTTTGAAATAATCCTTCAAGTCAGAGCACTAGTCCTTCCCCTCTCCCCGCTCAGGAGTATTAGTAAGAGTAATGAAGTTCATACTAGTTTGATAATTCAACTTATTGATAACTCAGAAAATATTCGTGTTTACTTATTATTGCAAGTGTCACATTATATCAATAGTGTCAGTGGCCTGATGCATAGCCTTAATACCTCCATGTTTCTAAGGAAAACAAGAAAGGTATGCCTGTAGCTCCTTTAGGATCCATAGATTAATAATAAAGCAGTAATTGAGTCAGGAATAGAGTGAAGCTCAACTCAGGTCTGAGCAGCATATTCCCCCCAGGATAAGAGATAGTACATGTAACATTCATTGCCTTGCCAAGCATACCAAAGGAGCTTAATGTTAGCTTTTATTATCCTGGTGCTCTTTAATACTGTTCCAGAGAAGACTGCTGATGCGTCCCTGTTTATGTCATTGTGAAGACTGACCAACTGACAAAAACAAAAACAAAAAAACCCTCTTCAACAGCTCATTTTTTCTTAAGACTATGTGTATCAATGAAGTTCTAAAGAAAATATTAGAAATTAGCAGTGTATTAAAAATAAATTTACTATGACTAAATTCAATAAAACCATCCTTATGATCTTTGTATTCTTAAGAGATGTCTTTTTATTATAAAGTGATATTTCTTGCTCAAAAGTCTGATATTAATATAGTTACACCAGCTTTATTTTAGTTACAAACTTTTGGTATATCATTCTCCATCCCTTTATTTTAGACAGCTTTTGTCTTTTAAAACATATACCTTGTAAACAGCATACAGTAGGGCTTTATTATTTCTCTCCAATATGAAAATCTTTGCTTTATGTACAATGTTGATTTTATTAACATTTAATTATAGTTGTTGGTTATTTACTTATTACTAAGTCTGCCATTTTGCTTTTTCTCTATTTTCCCTTCTCTTTGTTTTTCTCCCTTTTTATCTTTGGATTAATCAATATTTTTATTATTTTTCGTTTTTAGTCAACTTTTTCAGTTGATTGCAGTATTTATCCTTGGCTTGTTAAAAGTTTAAACTAGTACTTTTTATATTTCCAAAGTAATACAATTATTTAACAAGAGTTTAATTCTATTTAAACCCTACTTGGGACTTTCTTTTCTTGTTTATCTTTGATGTTCCTACCATTCTTTGTTTTGTCTCAGGAGATATTTATTGTATTTATTTAAATTTTTTGACCCCATAGGGGCACCTGGGTGGCTTGTTGGTGAAGTGTCTAACTTTGGGTCAGGATCTCACAGTTGGTGGGTTTGAGCCCTGTGTTGGGCTCTGTGCAGACAGCTCAGAGTGTGGAGCCTGCTTCAGATTCTGTGTCTCTCTCTCTCTCTCTCTCTCTCTCTCTCTCTCTCTCTCTCTGCCCTTCTCCTGCTTGTACTTTGTCTCTCTCTCTCTCTCTCTCAAAAATAAATTTAAAAAATTAAAAATATTGATCCCATATGTTTCAGTAATTCAGATGATAAGTATTCTTTAGTTTTTGTGTTTCTTGTGTTTATATTGCTCTTTTTAATTTTTTCTGTTTCATGGCCTGTGAGTTGCTCATATCCACCCAGTTAGTAGCCACCCTCTCTGGGAAGAAGGGTCAGGGGCAGGTACTGGCCTGTGACTCTCCTGGTGTGTTTGGACATAAGGGAGGGGGTGGGCTCCATGATGGAGAGCTGTAGGCACTGTAAAACTGTTGTCTTGAACTCTGAAGGGCTCTTTCTCACTTTCTGGTAAACTCTCAAGTTAGGGAGTAGGAATCTCCTTAGGTTTGTTGTTCAAGGTTTTGGACTTGAGAATGGAGGAGTCAATGGGACATGACTGCAGAACAGCTTTAACCCTGTAGGGTTTGTGTTCTGACAACAGTGGGATGCCTGACAGCCATGTTGGGCAAAGGTTGTTCCAAAGCACTGTGTGTGTGGGAGGGGTGGAAGCCCCCAGATCCACCTATGCCACACATACCGCATAAAGAGATACAGCACATACACAACAATCTCTGACCTGCTCAGGAACTTCTCAGAGTTGGTACGTGTTTCCTCATACTCACGCTGTCTTTTCATTCTGTTTTCTCTCCATGAGACAGACCGAGTAGCCAATGCTGTGTCACCTTGGAGTCAGGGCTATTGTTTGTTTCATGGTTTGTTCACCCTGCTTTCCTCTCAGCTGTCCTTGAAATGCACAGTTTGGGCTCCTATATTTTGATAGACGAGAACATTTGTGAGTTGAAAGCCAGGGCTGTGAATAAATACTTGATGTAATTGTTTGCTCTGGGGAGGTCACATGCTATGATAGGAGAAGTCCCTCTCCATCCCCATATCTTGATCAGATTCCAGATCCAGAAATCAGAGATTGAAATAAAAGTGAGATCAACGGTGTTCTTTTTTGCCATTTTTGACTTCTTGCTGGCCAACAGAGGGGAGATTGAGACCATCTCTTGAGGGGTATGGGATCATCATAGAGAAGACCTTGTGCCTTGCTGTGAGTTGGGGGTATGGGATGGGGTTCGTGGGAAGAGTTGCCTTCACCACATGAAGCAAATGTAGCACTAAGTGGGGTGTTTAGGCTGGGAAGGCTTAAGAACCGTCGGCTTCCCTGGGGTCTTAGTGTCATCTGAGAGAGTAAATGTGTCCTTTGGTATGGGATGCTGGGCAGCCTCCGATTTCCCCCAGCATACTATGTAAGTAGAGAGAGCTATCTTTCTCTCTTGGTGACAATTTATGTTCAACTAGGGGAAGTGTCAGAGAAACAAGTGTCTTTCTAACTCCTCTTCTTCCTAACTACCCCTTACCCCCGCCTTTCAGTTCTACTCTTTGTGGAAATAAAAAAAAAAAAAAAAGCAAAAAAATTCAGTTTGTACTACGAGATGTGGTTGCCAGTAGTATCTGGTCTTCTTGTTGATGTCCTGCTTTGAAGAATCCGAAAAACCTGCCACCCTTCCCCTGAGGAGCAGCTGCCCCACTGGGATCTAATGTCAACCCTGACTATGTACTAGAAACATCTGAGCAGCTTCAAAGAATAAAGAGCCTAGCCCCATGACCAGAATTCCTGACTTCACTTGGTCTTGAGGGGGGTCAGGACACTGGTATGTTTTATGGTTTCCCAAGTCACTCTTAGCCCTAGATGGCACTGGGAGCAGGGCTTGAAGATCTATACTGGTGGGGTGGCAGGTGTTTAGGAAAGAGGAGTTGTACTGGAGGGAGGAGGGGGATAAGACAGAAAATGGCATTTCCAGAATTCTATTCAGAGTGGAACAAAAAGTGATATGATTGGAAAGATAATAGAGTTAAAAAAATTTTTTTTAAATGTTTATTTTTGAAAGAGACAGAATGAGAGTGGGTTAGGGGCAGAGAGAGGGAGACACAGAAGCAGAAGCAGGCTCCAGGCTCTGAGCTGTCAGCACAGAGCCCGACGTGGGGCTCAAACTCAAGAGCTGTGAGATCATGACCTGAGCCAAAGTTGGATGCTCAACCGACTGAGCCACCCAGGTGCCCCATGGAAAGATAATAGAGTCTTATGGATGTTGTGGGTTTAACTAGTCCACATAAACTGTGCCTTTTCTCTCAGGTTTCTTTTGTTTCTTTCAACTGTTGGTGATGATCATCATCTCTTCACACTATTTGGCACAAGCCTGCTTGGGTCCTGTTCATTTCCATATTGATATCCCCAGTTGGCAAGGGCATTCCAAGTTCTTACAACATTATTTGGTAGGAGAATGCACTCTGGCCTGGCAACTCCTGTACTTGCAAAGTTGCATATCCCAAACGTCAATCTTTGGTGAGCAGAACACCTTTCTATTTATTGCTAGCGTCTACTTTCATTGGAGGGAGTTGGGTGGGTGGGTGGACTTCTGAAGTTACATACAAATTAGGAAGTCTTCTGATTATTGTTGAATTTGCCATTTTAACCATTTTGGAGAAACTTCACTCTCTTTTGACTTTTAGGATTAATAACTGATAGAATGGGAATTTTGATCTGCAGATGTCTGTATCTTTTGGTAAATTCCATGTTAGGTTACATGACAAAGGGGAGTAAAGATTATAGATAGAATTAGGTTGCTAATCAAGTAATCTTAAAATAGGTAGGTCATCTTGGATTATAATCACAAGGGTCTTTTAAATTGGAAAAGGGAACTTGAGGAGAGAGCCAAAGAGTTGGCAGCGGGAGGGGGGACTCCACCCCTGGGTTGCTGGCTTTGAAGATGGGGGAAGGGGACCACCAGCCACGGAATGCAGGCCTCCTTCAGAAGCTAAAAAAGGTAAGGAAATGGATTATCCACTAGATCCTCCAGAAGGGAGTGCAGCTCTGTGGACATTGTGGTTCTTTTTAAACTTAAAACCTCCAGAACCATAAGATAATAAACTTGTGTTGTTTTCAACCACTAATTTTGTGGCAGTTGATTATAGCAGCAATGGTAAATGAATATATTGTTAAAAGAGATGAAGAAATTAATAATGATAAAAACAAACATGCAAATACTTAAAGATCCTATGATGGAAATGACTATAAATTAGCTAAATATTAATTTTTTAAACAGAATGTCTTTGTACAGATTTTAAATGACTTAGTGAAATGAAACCATTGTTGAGAAAGAGGTTTAACAGAAGAATTAATTTTCTCTCCTTACAGGCCTTTTCTCTGATACTTAATTGCCTAATGGAAAATTAGTTCATAATCAATATTCTTCGAAGTAAGTTTATTTAAGGGACTTGAAAAGGAGCCATTTCTAGTTTTCTGAGCATAATAGACTCAAACCCAGTTTACTCCATTTGTGGAGTCAAGAGTGCCTCTTTGCCCCTCCCCCAGCCCCAGGTTTCTTTTTAAACATTTATTAATCTAATACAGGGCTAAGTAAGCATGAAGTCAATCTAGGTGTGTATGGTTTTAATTCATTTTCATGGATGTCTGTGTTTCATGGAAGTCTTGTTTTTTTATTTCCCCAAAGGAAAAACACTTTGATAATAAAAAAGAGAAAATAACAAGACATTCCCTCCCCCCCCCCCCCCCCCACTAACATAATAATAACAAATGAAACCACAAGAGGATGAAGCTGACACTTGAAACACTTCTGAAATGCTTCCAGGGGTCAGCCAATTGCTAGCGGCCTGGTTATTTTCTACATTGTTTTCATAAAACCGTCTCCGCTTATTTGGCAAAATGGAAGTTTAGTCATTGTTGAAATTGTTTGCAAGAGTCTAAGAAAAATTCTTTAAAACATATTTGGGATAAAAAAGACTTGGGATGAAAGAAAGCTGTGTAGTAGATGCTTTCTCTTTGAGGTCTATTATAGTCAGTCACTCTTGCAGCCCAGCCTAAATCGCACTCTCTTCCTTTGTAAGTACTCAGAAAATGTTTCATTTTTGTGAAGAGCTGTCGGACACCCAGAAGCTTCACCTTCAGTAAGATTATTTCTGGGCGTGAGAACAATTGAAGCGTTGTTTCTTCAAAATCACTGCAATATACTTCAGAAGCCCTGCTTGGAGAATACTCTTTTATTTATGTCCCGTCAGTGCTTGTCCGAGCTTTTGTGTCCACCTCTCTTTTGTCTCTAAATGGTGAGTAGAGTTGGCACTACACAGATAATTCAGAGATGTGTTCTGAACTGTCATTGTTTTGGAAGTTCTTTATTTTTTAAAAAAAAATTATTTCTTTATCTTAGTATGATAAAACACATGCACGAGATCTACCCTGTTAATATTTGAGTGCCTAGTCTTAGCATTGTTATGAGCACAGTGCTGTAGAGCTGATCTCTAGAACATTTTCATCTTACACAACTGTGAAACTTTATTCACACTGAACAGTAATTCTCCATTCTCCCTCCCCCAGCTACTGGTACCTACCTCCCTCTGCTGCCATGAGTTTGACCATTTTACATACTTTGCCTAAGGGGAGTCGTGCCATATCTTTCTTTCTGTGACTGGCTTATGTCACTTAGCACCAGGGCTACTTAGAGAACTTGGTGTCTGGAGGAGACAGCATCTGTTGAGTGAGCCTGAACCCGTGCCCTGGTGGTGGTGGTGATGGGGTGCTTCTGATTCATGGGGTTTATGATTCAGACCACGAATCCCCTAAGGAAAAACACATCATCAGAAGAGTGTAGGTAAGTTTTTATTAAAGATGGTAGAAGAAAGATGTAGTGAAAGATGTTAGGTCAGACGTTTAAAGGTTTTTTCTATACTAATTCCCTTTTTACTTTTCAAATTTTTATTTAAATTCTAGTTAAGATACAGTGCAATATTGATTTCAGGAGTATAACTCAGTGATTCATCATTTAGTTACAAAACCCAGTGCTCAGCACAAGTGCCCTCAATTCCCATCAGCCATCTAGCCCATCCCCCACCCACTTCCCTTCCTCAACCCTCATTTTGTTCTCTATCTTTAAGAGTCTCTTATGGTCTGTTTCCCTCTCCTTTTTCTTTTTTCCTCTTCCTATATGTTCATCTGTTTTGTTTCTTAAATTCCACATATGAGTGAAATCTTACGGCATTTGTATTTCTCTGCCTTACTTCTTTCACTTAGCATAATACACTTTAGCTCCATCCACATCATTGTAAAGGGCAAGATTTCATTCTTCTTTATGGCTGAGTAATATTCTGTTATATATATTTGTGTGTATATGTATATGTGTATAAACATGTATTTATCTTTATATGTGTATATATATGTGTTTGTATTTATATACACACACATACACACATGCACATACATACACACACACCCCGCATCTTCTTTATCCATTCATCAGTCGATGGACATTTGGGCTCTCTCCATAGTTAGGTTATTGTTGATAATGCTGCAATAAACATCACGGTGCCTGTACCCCCTTTGAATCAGTATTTTTGTATCCTTTGGGTAAATACCTAATAGTGCAGTTGCTGGATCTTAGGGTAGTTCTATTTTTAACTTTTTAGGGAACTTCCATACTGTTTTCCAGAGTGGTTGCACCAGTTTTCATTCCAACAGTGCAAGAAGGTTTCCCTTTCTCCACATCCTTGCCAACACCTGTTGTCTCTTGTGTTAATTTTAGCCATTCTGACAGGTGTGAGGTGGTATCTCATTATGTTTTGATTTGTATTTCTCTGATGATGAGTGATGTTGAGCATCATATCTGGATGTCTTCTTTGGAAAAATGTCTATTCATGGCTTTTGCCCATTTCTTAACTGGATTATCTGTTTTTGGATATTGAGTTTGATAAGTTCTTTATAGATTTTGGATACTAGCCCCTTATCTGATATGTCATTTGCAAATATCTTCTCCCATTTTATAGGCTGCCTTTTAGTTTTGTTGATTGTTTCCTTCACGGTACAGAAGTTTGTTTTTTTATCTTGATGAGGTCACAGTAGTTGATTATTGCATTGGTTTCCCTTGCCTCTGGCGTTGTGTCTAGTAAGAAGTTGCTCTGGACAAGATCAAAGACTGTCTGTGTTCTCTTCTAGGATTTTGATGGTTTCCTTTCTCACATTTAGGTCTTTCATCCATTTTGAAGTTATTTTTGTGTGTGGTGTGAGAAAGTGGTCCAGTCTCATTCTTTTGCATGTTGCTGTTCAGTTTTCCCATCACCATTTGTTGAAGCGACTGTCTTTTTTCCATTGAATATTCCTTCCTCCTTTGTCAAAGATGAGTTAACCATATAGTTTTGCATCCATTTCGAGGTTTACTATTCTGTTTCATTGATCTATGCATTTTTGTGTCAGTACCATACTGTCTGGATGACTACAGCTTTATAATAGAGCTTGATGTCCAGAATCATGATGCCTCCAGCTTTTCTTTTCGTTTCGTTTTTTTCTTTTCTTTTCTTTTCTTTTCTTTTCTTTTCTTTTCTTTTCTTTTCCTTTCTTTTCTCCTTTCCTTTCTCCTTTCCTTTCCTTTCCTTTCCTTTCCTTTCCTTTCCTTTCCTTTCCCCTTTCCTTTCCTTTCCTTTCCTTTCCTTTCCTTTCCTTTCCTTTCCCCTTTCCTTTCCTTTCCTTTCCTTTGAGAGAGAGAAAGAGCACTGAAGAGAGAGAGAGAGAGAGAGAGAGAGAGAATGAATATAATTCCAGGCAGGCTGTGCACCATTAGTATGGAGCCTGATGCGGTGCTCAAACTCAGAAACCGTGAGGTCATGACCTGGGCCAAAGTCAAGAGTTGGACACTTAACTGACTAAGCCACCCAGACACTTCACGGCTTTGCTTTCCTTTTTCAGGATTGCTTTGGCTATCTGGGGTCTTTTGTAGTTCCATATGGATTTTAGGATTTTTTTGTTTTTCATTCTAGTTCTGTGAAAATGCTGGTGGTATTTTGATAACGATTGCATTAAATGTGTAGATTGCTTAGGGTAGTATATTCATTTTAGCAATATTTCTTCTTCCAATCTATGAGCGTGGAATGTTTTTCCACTTCTTGTGTCCTCTTCAATTTCCTTCATAAGTGTTCTGCAGTTGATAGGGTACAGATCTTTGACCTCTTGGGTTAGGTTTATTCATAGGTATCTTAGTTTTTTGGTACAGTTGTAAATGGGATCAATTCCTTGATTTCTCTTTCTGCTGCTTCATTATTGGTGTACTGTGGTTGATTTTATATACTGTGATTTTTGCTGAATTCATGTATTCTAGAAATTCTTTTGTGGAGTCTTTTGGATTTTCTACATAGAGTATCATGTTACTTGCAAATAATGAATATTTGACTTCTTCCTTGACAATTTAGATGCCTTTTATTTATTTTTGTTGTCTAGGACTTCCAACACTATGTTGAACGACAGTGGTGAGAGTGAGAGTGGATATCCCTGTTGTGTTCCTGACTTAGGGGGAAAGCTCTCAGTTTTTTCCCATTTAGGATTATATTAGCTGTAGGTCTTTCTTACATGGCCTTTCTGATATTAAGGTATATTCTATCCCTACTTTGTTGAGGGTTTTTATCAAGAATGGATCTTGTATTTTGTCAAATGCTTTTTCTGCATCTGTTGAGAGGATTGTATGGTTCTTAACCTGTCTTCTTTTAATGTGGTATATCATGTTGATTGATTTTTGAATATTGAACTAGACCTGCAGCCCAGGAATAAATTCCATTTGATCGTGGTGAATAACTCTTTTACTGTACTGCTGGATTCGATTTGCTAGTGTCTTGCTGGGAATTTTTGCATCCATGTTCATCAGGGAAAGTGGCCTGTAATTCTCCTTTTTAATGTGGTCTTGGTCTGGTTTTGGAATAAAGGTGATGCTAGTCTTGAGAGTAAGTTTGGAAGTTTTCCTTCCATTTCTGTTTTTTGGAACAGTTTGAGAATAGGTATGAAATCTTCTTTAAATGTCTAGTAGAATTCCCTTGGGGATGCATCTGGCCCTGGACTTTTGTTTCTTAGGAGATTTTTGATTACTGATTCAATTTCCTTGCTGGTTATGGGTCTGTTAAAAATTTCAGTTTCTGTTTCAGTTTTGGCACTTGATAGGAATTTGTCTATTTCTTCCAGATTGCTCAGTTTGTTGGCATATAATTGCTCATAATATTCTCTTATGGTTATTTGTATTTCTGTAGTGTTAATTATGATGTGATCTGTCCTATCTCATTCATGATTTTATTTTTGGGGGTCTTTTTTCTTTTTATTAAGTCTGGCTAGGGGTTTGTCAATTTTACTAATTCTTCTAAAGAACCGGCTTTTAGTTTTGTTGATCTGTTCTACTTTTTTTGTTTCTGTATCCTTTACTTCTGCTCTAATCTTTTTTACTTCCCTTCTGTTGACTTTAGGCTTTATTTGCTGTTCCTTTCCTAGTTCCTTTAGGTGTAAGGTTAGGTTGTGTGTTTGGGACCTTTATTGCCTCTTGAGGTAGACCTGTATTGTAATATACTTCCTTCTTAGAACTGCCTTTGCTGCATCCTCAAAGTTTTGGAATGTCCTGTTTTCATTTTCATTTGCTTCCATGTACTTTTTTTTTTTAAATTTTATTTATTTTGAGAGAGACAGAGACTGTGTGAGTAGGGGAGGGGGCAGAGAGAGAGAGAGAATCCCAAGTAGGCGAGAGAGAGAGAGAGAGAGAGAGAGAGAGAGAGAGAGAAAGAAAAAAGAAAGAAAGAAAGAAAGAAAGAAAGAAAGAAAGAAAGAAAGAAAGAAAGAAAGAAAATAAATCCCAAGTAGGCTCTGCGCTGCCAGCATAGAGCCCAGTGCAGGTCTTGAACTCATGAACTATGAGATCATGACCTGCTGAAACCAAGAGTCAGATGCTTAACTGACCCACCCAGGTGCCCCTCCATGTCCTTGTTAATTTCTTAATTTCCTGGCTAACTCATTCATTCTTTAGTAGGGTATTCTTTAGCTCCTGTGTATTTGTAGTCTTTTAAAATTTTTTCTTGTGATGGACTTCAAGTTTCATAGGGTTGTGGTCTGAAAATAGCATGGTATGATTTCGATCTTTTTGTACTTGGTGAGGGCTGATTTGTGATCCAGTATATGATCACTTCTGGAGAATGTTCCATGTGCCCTCAAAAAGAATGTGTATTCTGCTACTTAGGATGAAGTGTTCTGAATATATGTATCAAGTCCGTCAGGTCCAGTGTGTCATTCAAAGCCATTGTTTCCTTGTTGATTTTCTGCTTAGATGATCTTTCCATTGCCGTAAGTGGGGTGTTAAAGTCCCCTTACTATTATTGTATTATTATCAATGAATTTCTTCATGTTTGTTATTAATTTACTTATACATTTGGGCACTGCCAATTTGGAGGCATAAATATTTACAATTGTTAGATCTTTTTGATGGATAGACCTCTTAATTATGATATAATGCCCTTCTTCATCTCTTGTTACAGCCTTTGTTTAAAAATCTAGTTTGTCTGATAGAAGTATGGCTACTCCAGCTGTTTTTGATATCTATTAGCATGATAGATAGTTTTCCATTCCTTCACTTTGAATCTGCAGGTGTCTTTAGGTCTGCAGTGAGTCTCTTGTAGGCAGCATATAGATGGGTCTTGTTTTTTTATTTTTTTTAAATCCATTCTGATACCTCTGTGTTTTGATTGGAGCATTTAGTCCATTTACATTACATTTAGAGTGATTATTGAAAGATAAGAATTTTGTGTCATTGTGTTACCTATAGAGCTGGTGTTTCTGGTGATCTCTGTTCCTTTTTTTGGTTGCTTTTGGTTCCCTCCCCCCAACCCCCTCAGAGTCCCCTTTAATATTTCTTACGGGGGTGGTTTAGTGGTCATGAACTCCTTTAGTTATTGTTTCTTTGGGAAACTCTTGGTCTCTCCTTCTATTCTGAATGACGGCCTTGCTGGATAAAGTATTCTTGGTTGCATATTTTTCCCATTCAGCATGTTGAATATATCCTGCCATTTACATCTGGCCTGCCAAGTTTCTGTGGACAGATCTGCTGCAAACCTGATCTGTCTTCCATTGTAGGTTAAGGACTTTTTTTCTCTTGTTGCTTTCATAATTCTTTCCTTGTCTGTATTTTGTGTATTTTGTGAATTTGACTATGATATATCATGGTGATGGCTGGCTTTTGTTTAATTTATTGGGAATTCTGTTCTGGGATTTCTGTGTCTGTGTCCTTCTCAAGATTAGTGAAGTTTTCAGGTATAATTTGCTGAAATAAATCTTTGCCCCTCAGCTTTATTGTTTTTCATAATTTTATCTTCTGTATCACTGATTGATTCCTCTGCTTTGTCCATCCTTGTTATTGCATTCATTTGGTTTTGCATCTCGGTTATAGCTTTTTTAATTTCGTCCTGACTAGATTTTAGTTCTTGTGTCTCTATAGTAGGTGATTTTCTCGTGTCTTCTATGCTTTTTTTAAAGTCAAGATAGTATCTTTTTAATTATTCTTGAAAATCCTAGCTCAGCCATCATGCTTGTATCTATATTGATTGAATCCCTGCTGTTACTTCTTTCTTTTTTTTGTTTTGGGGTGAATTCCTCTGTCTTGTCATTTTGTCCAGAAAAAAAAAAAGCTAGATCCTAGGTTTGTTTTGGTCTGCTTGTTAAAGGAAGCTAGATCCAAAAAATAAAAGTAAAAAAAAAATGGAAATGAAAATTTAAAAAATAAAAAAATGAAAATAAAAGCGAAGCTAGATCCTGTTTCCCCTAGAACTGAAGCTTTGTAGCACTCTGATCAGTAGGCTTATTGCATGTGAGAGGTGTGTGCTTGTCTTCTGGGGGAAGGGCCTGTTGCACTGATTCTCAGGCTGACCTGTCCTAGTAGTTATGTATCTGCCGGGTGCAGGGCAGCAGAACTTGGTGTAAGTGGCTCCAGTCACCACTTGGTAGTGCTGTTTAGCTCACTGAGGTTGGTTAGTGCTGATGGGCAGGGAGTGGAAGTGGGGGATGGCTTTTCTCTTCTCTCTCCTTCCTGGAGCAGACAGCGTGTACCTGCCCCTCTTAAGCCCTAACAGAAGAGCAAACAATCACCCCCCCTTGTGTCCCTGGCATTGGTCAGATCGCTGCCTTCACCCTGTGTTGGAGCTGTCTGCCTGCCGGGTGGCACAGTACTTGAGTGTTCTATCTCTGGTGTGGGGCTGGGTTTTCACACTCTAAATTTTAGGGACTGATCCTTTGGGGGAGGATCTCCCTGAACTTTTGCTGTTTTCCAGCCAGTCCCCGGAAAGTGGTCACATGACTGTGCGGCTTTTTGGAGTTTATGGCAAAGTGGAGCACAAAATACCAAGCCTCACTGCTCTCTGAGCCAGTCAGCAGGTGTCTCTGCTCCTATACCTGGGAACAGTGCATGTCATTGGAGCCACCCATTCTTGTGTCCCTGGAGAGGCCTTGCTGCCTCTCCCAGTTGCACTCCCAAGCATGGGAACGATTCTCCTCATGTGACTCAGCAGCTCCTCAGACCACACCGTCTGCTCCGGGGTCTTCACCCTCCCTTCCCACAGAAGCACTCCAAAGCTAGTTATGACTGAGGGGGTGGCGAAATTCTAAAACTTCAGATTTTGCACTCTGCTGCTTATAATAACTTGTGGTAGTCTCCATAAGCAAGGCTCCCTCCCTTCTGCAGCACCTGCAGTTCTTATCTCCCCCAAATCAACTCTCCCCAGCTCCTACTATCCACATCATTTTTTTTTTTTACTTGTAGATTTGCAGTTTTGTTCTCTCAGTCCTTGGATTGATACCTTGGGTTTTCAGAATGATTTGATACTTACCCAGTTGTGTTCCCGGGACAGGGCAAGCTTGAGGTCCCCTTACTTTTCCACCATCTTCACTCTTCTCCCAGTACTTAATTCCACTGTAAGTTTGCTCTGTGTGATGGTATCAGTGATTTTAGGTGGGGGCATTTTCTTTGATGAGCAGGTTCACAGACACAGGACATGATATTTTGCTTGGATCAGTGTGGAAGTAGCTGGAGGTGGCTATGTTTGTGAGAAAGCTTTCATGGCTTTCTAGATTTCATATATTCTTTGCTCTATATTTTTAAGTTTCATTCATAAAATTTTCAATTCAGGTGTCCTTAGTCCTAACCCTTCTTCAGGAAAGAAGCCCTATGTGTCTTTGAGACTTCCCACAGAAACAAGGAAAATGTGATGTATTTACTATCAGCTCTTCGTAAGATGCCTTCACCCAAGTGCATTTGAAATGAAATGATTTGTAATTACAGAATATGATTGCATAGGTCTGGTTTTAATTTTCTTTCTTTACCAAATAAAGCAAATCATTTTTTTGTGAATGCATTGCTTTGAAATATTTATTTTCCCTTTTCAGCTGTATTATTTCCCTCTCTTCTGACATGGTTTATCCCCTGGAAATATGTCTTAGTTACACATTTATGAGCATTCTCATTTTAGTTACCCTTGAAAGTATTTTTTTATTTTTCTTTATTTTATGTTTTCTAAAATTAAAAATAGAACTACCATATGATATGGCAATCCCACTTTTGAGTATATATCCAAAAGAGTTGAAATAAGTATCCCAAATAGTTATCTGTACCCCCTTGTTCTTTGCAGCATTATTCATAATAGCTAAGATGTGGAAACAGTTCAGTTGTCTTGTTGACGAATGGACAAAGAAACTATGGCATAAACATGCATGAACTATTATTTAGCCTTAAAAAATAAAGAAGTACTGAAATATATGAGAACATGGATAAAACTAGGGGACGTTATACTACATGAAATAAGGCAGCTGCAAACAGACATACACTGCATTATTCCACTTACATGAGGTATCCACAATAGTCACACACAGAGGCAGAGAATGGAATGGTGGTTTCCAGGGGTTAGGGAGAAGGAGTTGTTCACGGAGCATAAAGTTTCAGTTATACAAGATGAATATGTTCCAGACATCTGCTGTGCAACATAGTGCCTATAATTAACAATACATATTGTGTACTTTAATATATATTAAGAGTAAATTTCATGTTAAGTTTTCTTACCACAAAAAACAAAGCAAAACCCCATCAAAGAACACAAGGAAATTTTGGGAAGTGGATAGATATGTTTAAGTACCTTGGTTGTGACAGTGGTGTCACAGGTATATGCATAAGCCTTAAACTCATCAAGATGTATACATTAAAGAGGTGCCTGGGTGACTCAGTTGGTTAAGCATCCAACTCTTGATTTTGCTTCAGGTCATGATCTCACGGTTTGAGGTTGAGCCCTGTGTCAGGCTCACTGTGACAACCTGGAACCTGCCTGGAATTCTCTTTCTCTTTCTCTTTCTCTTTCTCTTTCTCTTTCTCTTTCTCTTTCTCTTTCTCTTTCTCTTTCTCTTTCTCTGTCCCTCCCCTGCTCATTTTCTCTCTCTGTCTCTGTCTCTCTCTCAATAAACTTAAAAATGTATACATTAAATATGTGCAATTTTTTGTTTAATGATTATACCTCAAAAATATAAAAACTAAAATTAAATCAATCAACTTTTTCTTTAGAGACTTGCCTATCTTTTCTACCTTCTTTTTTTTTTTTTTTTTTTTTTCATTTTAGAGAGATTGGGTGCAAGCAGGGGAGGGGCAGAGCACTCAGCACAGAGCCCAAAGCAGAGCTTGATCCCACAACCCTGGGATCGTGACTTGAGCCAAAATCAAGAGTTGGACACTCAACTTACTGAGCCACCCAGGCATCTCTTTTTTCTGCCTTCTACTTTGAAATCCTTACTGCCTTCAGATATATCCTCTATAGAGCTGTGTTGATTTACTGAAATGTGTTCCTTACATGTGTCTATGATTGCTTCTGTCTACATCCCTCTTCTGGAGGATACAGTCCCCGTTGGGAATGTTCAAATGGAATGTTCCACCCAAGTTTTCTGCTTTGCTCTGTTTCTGTTTTCTACAGTTTTTCTTTTCCTTTATAAAAAATTTTGTTTCTTTTTTTTGGGAGAGAGAAAGAGACCACGAGCAAGAGAAGGGCAGAGAGAGAGAGAGAGAGAGAGAGAGAGACATAGAATCCGAAGCAGGCTCCAGGCTGTGATCTGTCAGCCCAGAGCCCAATGCGCGGCTCCAACCCATGAACCATGAGATCATGACCTGAGTTGAAGTTGGACCATTGAGCCACACAGGTGTCCCTAGACCATTCACATTTGTCTGTCTGTCTGTCTGTCTATCTATCTATCTATCTATCTATCTGTCTAATTGTAAAATTTTGTTATTTATAATTTAATTTTTTTTGACTTACATCCAGATTAGTCAGCATATAGGGTGACAGTGATTTCCGGAGTAGATACCTTAATGCCCCTTACCCATTTAGCCCATTCCCCCTTCCACAACCCCTCCCTTAACCCTCTGTTCTCCATATTTAAGAGTCTCTTATGTTTTGTCCCCCTCTCTGTTTTTATATTATTTTTGCTTCCCTTCCCATATGAGTGAAGTCCTATGATATGTCTTTCTCTAATTTCACTTAACATAATACCCTCTAGTTCCATCCACATGGTTGCAAGTGGCAAGATTTCATTCCTTTTGATTGCTGAGTAATACTCCACTGTATGTATATGCCATATCTTCTTTATTCATCCATCGATGGACATTTGGGCTCTTTCCATTCTTTGGCTGTTGTTGATAGTGCTGCTATAAACAGGGGTGCATGTGTCCCTTCAAAACAGCACACCTGCGTCCCTTGAAATAATACCTTGTAGTATAGTTGCTGGGTCGTAGGGTAGTTCTATTTTTAATTTTTTGAGGAACCTTCATACTGTTTCCCAGAGTGGCTGCACCAGCTTGGATTCCCAACAAAAGTGCAAAAGAGATCCTCTTTCTCTGCATTCTCCTCAACATCTGTTGTTGCCTGAGTTGCTAATGTAAGCCATTCTGACAGGTGGGAGGGGGTATCTCATTGTAGTTTTGATTTGTATTTCCCTGATGATGAGTGATGTTGAGCATTTTTCATGTGTCAGTTGGCCATCTGGGTGTCTTCTTTGGAGAAGTGTCTATTCATGTCTTTTGGCCATTTCTTTACTGGATGATTTGTTTTTTGGGTGTTGAGTTTGATAAGTTCTTTATAGATTTTGGATACTAGCCTTTTATCTGATATGGCGTTTGCAAATATCTTCTCCCATTCTGTCAGTTGCCTTTTAGTCTTGCTGATTGTTTCCTTCACTGTGCAGAAGCTTTTTATTTTGATGAGGTCCCAGTAGTTCATTTTTGCTTTCATTTCCCTTGCCCCCAGAGACGTGTTGAAGTTGCTGCGGCCAAGATCAAAGAGGTTTTGCCTGCTTTCTCCTTGGGAATTTTAATGGCTTCCTGTCTTACATTGAGGTCTTTCATCAATTTTTAGTTTATTTTTGTGTATGGTGTAAGAAAGTGGTCCAGGTTCATTCTTCTGCATGTCTCTGTCCAGTTTTCCCAGCACCACTTATTGAAGAGACTGTCTTTATTCCATTGGGTGTTCTTTCTTGCTTTGTCAAAGATTAGTTGGCCATACATTTGTGGGTCCATTTCTGGGTTCTCTATTGTGTTCCATTGATCTGAGTGTCTGTTCTTGTGCCAGTACCATACTGTCTTCATGATTACAGCTTTGTAGTATATATAGCTTGAAGTCTGGGATTGTGATGCCTCCTGCTTTGGTTTTCTTTTTCAAGATTGCTTTGGCTATTTGGGGTCTTCTCTGGTTCCATACAAATTTTAGGATTATTTGTTTTAGCTCTGTGAAGAATGCTGGTGTTATTTTGATAGGGATTGCTTTGAATATGTAGATTGCTTTGGGTAGTATCAACATTCTGACAATATCTGTTCTTCCTATCCAGGAGCATGGAATTTTTTCCCATTTTTTTGTGTCTTCTTTAGTTCCTTTCATAAGATTTCTACAGTTTTCAGTGTATAGATTTTTCACCTCTTTGGTTAGATTTATTCTGAGGTATTTTAAGGTTTTTGGTGCAGTTGTAAATACAATTTGGGGCAAATTGTAAATGATTTCTCTTTCTGTTGCTTCATTGTTGGTGAATAGGAATGCAACCATTTTCTGTACATTGATTTTATATCCTGCAACTTTGTGGCATTCATGAATCTGTTCTAGCAGTTTTTGTGGAATCTTTAGGGTTTTCCACATAGAGTATCATGTCATCTGTGAAGAGTGAAAGTTTGACCTCCTCCTGGCCGATTTGGATGCCTTTTATTTCTTTGTGTTGTCTGATTGCAGAGGCTAAGACTTCCAATACTATGTTGAATAAGAGTGGTGAGAGTGGACATCCCTGTCTTATTCCTGACCTTAGGGGGAAAGCTCTAAGTTTTTCCCCATTGAGGATGATATTAGCGTTGGGTCTTTCGTATATGGCTTTTATGATCTCTGGTATGCTCCTTCTATCCCTACTTTCTTGAGGGGTTTTATCAAGAAACCATGCTGTATTTTGTCAAATGCTTTCTCTGCATCTATTGAGGGGATCATATGGTTCTTGTATTTTTATTGATGTGATGAATCATGTTAATTGTTTTCCGGATATTGAACCAGCCCTGTATCTCAAGTATAAATCCCACTTGGTCGTGGTGAAATTTTTTTAATGTATTGTTGGATCCAGTTGGCTAATATCTTGTTGAGGATTTTTGGATCCATGTTCATCAGGGAAATTGGTATAGTTCTCCTTTTTAGTGGGGTCTCTGTCTGGTTTTGGAATCAAGGTAATGCTGGCTTCATAGATAGAGTTTGGAAGTTTTCATTGCATTTCTGTTTTTTGGAATAGCTTCAAGAGAATAGCTGTTAACTCTTCCTTAAATGTTTGGTAGAATTCCCCTGGAAAGCCATCTGGCCCTGGACTCTTGTTTTTTGGGAGATGTTTGATTACTAATTTGATTTCCTTACTGGTTATGGGTCTGTTCAGATTTTCTATTTCTTCCTGTTTCGGGTTGGGAGTGTGTATGTTTCTAGGAATTTGTCTATTTCTTCTAGATTGCCCATTTAATTGGCATATATTGCTCATAATATTCTCTTATTGTTGTTTTTATTCCTGCTGTGTTGTGATCTCTGGTTTTTTTTTTTTTTTTTTTTTTGGTCTCAATAGCATTAATTTCTGCTCTGATCTTTATTATTTCCTGTCTTCTGCTGGTTTTGGATTTTATTTGCTGTCTTTTTCCAGCTCTTTAAGGTGTAAGGTTAGGTTGTGTGTCTGAGGTCTTTCTTCCTTCTTTAGGAAGGCCTGGATTGCTATATACTTTCCTCTTATGACCACCTTTGCTGCATCCTAGAGGTTTTGGGTTGTGGTGTTATCATTTTCATTGACTTCCATATATTTTTAATTTCCTCTTTAACTTCTTGGTTGGCCCATTTATTCTTTAATAAGATATTCTTCCGTCTCCAACTATTTGTTACCTTTCTGAATTTTTTCTTGTGGTTGATTTCAAGTTTCATAGCTTTGTGGTCTGAAAATATGCTTGGTATGATCTCGATCTTTTTGTACTTGCTGAGGGCTGATTTGTGTCCCAGTTTGTGGTCTATTCTGGAAAATGTTCCATGTGCACTGGAGAAGAATGTATATTCCATTGCTTTAGGATGAAATGTTCTGAATATATCTGTTAAGTCCATCTGGTCCAGGGTGTCATTTAAAGCCATTGTTTCCTTGTTGATTTTTTGATTAGATGATCTCTCCATTGCTGTGTGTGGGGTGTTGAAGTCTACTATTATGGTATTAACTATCGATGAGTTAGTTTATGGGTGTGATTAATTGATGTATATATTTGGTCCTCCCACATTTGGCGCATAAATGTTTACAATTGTTAGGTCTTCTTGGTCTATAGACCCCTTGATTATGATATAATGCCCTTCTGCATCTCTTGATGCAGTCTTTATTTTAAAGTTAGATTGTCTGATATAAGTATGGCTACTCCGGCTTTCTTTTGTTGACCATTTGCATGATAGATGGTTCTCCATCCCATTACTTTCAATCTGAAGGCATCTTTAGGTCTCAAGTGGGTCTCTTGTAAACAGCATATAGATGGATCTTGTTTTCTTATCCATTCTGTTACCCTGTGTCTTTTTATTGGAGCATTTACTCCATTAATGTTTAGAATAAGTACTGAAAGATATGAATTTATTGCCATTATGTTGCTTGTAGAGTTGGAGTTTCTGGTGGTGTTCTCTGGTCCTTTCTTATCTTTGTTGCTTTTGGTACTTACTTACATATTTATTCCTTCCTTCCTTCCTTCCTTCCTTCATTCATTTATTCTTTTCTCTCCTAAGAGAGTCCCTACCTTAAAATTTCTTGCAGGGCTGGTTTAGTGGTCACAAATTCCTTTAATTTTTGTTTGGGAAATGTTTCTTAAAAAAATTTTTGATGTTTATTTTTGAGAGAGAGAAAGAGAGCATGAACAGGGGAGGGGCAGAGAGAGGGAGACACAGAATCCGAAGCAGGCTCCAAGCTCCGAGCTGTCAGCACAGAGCCAGATGTGGGGCTCGAACCCATGGGCTGTGAGATCATGACCCGAGCTGAAGTTAGGCCCCCCTGTCCGGGAAGCTTTTTATCTCTCCTTCTATTTTGAATAACAGCCTTACTGGATAAAGCATTCTTGGCTGCATATTTTTTTGATTCAGCGCATTGAATATATCCTGCCACTCCTTTCTGGCCTGCCAACTTTCTGTGGATTGGTTTGCTGCAAACCTGATCGGTCTTCCCTTGTAGGTTAAGGACTTTTTTTCCGTGCAGCTTTCATGATTCTGTCCTTGCTTGAGTATTTTGTGAATTTGATTATGATATGTCTTATTGATGGTCGGTTTTTGTTGAATCTAATGGGAGTCCTCTGTGCTTCCCGGATTTTGATGTCTGTGTCTTTCCCCAGGTTAGGAAAGTTTTCTGCTATGATTTGCTCACATAACCCTTCTACCTCTATTTCTCTCTCTTCCTGTTCTGGGACCCCTATGATTCTGATGTTGTTCCTTTTTAATGAATCACTGATTTCTCTAATTCTTAAATTGTGCTCTTTTGCCTTAATCTTCCTCTTTTTTTTCTGCTTCATTATTCTCCGTAAGTTTGGTCTCTTTATCGCTGATTCTCTGTTCTGCCTCATCCATCCTTTCCACCACGGCATCCATTTGAGATTGCAGCTCAGTTAGCATTTTTTAATTTCATCCTGACTGGCTTTTACTTCTTTTATCTCTTCAGAAAGGGATCTAATCTATTTTCAACTCCAACTAGTATTTTTATTATTTTGATTCTAAATTCTGGTTCATACATCTTGCTTGTATCTCTGTTGGTTAAGTCCCTGGCTGTCATTTCTTCCTGCTCTTTCTTTTGGGGTGAATTCCTTCATTTTGTTGTTTTGAAGGGAGAAAAGGAATGAGGTAGAAGTATTTAAAATAAAAAAATTAAAATTAAAAAATACTAAAATTAAAAAATTAAACACACACACACATACACACAGTCGAATAAATGATGCTAGATCCTAGGTATGTTTTGGTTTGGGTGTTGAATGTGGCTTGATAGATTAGAGAAAAACGGGGAAAAAAAGAAAAAAGGAAATTGTTTGAAAATTTGAGAAAATGAATACTCTGAAGTATACTAAAATGAAATGATGGAAGTAAAATAGAAATTGAAAGAAATTACTGCAAAGTAAACAACATAGTAGAAAAAAATGAAAGAAAAATATTTTTAATAAATTTGAAAATGAAAATGAATTTTTTTCCTTTTCTGTATTCAAGAAAAGAAATGAAAAAGAGAAAATGAAATGAAGAAAATTGAATAGTTGGACTGGTTAACAGACTGAAATACGACTGAAATTACTTCGTTTTCCCCTGCAAGTCAAACTCTGAAGCGCTTTATAGTCCATAAACTAAGCAGGTAGAGTGATTTGTGGCCCAGTTGTGTGGGGCTTAGTGTAATGGCTCCGTTCTCCACTAGATGGCGCCGCTATTCCACTGGGGTGGATTGTTGTGGTGCTTGTAGGTATGTGTGTGCATGCATGGGAGTGGTGAAAATGGCGTTACCCAGCTACCCAGTCTCTAGTATCAGAACTCTGTTCTCCCTGATCAGCAATCGCACACCCATCCTTTGTCTTCAGCTTCCGTCCACTCCCTGCTTCCACACTTTGAACCAAGCAGCAGGCAGCACCTCCCTCCTGAGTTTTGTCTCAGATGCAGCTGCCTTCCCTGGCCCCCTACTTCTGAGGGACTGCGGTTTTGACCCTCTCCGCCCCTCTGCAGAGGGTCTCACCAAGCAATGGCTGGGTGCCAGCCACACCCAGGAACGCTTGCAGGACTGGGCTGTTGCTGATGCCCAAAGATTGTGGTCAGGTGCCAGCCTGCCCCAGAAAAAGTTCACTAGACAGTGTAGCAGCAGTGCCTCAGGGATTATGGAAAATCACAACACACATCTGGCACCAGGCTTCACCCCCAGTGACCTTGTTCCAGCACCAGCAAATGTGGCCATTCTCTGGGGTCTTCTGGGCCCAGGTGATCTCACAGCCTCTATCAAATGGCCTTCCAATAGTGGAACCGTTTCTCCCTGTGTGGCCTGAGAACCTCCTGGACCCCATTCTGCTCCTGGGGATTTGCCCTTCCCACCAGAGTGCCGCCAGGTATTGAGCTGCAGAGTTTCAGACTCTGCACTCCCTCTGTTTACAGTCTTAATGGAGTTTAAACCCTCTCCTTTCTTCCTTTTTAGTTCAATCCCTGCAGCTGTTTCCAATTTTCCCCTTTCTCTCCAGCTGCTTTTGGGGAGGGGTGCTTTTCCTGTGTTCCAGCACCCCCCCCCCCCCGCCCCGTCTCCATCCTGTCTCCATCCTGTCTCCTCATGCAAAAGAAGTTCTCTGCCCTCTGCAGCCATTCTCTTCCCAAGTTCACCTCTCCACCCCATGTACCTGCTGAATTCTGTGGTTCAGGTTGTCCAGATTGTTGTGTTAATCCTCAGATCAGTTTTCTAGGTGTGCAGGATGGTTTAATGTTGGTCTGGCTGTATTTCATGGACATGAGACACACAAAAAACTTCCATGCTGTTCTGCCATCTTGGCTCCTCCCCTAGACCATTCACATTTAAAGTGATGGTTGATATAGTTGGTTTAAAAAGTACCACATTTTTAACTGTTTTGTTGCCTTTCATTCCTTTGCTTTAATCTCCCCTCTTTTTCTGCCTGTCGGGCTTTAATTTTACCTGATTTTCCCCACTTAAATTTTTTATTTTAATTTCATTATATTCTGTTTTTTCAAAGTTGCCATAAATATGTGTTTTTAAGGTTTTTTATTGTTTATTTTTGAGAGAGAGAGGGAGATACAGAATTTTAAACAGGCTCCAAGCTCTGAGCTGTCAGCACAGAACCCAATGCCGGGGCTTGTACTCCAAATCCGTGGGATCATGACCTGAGCCAAAGTTGGACGCTTAACAGATTGAGCCACCCAGGAGCCCCTCTGTAATTTTTCGACAGGAAATTTCAAGAATCTCAGTCTTAGAGAAGTAATTTCTATTTTAGTTTTCAGAATTTTAACTGGGAATTTAGCATAATTGAGAAAATGTGTATTTTCTAGATATCTCATAATAACATATTTCAGTAGTGAAAAGCTGTTAGAATTTAAGCATTTGCTATTATGACATAGATTATATTTTCAAAATACTATACTTTAAAATGAAAGAGCAGATTTTAAAATACTGTGAGTTCAAACATGTAAATTGTGTGTACTTTGGAAAAAACAATGATTAGAAGGATATAGAACAGAATGTTAGCAGTGGTTATCCATGGATTGCAGGATTGTGCATTTTATGTGTAATTTTTACTTTCATTTATATACTTTTCTCTGATTTATTATTTTTTAAAAAGCATAGTACATGTATATATTTTCTTGTAGTTACAACTTATTTCCATTTAGGAAAAAATCAGTTACAATTCACAAATTTAGCAATTACCTTGTGTAGCAGTTTGCTTTCCTTTCATAGGTTTTCATATATAATCCTAAACCCGCTGTATTTATTGCCACATTCTTGATAAAACCTATCCTGTTTTCAAAGAAATATTTTTTATTCTGGAGAAACATTTCTTTCTCTTAACATTTAATGTAGACAAACAGGTTTTGAAGTTTTCTACTTACTTACCCTGATGTTTGCCTTGTTAAAACCAGAATCAGTTTGGAATGGTAATTCCTAGCCCTATTTTGAGTGGCAGCTGTGAGAATTGTTTGCCAAGTTTGTGGGTCTGAAATGTGTACCTTACCAGTGACGTTATGTACCTTGCCAGCAGGAGGCATACATATTCTGGCCATAGTCCCTAAATTAAATATCACAAGAAGCCAAACAACTTTATTTCTACTTCTATAGATGTGATGGGATGGATTGTTCTGAAAATTGAAAGTCCCAGAAAATCTTGTCCACATTAGGATGTAATATATTGGCATAGAAATGATATGATCCATTAAATGAAGACTTTTATATCTTAATGGGATCCTGAAAATAATCCAGGAAAATGAGTGTGTTTGACCAGCATGAGAATTCAGCTGTGAAGATATAACGTATCCAGGGTCTCATGGCAACTATTGGCATTTAACAAATGGTTATTGAATAGCTACTATGTGCCAGGCACTATGCTAAATATTAGGAATCTTTATTGTTTCTGTTTAGTTTTAAATTATTCCTCGTGTCTTCATAGTTTTGACCTTAGGAGGTTTTTATTCTGCTGTAAATGATTTCTTTATTCTCTGAAAACCTGTTATTGAATGTTAACATACAGTAATGATTCACATTTTATTTGTCTGATATGTTGTTCTTCATTATATACTATTTTCTCATATTTTCCTCTGTATGTAAAGTGTCTCTCATTTGAAACATATTTTATTTTCAACTACATAAAAATTAAAAGAATCTCACTAAAGCAAACACAATGGAAAAACATAAAGATTTCTCACAGGTGCACATACACATAGCTTGCATGCACAATTGTATGCACAATTTTGTGTACCTTGTATGCACAGTTTGCATACAAATGCAAGTATGTGCTCACTTCCAAGGGTAGTCTCTACTGCTGTCAACCTTGGCGTGCACACTTCCTGATACTGTTTTCTGTGCATTTAGAGTTGTACACAGATAAACAAATAACAATAGTTATTTTACACAACTGTTTCATAATGTTAACATTTTACCACACAATTTGCTTTTCTTAAGTTAAATTTCTACTTTAAAATTTTTCTGTCAGACACATGAGCCTGCTTTTTTTAGTGACTTCATAATATATCACAGGATAATTCATAGAATAATATCACTGTG